>NC_083560.1:30713909-31313909 GCF_019925205.1 Metopolophium dirhodum
CTCATCCCGTCGTATCCTTTATTTTGTTGTAAACGAAAAGGGTCCAGTATAACAGGCAAGTAGTAAATGTATACCTAAGTGATTCCTAATCGATTCAACCATACAATAAGTAGGTATTATTGATTTGTATTAATAATTTTAATTAATTTTTTACAACTTAATCTTATCATTATATAAAATAACTGTATTCATATTAGTAGCCAAAATAAGCAGACTTGGTACTTATTGGTTAAAAAAAATTCGGGAAAATCTTTTTTTTTCAAGGATGGGGGGGGGGGGGGGGGCTGGCGAAACGGTCAAAATAAAGAAAGAGGGATTGCTCGGTAAATATTGGCGTGCGAATTCCGTGCGTAGGCGTGCCAATTCATGCTAATCGCGTGCTAATTATTGGTTAAAAAAATTCGGGAAAATCTTTTTTTTTTCAAGGATGGGAGGGGGGGTCTGGCGAAACGTTTCAACAGCCCCCCAAAGTTTATTGATTATTTCTCATTAAATAGTGCCATGCAAATTATGATAATAGTCTTGCCAATACATGCTAATTGCATGCTAATTTTTAGTGAAAAAAAAATCCGAGATTTCAATATTGGGGGGGGGGGGGGAGGCTGGTGAAATGGACTTTTAAATTACTCCCGGGAATATCTAAAAGTGTCTTAAGTTTTTCCATTTTTATTTGTTTATTTATTTATTTAATTATATAAAACAAATTGTCTTTATGTAATAGTATTGAGCGGTACATGGGTTGGAATATTCGTCTTCAATTTTTAAAAATATTTAAATTTTACTAATTGTATAATAAGTTTATTTTTCAGCTACAAACAATTTAAACAGAATCCGGCATCCGACGAACAGAACTGCGAAATATACGAGATAATTCTTGCAATAAAATTCTATAAAATTTCAATTTTAATAATGTAACATTATTAGAATTATCGTATAGTTATATAATATAAGACAGTAAATAAAATAATATATATTTTCTATTAATTTGAACAGAAAACTCTTAACTCCTTATTCTTACTTGGTGTAATCTTAAACAAATCTAATTGAATTTTTATTTTTCTGTTAAAATCTATTTGTGAATTTTCCATTGATTTTTTCATCTAATAATTCGATATGTAAAGATGTTCCGTATTTTCAATAGCAAATATATACCTATTTTTTCCGCGATATTTTGTCATAGCAATGGCTCTTATTGTTAATTGTGTATTTTCCCCAATTGTCTCTAAATGTATGCAATCTTTTACCAAAGGTATTTTACCAATAAAATCTTGTTTGAATCTAAATTTTCTATTGTATCTTGGTTGTATAAGAGCTTTACCTTTATCTCCCCAAATTTCTTTATCAACATGTAAATTACAAATAGAAGGAAAACGATTTCCGTTATAGCTAGTTTTACTACACTATAGCTTTCAAGTTTTCCAACAATTCTGATTTCGAAGGTCAACTGGCAACATTTATGGTATTTTTTTTCTACAACTCAAGCACTTTCAAACAGCTCAACAACTCGACCTCTAAAATTATGGCATTAGTTCAACAACTCAACAGGAATCAACATCTCAACAGAAACAAAATCTTTATTTTTTATTTTAAAAACTGTATAACTTTAAAATCCTAAGGCAAAATTGTGTATAAGTAATGTTTTAAAAACTGTATAACTTTTAAAAATCTAAAGGCAAAATTGTGTACAAATAATATTGTTTATAAGGTAGTTGAAACTAGGTAGTTGAAAGTATGGCTCGACTTTTTTCTTACCTATCTAACATAAGTTTTGCGAAAAAATATTTTAATTATTAATGACATAAGTTTTGAGAAAAAATATTTTGGGGGAATTTTGCAAAAAATATTTCAATTATTATTGCAATTAGATTTTCTGATCTTTTTGCACATTGTTTTCTTTGTGATATTTTATTGTTATATAAGGCACTGCGCCAGGACCGGTATATATATATACTACTTATAGGCATACTCATATATTACTTACACAGTAAGCACACACTTGTACACTTGTATTCTTGTATACCTATATCGTTACATATTTGATATTCTTATATATTTAAACAGTATTCATGCTTACATACATACATACATATAGACTCGAACGATTATTTCAAATAATAATTTACATAAAATATTTTCGGTATATATATATTTATTCAATACCTGGATTCTTTAATATATATTAATTATTATATATTTACAGTAGATAGGTACATGAAATATATCACAACGTGCATACTGATACAACGATATCCAATATACAACAATTAAATGCAATATAGTACCTGATCATATATTATAATTTACTCATTTTTTCGTTAAATACGTAGGTAGAATTTATGCTGAAATCTAAAAATATACTCAACAATGTGAATATACGTTAAAATCTACCGATTTTGATAAAAAAAAAAACATAGCTGTCTGTCCTAAAATGCATATCCCGTGCGCCGTCCAGATTTTTTACGAAAAGGTAATTACAACAAAATTCGTTAAACTCTCTTTCGACAATAGACTGATTATTATTAAAATACTATTAACCTTTTTAACGTCGTGACCACCAAAATAGGTGAAAAATAAAAAATTATACCCCCCCCCCCCCGCAAGAGTGTGACACCCAGGTTGAGAAACGCGGATATAAGGTGTATATAATGTATTTCAGATTTCTAATAATTGACAACACTCAATTTTATTTAAAAAGACACAATTTACTTACCAAATATTGTACATTCGTATATTCATGATAACTGATTAATCATATTATATTGTTAACTGACTAAAATCTTACAAGACGTATATTATGTCAGCCATAAGCCATAATACCTTAAGGTACTTACATATTTTTTTCAAAAAATTGACAAACCACAATAATAACTTTAATATTTTTTCTATTAAACTAATATAATATTCTTTTAAAAAAATCGATTATCTAACTTCTGCAGATGTTAGTTATGTAGATTTTATATTTCTATATGAGCGAGGCTAGACATTAATGAGTTAAGAATAATTGAAATCAAGTCAAAACGTTAAGTTAATATTGCGGTATCACCTGCGTGTTTAGAGACACACGATAAAACCTAGGTTAAAATCTACACACCTTTATGAGCTATTAATGACACTCTCTAGAATACATTTAGATATATTGTGATTCAGTATATGATATCCAACGCTATATTAGCTGTGACCGAATTATATAATGCGGCGGGTTGAATCGCAATCAAACTGCAATGTGACACCTCCGTTTGAATGTGGGCGCGTATGTACCTGCAGTTGTAATTTATATATTTTTATAATAACTATAATACTATACTATATAATGTTTATATTAATAATATCGATTAAACGTTAATCGCCTTTCGGTATGAAAGAACAAACAACAACCGAATGGAAATCCACCACACTAACCAGCAAAATCAAAGGTGTAATATGTTCGATTTTGTTCGCTCCGAGCTCAATTGTATTATTTTAATAAGATAATTTAAAGATACATTCGTATTTTTTATACATCCATTAAAGTAAGGTAAAATATATTATTGATGATATCTACACGGATATCAACGTCTCGCGTTATACGATACATAATTGGGCACTGGTTAGTATAATTATTAATATATAATATTCATTATTCACTATAATGAATATTGTATATTATAATATAGTATAATAATATCGTGGCATCATTCTTTTTAAGAAAATACAGACAGCGATTCATGCAGTTATTATAAATCGTTGATATTGGATCTATTACTATTCAACTTTAACTAAAGTAATTAGCTATCTGTCGTAATTAAATATTTAATATTCATACAACAATTGTTATTAATTTATTATGTAGGTACCTAAGTACACTTTTTTTTCTTTTTTTAATCGTCATAATAATATAAATTTTAATGTCAGGTAATCGTAAAATTAATGCGAAGCTAATACTAAGTGGAATAATCCATTATATTGAATAGACATGCTAATTATTAGTTATCTTACTATATAATATTGTGTATGATAATTATAAAATTGTTACACACCGATTGCATCCCTCCGAGTGGTATATATTACGGTGCATAGTCGTTATAATATTAATTTACTAAAAGCGTTTGTTTATTGTTTTAATTATTTTATTGTTATTTGTTTTTGAGTTATCTGCAAAATGTTGCAACATATCCCTTATAGTTCGATTTACATCACTGCAATTTATTATTGATTTCATTGAATGATATTTTGAATTAATGTATTAAGTATAAAATGTATTTATGTGATCCTGTTTTAAACTATGCAGTACTGAACTGCATATAGTAATGATGCATGCATACATGTCCCCTCTCCATTCTAAAAAAAACTTAATTAAATGACGATTATTAACTAATATAGAGCATAGTTAAATAGGTAATAAGTTAATTAGGGTTATGAATTTAATGTATTTGCATGTTTTTTTTTTTGCTACACTGTATAATAAAACGGATTCGGCCAAAATTTAATTTGACTTATTTATAGTTCAAATACCAAATCTTGTATACGACAAAGATCAAGACTAGTCATGTCCAAAAAAATCATATACTCATAATATCAGTCATATCAATGAGTAACAATACTTATATTTAAATTAAAACTAATAAAATATTATACTGGAGAAAATAAAAATAAAAGTTACATTTTTATGTTTTTCTGCATATCTTTGAAATATTAGAGCATATTTTCATGCATATTTTGTCAGTTTTTAGTGCATATATGCATGCATATTTAATAGTTTTAAGTGCATTAAATTCATAGCCTTATTAATAACTAATAAATAAAAATTTAAATAAAATCGCAAAAAAATATGTGGATTTTATAGCTATGTTTATTTTGTTGTAAATAAATATATATGTTTTTTCAATGATTAAGAAAGCAAAAAGTGTTTTCCCACATAACGATGACACATAGAAATGATTTTAAATTATAACGGAAATTGTATGGAACTGAACTCATGTTAGCAGTACAATAATGCACTCATTACTCCGCCTTCGTTAAGAAAATTTATAAACGAACCAACAATATATAGGTAACACGATGAAAGTATCTAATGAGTAATTATGAGGGCCCAAATTTTAATTCAATGTGCATCTTTTATTGGTAATTTTAGACACTGATTTCCAGATTCCAGTAGTTTGTTTCATAAAACAGATACTTCAACGGTGAAACTTTTATTTTGCAGTTTGTTGCATATTTGGATGTTTTTTCATTTATTGACCAATTTATAGATTTTTTTGGTTATTTTGTTAGTTTTAATGCATATTTGTACATTATACGATTTACTACTTTATTTAATTGTTTTTCTTGATGGTTAGTTTTGTAGTAAGCAAGCTACTACTTAATAGTAAAACAAATCCCACGGGTACATAATCATACTATACTATAATTTAGATACTGTAATTCGGCATATATCGGATAATAGAAACGGAAATAAGGGTTCCTTCTGTTTATTAAATAATATTACATTTTAATGTCTTGTTTGAGAAACGGATATTAGGAACTCATTGAACCATATAATTGCTCTGTATACCACAATGTTCAAAATATAAAAATATGAAACAGTAGAATGATTATTTTGATTACAACACTGTACGCAACGATAGTCATTATAAAAAATATTAAAATTATATTAAAAATGATTATATCAAATCGAATACACAGAATTATACTGGAAGTCATAAAATGCGTGGGCCGGAACGATGGTCACACACATCACATCCGTGAGTCGAGATACAGTAGCTATAGGCAAGGGGTACGGGGAACTTCATATATAAGGGAGCCCGAATCGGCCTGTTTTCAGACGTGTACTACCACCCATTAGTGCAAGCACCTTCACGCCACTCTGTACGAGCATATTTTGGACTTAGAAAAATTATCAACAATATAATAAAATTCACAATAAAACAACAACTGTCTTTTATTTATTATCAACCACGACTACAACATCAAACAAATTGTCTGCGACCTGCAACTATAATATCTCGGCAGCCACTTATCTACTATTAGAACTACGATAGTAGGTACCAAGTTACCGAGAACATTACAGTTTAATAGTTTTTCGGATTTTTCCATACAAATTGTCAATTGTTCTACTATGATACATCACCATATCAATTGATCAAATTAATTAATCAAATTTTCATCAAATTTCGGTTTTTTTTCTAATAAATGTTTTCTAAATTATTTTAAATTTATTGTAAAATATAAATTAGGTATGTACCTGATAAAACATTTAAATAGTATATTGTGTAGTAACAGTGGGATGTCGCGGGCGACGTGTGCCGCATTTCGCCCAAGACTGAAATTTCCTTTCCACACTAGCTACACATATTATTTTTTGTCACACTTTTTGATCGCGCCATTACGGAAAAGGTAATTCAGGCTGGGATCCATGCAACAACCAGACTATTCTACAAAAACAATAGGTATTTCATGAATGAAACGACTTGGTTTTATTTTATTTTAAGCGTCATTTTAAGCGTCGATTTCCACTTTACCACCAGCTGGACGGGAAAAGGTCACTTTCCAACGCTTCAACCGTCATCAAAAACTAAACTTTCGGTGCAGGCGTGACAAAAAAATAATTTAATATGTAAATTTTTAAGAGCATTATTAAGGTAAAACACATTTTAAGCAAATTTTTTGAGCATTTTATTGCAGTTTTTAGAATATTTAAATCCAGGCCCTAGTTATTACTGAAAGAATGACTTACATGACTATATATGAATTTAAAAAAAAAATTAATATTTTTAAATCGGTTTAAGAGAACCCTGTTACGCATTGTAAAATATAATTCATTGACCCGTATAAATATTATGTCATTTTGAAGTGCTTATCCATTAAATTTAATTTTTAATAATCATAAAAATGTATAAATCAAATAGTTATATATATATAGGTACAAAATCATTATTATACTTTGATATAAGCAAATGAGAATTGTTTGAATTTGTACTGATATTTTTTTTGCGCAAATTGACTAAATTTTTTGGGGGGACTCAAGCCCTCCTCCCTATAGGCCTATTGCTTAGTACCACAGAATATAAAATTAGTACTAATTACTAGATTTTGAACTGGGAGGATTTGACCGACATTTGGGGAGACTAAGTCCCTCCAAGCCCCCCTCCCAACATTGTGCCAATGCCTAAAACTTAAACAGTTTATAAATTCATAATTAAATTAAATTCAATCTCATTTGTGATTATAAGTGAGGAAAATATTGGTTTTATAATGGTGTTTATTTTTTTTTTTTATCCTGTATAAAAAATTTCTACCAGGAGTGCTTTGATTTCAACATATAGTTTTTATTTTTTAGAAAATTGGATCAAGATGGTACTTTAAATAGGTCATTTTACGATTTTCTCAATAGTTATTTAATGCCACGAGAAAAACCATTGACATATTATGAATCCTCTAAAAATTGGATATTAATTTCTATTACTTTGTCTATCACCATAGAAACGAATAAAATATTATAATACTATTGTTCGGTGCCGACTCCGGCGGTGACAATATTTATTTTTGTCGTGGGTCTACGCCGATAAGGCGTAGAATCTGCTAGAAGACCCCACCCCCCGCCGCCGTATAGTGCAAACCGGCTTCCCGTCCGGCCGCCTCCAACAGGGGCGTAACTCCTTTCGCCCAAAAATGACCTTCCTATTTTCGCCCACGTCCTCAAGTATGATAAAATAGTTTCCTCTTTTTGCCTAAAAATAATTGCATTCTTTTCGCCCACGGTTTCATGTTCAACATTTTGGAAAGCACTGTCTCAAAAATAAATTTAATAAAGCCATTAAGCATAACCCAGAGAGCACCACGAGGAAGCGGCTTCTATTACTCTCCAAAAATGTATTTATGTTTGTGCCCATTAAAATAATTATTATATAATATAAAATAGGTATGTATTTGTCATTAGTTGTTATGACGTCGTCAAAAAATTATTATGTGATGGATTAGGATTTAATTTAAATTAAAATTTTTTGTATAGTTGAATGATATTGATTTAAGAAATGCATACCGACTTATCTCTCCTCTATTGTACTGTTGTATTTTGTCTTCGTTTTTTAGTTGACGATCTTTTACTTTCCTATCTTTAGGAAAGTTTTGTAAATGGATACTATTCAGTTTAATATAGACATCAGTTTGGACTTCTTGTATAACCGCCAACCACGTACCAATTGATGGAGAATTACAATGAAAACTTTTGTTAAAGAATGAATGGAACGACTCGCATGCATTAGTTGTCCTGATTAAATCTGACGAGTTAGATGCCCAAATCTTTGGTGGGAATATACTTTCATCAGATATATAGTTATCAATTAAATAATCACAGTACTTTTGCAGATTGTCATTTTCAGGACAGTCAGTCATTAAATCTTCGACATAACAATCACCTACCTCTTCAGGATTCAATAAAAGTAGACCAAACGTATAGTGTATCCACTTGCCAATATCTGAAGTGTTGTCTTTATAGTGTGTAGCCAAGCCAAATTTTTGCACATTTCTCCACCACTATTGGGTTAAATGAAACCTAATAAATCATAATAATAACCTAATAATTTCCGTATTTGGCCAAACAGTTTGTATAGCTTTATGTATTGCATATTTAAAATCAACCGTACATTTTAACGGTGATAGAAGTACTCCAAGGCTATTACATTTATCGGTGATTTTCTTAAATAAAAATTCATATGTTTGGACCGATTTATTAACTAACAGGCAAAAAACTAATGGTATATAATGATCATTTTTATATCCATGAATAGTGAACATTTGTTCAAAAAATCTTGCAGAATATTTAAACGTGCCATCGACGTATACGTTTTCAACATGGCTCAAGAAATGTAAATTTTTTTCACATGAAAATATTATTACATTTTTATTTTCATAGTTATCTAATACAAAATGTTCATTTGTTACAGTTTTTATTTCGGCTTCGGCAATATACTGATGAACTTAATTTATATTAGTAGGATAGAAGGAAAGACTTTTGCACGATATTTATACATATTGTTCCTTAACCTTTTTATATCATGTACGTTTAAATATGACGTCGCGTCGTTTTGAGCAATTTCTTTTAATATAATTTTTTTTGGTCTTGTATGGAGATCTTCTATTGCTTTTCGTCTGCATGCCGTGTTGACTATTTGACGATTAATATTCGATTCATCATATTTATTATGATAATGTTCTCCGACGGCTGAAGAAAATGCATCATTTTTATCTGTATATAATTTTGCATCACACGTTCTTATTACACATCTCCAACGGGTAGAGCCATCTTTTTTACTAGTTGATCCAAAATTGAACTTTAACCCCTTTTACTTCTCAAAATTCTAAAACTTCCATCACTCGAAAAACGCAAGGAAAAACTTAAAGAAAAAACACAAGCGCCTATTCAGTAGGAAAGTGAATGACATACTAAAATTAATATATAATTACACCGCAATACCGACAACCGCCTCATATATTATTTGTTATATTATATCGATAGCACTTTTATTACGTCCGTTTGTAGATAAAAATTCTGATATCAGATATACATATACGAGATTGTCACAACCTCACAACCCATACCAATTAGTATCGATATTATATCAATCATAAATCATCTTGAGACAGTGCTTTCCAAAATGTCGAACATGAAACCGTGGGCGAAAAGAATGCAATTATTTTTAGGCGAAAAGAGGAAACTATTTTATCATACTTGAGGACGTGGGCGAAAAGAGGAAGGTCATTTTTGGGCGAAAAGAGTACCGCCCGCCAACAGAGGCCTACCTCCGAGGGACACGGACTTTGTAGCAATAATTAAGATAGTCGTTGTTCCGTGCCCATCGCAGTCGTCGAAGTCGTGTGACGCGAGTTGTTCCCGAACTCACCGTTTTGTTAATGCTGCTGCGGCACGTAATATATTTACGCGTTGTTTAGCCATTCGATAATATTCATATTATTGATGTTACGGAATATCAATACGCAAGTGCATCTGCCATCGGTGGCATATGAATATAATATGATCGCGAGTGCGAGCGGGCGACTGGATTTCCTTTTGTAATTATTGTCCGTGTGTCGCTGTTGTTAAATAACGTAAACAGTAACGGGCAAGATGGCAGTTTAATATTAATAATCGGTAGCTAGTGATCGCACGCGGGTGCAATCCAACCAGACGCCGAACGTGCGTCGGACATTCGGGTCTGTGCGTACGATGTGTCATCTGGACTAGGAGACGTCGTATCACATCATGGGCGTAGCGAGTATGGGGCAGGGGTGGGCAAGTGCCCCCCCCCCCCTGCACTACAAACTAAATTGTATTTCTTATATCGCACGTGTAAGTTTTACGTTAAAATTGAAATATTAAATTTGATATAAGTACATGAAGTCTAAAAATAGTTTAGTGGGACCGAGTGATATCTACACGTGTAATCGTTTTATATTTTATCGATTAGTCTATCTAAAGATTATTTGAATTATGAGTTAAACGCTAATCGTTATGTGCTTTATACATTAATATCAACAGCGATAGTGTCAACAATCAAGTGCAGCAGACAGCAGTACGTGCCGTTCTGTGTTCGCGTAAGTAACGAATATAATATATAACGTTTACATTTAATATTATTTTACACGATGGACATAAGAAAGTTTTTTGGTGGTAAGTACATATCTTGTTTTAGAATTATAAATAGTTACAAAGTAAAATAAATAAGTACAAAGTCTTTTACTTATATAATATATACACTATGTATTGTGACCGCCGCCTGCCGCAACTATGATATATTAAGAGGACGCTATACCCGCATGCGTTGTCTTCGTCTTACAAGCATACAATATAGCGAAAAACTGTTTTGCGCGGGACAAAACCACTCCCTTGGTATTTATAGTAGAATTACCAAAATTCCACAATACATAGGACACAACTTTTTCTGTGTCATAGCGCATATTTTATGTTTATAATTTATTATTAATAAATTATCAACAACAAACAAATTTTTAATGCATTAAGTTTCGAGCCCTGATTATCACTTACATCATTATTTCATAAGTCTTCGTAATTTTTAAGGTCGAGAAAAGAGAAAATTGCCAGAAATAAGTAGTAGCGGAAGTGATGAACACGAAGGAATATATTAAATTCCCAAATCCTCCAACGAACCTTCCACTTCTTATGATCGCAATACCAGAAATGCAGATCCTTCAACTTCTAAAAAGCTTACAAATGAAGAACGTTTTGAAAATGACATAGGTCAATGGGTGGGACGGTCTAATCATTTAACAACATCTCAAAAAATGGATATCTTGAAACGTTGTTGGACGCCACCAGAAAATTACAACTTTAGTGAGGATGCTATTGCTGTTGGATCAAAGAGAAAATTTAACCATAGTTGGTTACAGGCCTATGCTCCTTGGCTTGCGTATTCGAAAATACTGAAAGGAGCTCTTTGTTTGTACTGTGTTCTGTTTCCACCGAAAAAAGTCCAAGGTGTTTTAGGTTCATTTATCATCAAACCTTTTACACGATACAAAGACATTCACGAGGGCTGTAGAAACCATATTTCCAATAATTGGCACCAAGGAGCAACCGAAGCAGCTAAAAGTTTTGTGGAAGAAGTACCTATAAATATTATGATGGTATCCGGACACCAAAAAATACTAGAACAAAATCGAAAGATTATTTCGTCCATAATTTCAAATGTACTATTTTGCGGAACCCATGATCTACCCTTTAGAGGAAAAGGTCAAAATGAAGGTAATTGAATAAAATCATTAAATTTATAAAATATTGGATTATTTAAATTATTTATTTTTGATAATTTTTTGATGTAGGAGTTTTCTATGACTTAATTCAAATGTGAATTGAAGCTGGTGATCAGTATCTCCAAAACCATATCGAAAAGGGCAAGCGAAATTCCATCTACACATCTCCGCAAATTCAGAATGAAATCATCAATATAAGTGGAACAGTAATCAAAGATTGTATTATTAATGATGTTAAAAAGGCTGTAGCTTTCAGTATAATGGCAGACGAGACCGCTGATATCTCAGGAACAGAGCAATTGTCTATTGGGATTAGATTTTTTGATGATGAGAAAAGGGCTATCAGAGAAGAATTTTTAGGCTTCATTGAACTACATGCCACGGATGCTGTTAACATAGCTAGTGCAATGGATCATTTTATTCAAAACGAAGGTCTCGATGGAACGAAGCTTGTTGGACAAGGCTATGATGGTTGCGCAACTATGGCAGGGAAAATCAATGGAGTGCAAACAATTTTACGAGAAAAATATCCACATGCTCTATTTTTTCACTGTGCAAGTCATAAATTAAACTTGGTGGTCAATGATTTAAATTGTGTTCCAGAAATACGTAACACAATTTCAACGGTAAAGGATATCATAAACTTTTTTCGCGAATCTGTTTTACGTAGAAAATGTATCCCGAACATACCAGCATTCTGTGAGACACGATGGTCTCAAAAATATAGAAGTATTTCAATTTTCAAAGAAAATTTTGAGATAATTGTACATGCTTTAGATAAATTGTCAAAAGATGGGAACACTGCAACAAGAAAAGTTGCTTTTCAATTGTATGCTGTAGCAAATAAAAGTATTTTTATAATGAGTGTTATCCTCATAGCAAAATACTCTAAATTATTAGAGCCTGTTGTGAATGCTTTACAATCAAAAAATCTGGATTTGCTGAAATGCTCAAATTTTATAAAAAAAATAGTAGTCATGGTGAAAGATCACCGCGAACACGCTGACACAGAAATTAAAGAATTATTAACTGCTGCAAACATAGCAGCTGAGAATATAGGAGCAGAAATTAATCTTCCTAGGATTGTTAAACAACAACAACATCGTTCGAATCCTCCAGCGTTAAATTCGGCTGAATTCTGGAAGAGATCATTACTAATTCCATACTTGGATTCATTAATATCCTCATTGGAACGGAGATTTTCTGATGAAAACATACCTGCTTTTTCACTTTTATTATTACACCCTTCAAATATGTTAGATATGAACACCAAAGAATTTAAACTTAAAATAAATGATTTTGCCAATTATTACCAAATTAAAGACTTGGAAAGTGAAGCAGAATTATGGTACAACATCTGGAAGGAGAAAAAACTGGCTAAAAGCAAACTATCAGACATGGAAATGAGTGAAGTAGTAGAAGAAACAGATATTTTCTTTCCTAAAATAAAACAAGCCTTGCATATTTCTTTAGCTCAGCCATGTACAACTTGCACTATTGAGAGGTCATTCAGTACGTTAAGAAGGGTAAAAACTTGGTTGCGTTCAACGCTGACGGAAAACCGTCTGAATGGTAAATCAAAATAGTTTTTTTATATCAATGCTAATTAATAATTATATTAATATTAATCATATACAATGTAAATTATTTCAGGTCTATGCATACTAAGTGTGCATAGAAAGCTGCTAGATGAAAAAAAGGAAGAGATGCAACAGAAAATTCTCAGCAGATTTTGCGAAGACTCTAGACGATTGTCATTGTTATAATTTAAAAATAATGATTAATGAATAATATATTATAAATAAATACTTTAAAAAAAAATTGAGTTTTAATGATTTAAAGTTGGCTACATCACTGCCCCCCCCCCCCCTGATTGAAATCCTAGCTACGCCCATGTATCACATGCATAATTAGTGTGGTTCAGCCATCGATCAGCAACGTGGATCGCGGGATTAGAACGGGCAAGCAGTCGTCATGGAGGTTTGGTCATAAGGACAGTCGAGTGGTCGGCGGCAACAACTGGTAACGCGGTATCACGACAGTGATACGCGCTTTTATTATCATTGTTTATGATACCATATCATTGTTTTGTATTTTGTTTGTTTATTTTTTATATTGCCTTCGCGGCGTTTTGTATTATTATTATTATATATTATTGTCTCGACTATCGAGCAATCGGTCCAATATTATATTATATAGTAGGTGGGCGCCTACATCCCTCACATATGTATTACACGGATGCTAATTATTATATATATTTATTATTATATGTTGTGTGGTGTTTTTTTTTTTGATACAGTCCACTTTTTAAGATTGAAAAACTCGCTGAAGTTGTTAATTATTTATTATTATTAATAACCTATATCTCTAGGCGAGTAATTGTTACAATACACGACACATCAACTATAATATTAATTCAACTTACAGGATATAATAAATAATAACAATATAAAACGACAAACCATCTCTGCTCAGAATCGTTTTTCTTATACAATGATATTATATCATTGAATTTAAGTTTAATACAATCCATTATTGACCCACTTGTTACCTACTTTCCAACATCCACTTACCCGCTTTTCTTTTTAATTTTTTCTTCTCACACTTTTTTCCTTGAAATTTTTTTAAGGATGCTGGCAATTTACACAATAAAGAATATTTAATAGCTGAAACGTTTCAAAAATATTGAATATATCTCAGCATGTGTGTTGATAACAATACACTACTGAGTACTGACAGACTTTTATACGTTTTACTTTATTAAATGTAATTTTCATTTTTTTAAATGTTAACATAAGTCTTTAGTTTTTGAATTAAATACCTAATAGTTTTGTATACATTTTGATAAACTAAAATTATATTTTGTTCTAATGTATTTTCCAGATTCATTGAGAAAGACGACGTTGATTATAAAGAAGGCAACAGTTGTTCCAGGTCACTTAGCGAGTCGTCATCGGACTTTCGCACCAGGACCAAGACTCATTATTGGCGCAGCAAACTGCCACAAAAGTGTCGGAGGTAAGCTGTCTAAGTTTCTGTCAATTAATTTACGATTCACACCAGGAAACTTAAAATTAAAATTACTGGTATTTTTCGTGAAATTATTGTACTATATAAGGTAATAGGAAGGCCAATTTATCATTGGCCGAGGGAGCCATTAATTCATGATGACAGGGGCTTCACTATTGCGATTTTTATTGTTTTAAATGTACAGCCGAATTAAACGGCAATGTTGTCAATACATTTTATACAAAAAAAAAAAAAAAAACAAACAAACAAACAAACAAACAACCAAACAAAACACGACAAAGAACTATATTGATCAATTACATTAAATAAGAAATATTAAAAATCGCTTAAACGTATTATAATGGGGTCAATACAATAATTATTAATGGTAGAGAAAATTAGAATGTTCTAAATCGAAAGGAAATGCTTCTATACTATTTGTTGTTTACCCGTGTGTATGTTATAAGCCTCCTGGGACGATAAATCAGAAAGGTGCCTCTTGGGGGGTTTTTCATCTTCTATGGGTAGTCTTGGCTGTTGAGATGGAGTGAGGGTGGAGTTTTATTTGTGTTTTTTTATCGCAGGAGATGTATTCGGTTTGATATCCGATCATAAAATCCGTGTTGTTTTGATATTGTTTTTCGTTTATTGAGGAGGTATCTGCCTATGGCAGTGCTATGGGGCTATTAACCATCTAGTATGATTAGGTTAACAATTTAATGTCATATATACATTAAAATATTCATGTCGGTTGTGGTAAAGGTGCTTCTAAAATCTTTAGTATTAATAACGCTGAAACTATTGCCACAGCTAATAATTAATATTACATTAAATACATACTTCAGGAAAAAAAATTGCGTCAACAAATAAAAGATGTTAGTTGATGCTATTGTTAGTATAATATTGCATTCAATATATAATTTTAAATCATAGGACTACGACGATAACGTCAACAAACGTTCCGTATTGTATGTTAGCTAACTTTATGAAATATTTAAAAAAAAAACAATCAAAAACCACTGTAACAGGAACATTGTTTCGGAAATGTTTATTCGTCTTATAACGTTTTCTTTTTCTTGTTTTCTCGTAATTGGCTATTTGTATAGGTACCAACAATAGGGTTTTTTAAGAACGCGTAAAGCGCGAGAAAAAGCTAAATAGTTTCTAGTTTAATGTTATTTTTACTGACAATATTCGTTGGGTAACTTCTGTGACAATCATTCAAAATTGGCAATAATTGGACTCTAATTATATATTAATACTAAAAACTTTAGAAGAACCTTTACCATAACTGCCATGCATATTTTTAATATTTATATGATATTAAACAGTTAACCTAATAATACTAGAGAGTTAATAGCAACATGGCACTGCTATAGGGCTGCCATGACACTGCCAAAGTGTCTGTTTGAATTATTTCACCACCAAACTATTTAGACCACAGACTACCTAATATATAATAAACGAATTTACAAAGAATCGTTAGGTACAGTATGGTGGATTAGGTCAGTGAAAGTTCAAACGAGACCTAACGAGTTATTGCCGATCGTGAATAATTGTCAATGCAGTTAGACATCGAATATTGTCAATAAAAATAACATTAAACTAGAAACTATTTAGCTTTTTCTCGCGCTTTACGCGTTCTTAAAAAACCCTATTGTTGGTACCTATAGAAATTGCCAATTACGTTATTTAGTTATAAGTACACTTTGTCTTGCGAATCTGATCAAAACTGTCCACATAATCATTTTTAGATATATGGTGTTTAGAAGTAAAACATTTTATTTACCAGAAAAACCCATACACTTGTGGATTAGAGATTCCTTTTTTTTTTAAATTTTTGCTATTTCCAGAAAAAAATACGTTGGGTCGTAAGTCAAAATACTTGCGACCCAATAAATAGACTAAGAGCCAAATACTAAAGCTATAATTGTGTTACAGGTGGTACTTTAAGTACATTCTATGTATTTTGGAAAATCAAACCGATATGAAAATAGTTTTTATTATAAGTGCATGAATGTCGAACGTTAAAAAAATAATTTCGACTCAATCAATGAAACTTTAGTACCTATAGGTATCCAATATCTAGGGTTCTAAATTTGAAATATTTCAAAATTGAAAATTTCACTGTTCTTGAAATTTTCAATGAAATAATGAAAAATATTTTTTCTTCTTTTAAACGTGTTTGGTTATAGATGTTTAGAAACAATAAATTGATTACACACTTAGAATTAAAGAAAAACATATTATTTTTATAATTTATTATTTCGTATTTGTATATTCTATATTTTATACTACCGAAAAAAATTCCTGGCATTATTTTGAGAATAAAAACATTTTTTAGGACACATAAACTGTATTAAATATGATAATATAATTATAAGGCCACATTCATTGTATTTTAGTTGTATTAACATAATTACTAATCTAATTATTACATAAGAAATGTTTCAAATACCACGATTACGTGTTTAACATAATTTGTAATCATTAAAAAAATAATTCCGTTTTAGTTTTCCCTACAAGGTAGAATGAAGTAAATGTTGAACATTCTCAGGTACCATAATGCTGCTGATAAAATGTATTCTCTTGCGTGTCACGCATCTCAAATGGAGATATCTGTGTTAATCGATGTAAAGTTTAATAGAGAAAAAAAATGTTTCATTAATAGCTTACATAATATATTTATTAATAGCAAGACGATACAGTGATTATGTGGGTGACGATAATTATATATTTTGCTGTGGCACACGTACGTGTTAAAATATTTGAAATACAAAATATAAAGTAATCGAAATGTTCGTGTCTACAACTTTTTACACTTTCATTAAAATATGTCCCATGGTTTATTTCTTTTAATTTTTGTTTGGTTCCAAACTGCTGTTGTCATCTAACTTTTTCCGTCGGCGTCAGACCGTTCCTTAGAATTTGCATGTTCTCTTGGCACCTATCATTTCGCATCTGGACATATTGTTTAAGGGGATGTGGTTTAGGTTTGAGCGATACAAATAAAGCATCGTCAAATTAGTTATGATATATTGATATTTGAACATTCATTGAAGTTAATGCATTCCGTTTGCGTAAAACACCTCAGCGGGTAGGTAGCAGGTACGTATTATAAATACACGAGCAGTCGTTCAAAGTGTATGGACTAACTGGTTTGCCTAAATTGATTTCGTGTTTTGAGGAAACGTTTATAATCTTTTACAATTGAATATGATTTGAAAAAATATTAAAAACAATTATGGTTGTACTCCTTACACCTAAATCAATATTTTTAAACGATTCCGAGATACCTATTACAAGTTTTTAATCAATCACGATTATTTAAAATCAGAAATTCACAGTTGGCTAATTTGAATATACACCAAAATAATAATCTTGTTTTAGTTTTCCCTACAAGGTAGAATGACCTAAATTTTTGATATTGTAAAAATATAATACTACTGCTGGGTGTAGGTACTCACATCTAAAACGCAAACTGCCAGTGAACACAATCCTTCCAGCGTCTTTTCACCCTGGCACGAAACGAACACTGCGATACTATGCATGAATCTTGAAATAAGAAATATACTTAACAATAATATAGCAAAATTAAAATATGTACCTATCTAATATTGAAACTACAACGTAAACGCCATTCGACAAGACCGTACGATTGAATTTGTTCCCTGAAAGAGTCAGTTTGCTCTGCAAAACTAACAGTGCTAATAGTAAACCATTATTATCGAGAAAACTATCAGTTGGATAAAATATAATAAGAATAATTATTCTTTAATGGGTCGATGATAAACTGTATGATTCATACAAGATAATAGAATTGGACACAAAAACTGTATTATTTATGTTAATATAATTATAAGTCCACATTCATTACATTTTAGTTGTATAAACATAAATAATCATCTAGTTATTACATATGAAATGTTTCAAATACCACGTTTACGTGTTTTAACATAAATTGTAATTCTTAGGTATAAAAATTGGACGTTTTATAAATGTATATCTACTAAATAATTTGTAAACATTCAATTTGATGAAATTCATCGAAATTTTAACTTTCAATGATTATATAAAAAAAAACATTTCATTGGTGTACAGTTATTCGTTTTGGAATTACAAGAAAACAAGATAAATTCATATTTTTATCATTATTACGCATGTTGTCGAGAATAAAACTCAAAATGATTATAAAAAAAAAAAAAAAGCACACACACATCATTGTAAAATCAATAAATCCATCTTAATCTAAAATATTTTAAAACTATGATTGTGTTAGTCACATTCTAGTGGAAATTATATTTTCTCCTATTTACCCAATCTGAATGATACGAAATTCTAAAAATTAATAAAATCACGATTATAACTACAAAATAGAGACATCGACTTGGTTTATAATTTTATAATATTTTTCCTAAATTATCTTTTTGTATAGAGAATCTTAAGGTGGATTAGACATTGAGAACTATATCCCAGCGATTTTCAAACTAGTATTTGTATACACTTTTATACATAGATTACCTATTGATGAATTAATTCTCGGTTTCCGTCTCTGAAATTTTCTTCCCATAACTGTGCTTGGCGTTCGAAGCCATCCGTCTATTCGTTGTAATTTGTGACATTTTTTTTTGTCTCTGTGATGTGCAGTTTTTTTGTTAAATTTTTAATGGTAAAATAACAGAATACAAATTATGAAGAATTGTTTCGTCTGTATATTAAATGTTGCATTATATAGCTAAAGGTTAGATTTCACTTAAGAAGAAAATGTTGAACATTCTCAGGTACCATAATGCTGCTGATAAAATGTATTCTCTTGCGTGTCACGCATCTCAAATGGAGATATCTGTGTTAATCGATGTAAAGTTTAATAGAGAAAAAAAATGTTTCATCAATAGCTTACATAATATATTTATTTATAGCAAGACGATACAGTGATTATGTGGGTGACGATAATTATATATTTTGCTGTGGCACACGTACGTGTTAAAATATTTGAAATACAAAATATAAAGTAATCGAAATGTTCGTGTCTACAACTTTTTACACTTTCATTAAAATATGTCCTATGGTTTATTTCTTTTAATTTTTGTTTGGTTCCAAACTGCTGTTGTCATCTAACTTTTTCCGTCGGCGTCAGACCGTTCCTTAGAATTTGCATGTTCTCTTGGCACCTATCATTTCGCATCTGGACATATTGTTTAAGGGGATGTGGTTTAGGTTTGAGCGATGATGATGGTGGAATTTTGTTTGAAGACATTCTGTATACTGAAATAATAAAAACAACCCTTTAGTAAATACACTGATGCGTACGGAACTCAATCAATCTGAAAACCATGTCATACAAACAAGTATATTCCATGAATTGAAATCGTAAACATAATACAAATAAAGCATCGTCAAATTAGTTATGATATATTGATATTTGAACATTCATTGAAGTTAATGCATTCCGTTTGCGTAAAACACCTCAGCGGGTAGGTAGCAGGTACGTATTATAAATACACGAGCAGTCGTTCAAAGTGTATGGACTAACTGGTTTGCCTAAATTGATTTCGTGTTTTGAGGAAACGTTTATAATCTTTTACAATTGAATATGATTTGAAAAAATATTAAAAACAATTATGGTTGTACTCCTTACACCTAAATCAATATTTTTAAACGATTCCGAGATACCTATTACAAGTTTTTAATCAATCACGATTATTTAAAATCAGAAATTCACAGTTGGCTAATTTGAATATACACCAAAATAATAATCTTGTTTTAGTTTTCCCTACAAGGTAGAATGACCTAAATTTTTGATATTGTAAAAATATAATACTACTGCTGGGTGTAGGTACTCACATCTAAAACGCAAACTGCCAGTGAACACAATCCTTCCAGCGTCTTTTCAACCTGGCTCGAAACGGACACTGCGATACTATGCATGAATCTTGAAATAAGAAATATACTTAACAATAATATAGCAAAATTAAAATATGTACCTATCTAATATTGAAACTACAACGTAAACGCAAATCGACAAGACCGTACGATTGAATTTGTTCCCTGATTGAGTCAGTTTGCTCTGCAAAACTAACAGTGCTAATAGTAAACCATTATTATCGAGAAAACTATCAGTTGGATAAAATATAATAAGAATAATTATTCTTTAATGGGTCGATGATAAACTGTATGATTCATACAAGATAATAGAATTGGACACATAAACTGTATTATTTATGTTAATATAATTATAAGTCCACATTCATTGCATTTTAGTTGTATAAACATAAATAATCATCTAGTTATTACATATGAAATGTTTCAAATACCACGTTTACGTGTTTTAACATAAATTGTAATTCTTAGGTATAAAAATTGGACGTTTTATAAATGTTTATCTACTAAATAATTTGTAAACATTCAATTTGATGAAATTCGTCGAAATTTTAACTTTCAATGATTATATAAAAAAAAACATGTCATTGGTGTACAGTTATTCGTTTTGGAATTACAAGAAAACAAGATAAATTCATATTTTTATCATTATTACGCATGTTGTCGAGAATAAAACTCAAAATGATTATAAAAAAAAAAAAAAAGCACACACACATCATTGTAAAATCAATACATCCATCTTAATCTAAAATATTTTAAAACTATGATTGTGTTAGTCACATTCTAGTGGAAATTATATTTTCTCCTATTTACCCAATCTGAATGATACGAAATTCTAAAAATTAATAAAATCACGATTATAACTACAAAATAGAGACATCGACTTGGTTTATAATTTTATAATATTTTTCCTAAATTATCTTTTTGTATAGAGAATCTTAAGGTGGATTAGACATTGAGAACTATATCCCAGCGATTTTCAAACTAGTATTTGTATACACTTTTATACATAGATTACCTATTGATGAATTAATTCTCGGTTTCGGTCTCTGAAATTTTCTTCCCATAACTGTGCTTGGCGTTCGAAGCCATCCGTCTATTCGTTGTAATTTGTGACATTTTTTTTTGTCTCTGTGATGTGCAGTTTTTTTGTTAAATTTTTAATGGTAAAATAACAGAATACAAATTATGAAGAATTGTTTCGTCTGTATATTAAATGTTGCATTATATAGCTAAAGGTTAGATTTCACTTACGAAGAAAATGTTGAACATTCTCAGGTACCATAATGCTGCTGATAAAATGTATTCTCTTGCGTGTCACGCATCTCAAATGGAGATATCTGTGTTAATCGATGTAAAGTTTAATAGAGAAAAAAAATGTTTCATCAATAGCTTACATAATATATTTATTTATAGCAAGACGATACAGTGATTATGTGGGTGACGATAATTATATATTTTGCTGTGGCACACGTACGTGTTAAAATATTTGAAATACAAAATATAAAGTAATCGAAATGTTCGTGTCTACAACTTTTTACACTTTCATTAAAATATGTCCTATGGTTTATTTCTTTTAATTTTTGTTTGGTTCCAAACTGCTGTTGTCATCTAACTTTTTCCGTCGGCGTCAGACCGTTCCTTAGAATTTGCATGTTCTCTTGGCACCTATCATTTCGCATCTGGACATATTGTTTAAGGGGATGTGGTTTAGGTTTGAGCGATGATGATGGTGGAATTTTGTTTGAAGACATTCTGTATACTGAAATAATAAAAAGAACACTTTAGTAAATACACTGATGCGTACGGAACTCAATCAATCTGAAAACCATGTCATACAAACAAGTATATTCCATGAATTGAAATCGTAAACATAATACAAATAAAGCATCGTCAAATTAGTTATGGTATATTGATATTTGAACATTCATTGAAGTTAATGCATTCCGTTTGCGTAAAACACCTCAGCGGGTAGGTAGCAGGTACGTATTATAAATACACGAGCAGTCGTTCAAAGTGTATGGACTAACTGGTTTGCCTAAATTGATTTCGTGTTTTGAGGAAACGTTTATAATCTTTTACAATTGAATATGATTTGAAAAAATATTAAAAACAATTATGGTTGTACTCCTTACACCTAAATCAATATTTTTAAACGATTCCGAGATACCTATTACAAGTTTTTAATCAATCACGATTATTTAAAATCAGAAATTCACAGTTGGCTAATTTGAATATACACCAAAATTATAATCTTGTTTTAGTTTTCCCTACAAGGTAGAATGACCTAAATTTTTGATATTGTAAAAATATAATACTACTGCTGGGTGTAGGTACTCACATCTAAAACGCAAACTGCCAGTGAACACAATCCTTCCAGCGTCTTTTCACCCTGGCTCGAAACGGACACTGCGATACTATGCATGAATCTTGAAATAAGAAATATACTTAACAATAATATAGCAAAATTAAAATATGTACCTATCTAATATTGAAACTACAACGTAAACGCAAATCGACAAGACCGTACGATTGAATTTGTTCCCTGAAAGAGTCAGTTTGCTCTGCAAAACTAACAGTGCTAATAGTAAACCATTATTATCGAGAAAACTATCAGTTGGATAAAATATAATAAGAATAATTATTCTTTAATGGGTCGATGATAAACTGTATGATTCATACAAGATAATAGAATTGGACACATAAACTGTATTATTTATGTTAATATAATGATAAGTCCACATTCATTGCATTTTAGTTGTATAAACATAAATAATCATCTAGTTATTACATATGAAATGTTTCAAATACCACGTTTACGTGTTTTAACATAAATTGTAATCCTTAGGTATAAAAATTGGACGTTTTATAAATGTTTATCTACTAAATAATTTGTAAAAATTCAATTTGATGAAATTCGTCGAAATTTTAACTTTCAATGATTATATAAAAAAAACATGTCATTGGTGTACAGTTATTCGTTTTGGAATTACAAGAAAACAAGATAAATTCATATTTTTATCATTATTACGCATGTTGTCGAGAATAAAACTCAAAATGATTATAAAAAAAAAAAAAAAGCACACACACATCATTGTAAAATCAATACATCCATCAGAGTCTAAAATATTTTAAAACTATGATTGTGTTAGTCACATTCTAGTGGAAATTATATTTTCTCTTATTTACCCAATCTGAATGATACGAAATTCTAAAAATTAATAAAATCACGATTATAACTAAAAAATAGAGACATTGACTTGGTTTATAATTTTATAATATTTTTCCTAAATTATCTTTTTGTATAGAGAATTTTAAGGTGGATTAGACATTGAGAACTATATCCCAGCGATTTTCAAACTAGTATTTGTATACACTTTTATACATAGATTACCTATTGATGAATTAATTCTCGGTTTCGGTCTCTGAAATTTTCTTCTCATAACTGTGCTTGGCGTTCGAAGCCATCCGTCTATTCGTTGTAATTTGTGACATTTTTTTTTGTCTCTGTGATGTGCAGTTTTTTTGTTAAATTTTTAATGGTAAAATAACAGAATACAAATTATGAAGAATTGTTTCGTCTGTATATTAAATGTTGCATTTTATAGCTAAAGGTTAGATTTCACTTACGAAGAAAATGTTGAACATTCTCAGGTACCATAATGCTGCTGATAAAATGTATTCTCTTGCGTGTCACGCATCTCAAATGGAGATATCTGTGTTAATCGATGTAAAGTTTAATAGAGAAAAAAAATGTTTCATTAATAGCTTACATAATATATTTATTTATAGCAAGACGATACAGTGATTATGTGGGTGACGATAATTATATATTTTGCTGTGGCACACGTACGTGTTAAAATATTTGAAATACAAAATATAAAGTAATCGAAATGTTCGTGTCTACAACTTTTTACACTTTCATTAAAATATGTCCTATGGTTTATTTCTTTTAATTTTTGTTTGGTTCCAAACTGCTGTTGTCATCTAACTTTTTCCGTCGGCGTCAGACCGTTCCTTAGAATTTGCATGTTCTCTTGGCACCTATCATTTCGCATCTGGACATATTGTTTAAGGGGATGTGGTTTAGGTTTGAGCGATGATGATGGTGGAATTTTGTTTGAAGACATTCTGTATACTGAAATAATAAAAAGAACCCTTTAGTAAATACACTGATGCGTACGGAACTCAATCAATCTGAAAACCATGTCATACAAACAAGTATATTCCATGAATTGAAATCGTAAACATAATACAAATAAAGCATCGTCAAATTAGTTATGATATATTGATATTTGAACATTCATTGAAGTTAATGCATTCCGTTTGCGTAAAACACCTCAGCGGGTATGTAGCAGGTACGTATTATAAATACACGAGCAGTCGTTCAAAGTGTATGGACTAACTGGTTTGCCTAAATTGATTTCGTGTTTTGAGGAAACGTTTATAATCTTTTACAATTGAATATGATTTGAAAAAATATTAAAAACAATTATGGTTGTACTCCTTACACCTAAATCAATATTTTTAAACGATTCCGAGATACCTATTACAAGTTTGTAATCAATCACGATTATTTAAAATCAGAAATTCACAGTTGGCTAATTTGAATATACACCAAAATAATAATCTTGTTTTAGTTTTCCCTACAAGGTAGAATGACCTAAATTTTTGATATTGTAAAAATATAATACTACTGCTGGGTGTAGGTACTCACATCTAAAACGCAAACTGCCAGTGAACACAATCCTTCCAGCGTCTTTTCACCCTGGCACGAAACGGACACTGCGATACTATGCATGAATCTTGAAATAAGAAATATACTTAACAATAATATAGCAAAATTAAAATATGTACCTATCTAATATTGAAACTACAACGTAAACGCCAATCGACAAGACCGTACGATTGAATTTGTTCCCTGAAAGAGTCAGTTTGCTCTGCAAAACTAACAGTGCTAATAGTAGACCATTATTATCGAGAAAACTATCAGTTGGATAAAATATAATAAGAATAATTATTCTTTAATGGGTCGATGATAAACTGTATGATTCATACAAGATAATAGAATTGGACACATAAACTGTATTATTTATGTGAATATAATGATAAGTCCACATTCATTGCATTTTAGTTGTATAAACATAAATAATCATCTAGTTATTACATATGAAATGTTTCAAATACCACGTTTACGTGTTTTAACATAAATTGTAATCCTTAGGTATAAAAATTGGACGTTTTATAAATGTTTATCTACTAAATAATTTGTAAACATTCAATTTGATGAAATTCGTCGAAATTTTAACTTTCAATGATTATATAAAAAAAACATGTCATTGGTGTACAGTTATTCGTTTTGGAATTACAAGAAAACAAGATAAATTCATATTTTTATCATTATTACGCATGTTGTCGAGAATAAAACTCAAAATGATTATAAAAAAAAAAAAAAGCACACACACATCATTGTAAAATCAATACATCCATCAGAATCTAAAATATTTTAAAACTATGATTGTGTTAGTCACATTCTAGTGGAAATTATATTTTCTCCTATTTACCCAATCTGAATGATACGAAATTCTAAAAATCAATAAAATCACGATTATAACTACAAAATAGAGACATTGACTTGGTTTATAATTTTATAATATTTTTCCTAAATTATCTTTTTGTATAGAGAATCTTAAGGTGGATTAGACATTGAGAACTATATCCCAGCGATTTTCAAACTAGTATTTGTATACACTTTTATACATAGATTACCTATTGATGAATTAATTCTCGGTTTCGGTCTCTGAAATTTTCTTCCCATAACTGTGCTTGGCGTTCGAAGCCATCCGTCTATTCGTTGTAATTTGTGACATTTTTTTTTGTCTCTGTGATGTGCAGTTTTTTTGTTAAATTTTTAATGGTAAAATAACAGAATACAAATTATGAAGAATTGTTTCGTCTGTATATTAAATGTTGCATTTTATAGCTAAAGGTTAGATTTCACTTACGAAGAAAATGTTGAACATTCTCAGGTACCATAATGCTGCTGATAAAATGTATTCTCTTGCGTGTCACGCATCTCAAATGGAGATATCTGTGTTAATCGATGTAAAGTTTAATAGAGAAAAAAAATGTTTCATTAATAGCTTACATAATATATTTATTTATAGCAAGACGATACAGTGGTTATGTGGGTGACGATAATTATATATTTTGCTGTGGCACACGTACGTGTTAAAATATTTGAAATACAAAATATAAAGTAATTGAAATGTTCGTGTCTACAACTTTTTACACTTTCATTAAAATATGTCCTATGGTTTATTTCTTTTAATTTTTGTTTGGTTCCAAACTGCTGTTGTCATCTAACTTTTTCCGTCGGCGTCAGACCGTTCCTTAGAATTTGCATGTTCTCTTGGCACCTATCATTTCGCATCTGGACATATTGTTTAAGGGGATGTGGTTTAGGTTTGAGCGATGATGATGGTGGAATATTGTTTGAAGACATTCTGTATACTGAAATAATAAAAAGAACTCTTTAGTAAATACACTGATGCGTACGGAACTCAATCAATCTGAAAACCATGTCATACAAACAAGTATATTCCATGAATTGAAATCGTAAACATAATACAAATAAAGCATCGTCAAATTAGTTATGATATATTGATATTTGAACATTCATTGAAGTTATTGCATTCCGTTTGCGTAAAACACCTCAGCGGGTAGGTAGCAGGTACGTATTATAAATACACGAGCAGTCGTTCAAAGTGTATGGACTAACTGGTTTGCCTAAATTGATTTCGTGTTTTGAGGAAACGTTTATAATCTTTTACAATTGAATATGATTTGAAAAAATATTAAAAACAATTATGGTTGTACTCCTTACACCTAAATCAATATTTTTAAACGATTCCGAGATACCTATTACAAGTTTTTAATCAATCACGATTATTTAAAATCAGAAATTCACAGTTGGCTAATTTGAATATACACCAAAATAATAATCTTGTTTTAGTTTTCCCTACAAGGTAGAATGACCTAAATTTTTGATATTGTAAAAATATAATACTACTGCTGGGTGTAGGTACTCACATCTAAAACGCAAACTGCCAGTGAACACAATCCTTCCAGCGTCTTTTCACCCTGGCACGAAACGGACACTGCGATACTATGCATGAATCTTGAAATAAGAAATATACTTAACAATAAAATAGCAAAATTAAAATATGTACCTATCTAACATTGAAACTACAACGTAAACGCCAATCGACAAGACCGTACGATTGAATTTGTTCCCTGAAAGAGTCAGTTTGCTCTGCAAAACTAACAGTGCTAATAGTAGACCATTATTATCGAGAAAACTATCAGTTGGATAAAATATAATAAGAATAATTATTCTTTAATGGGTCGATGATAAACTGTATGATTCATACAAGATAATAGAATTGGACACATAAACTGTATTATTTATGTTAATATAATGATAAGTCCACATTCATTGCATTTTAGTTGTATAAACATAAATAATCATCTAGTTATTACATATGAAATGTTTCAAATACCACGTTTACGTGTTTTAACATAAATTGTAATCCTTAGGTATAAAAATTGGACGTTTTACAAATGTTTATCTACTAAATAATTTGTAAACATTCAATTTGATGAAATTCGTCGAAATTTTAACTTTCAATGATTATATAAAAAAAACATGTCATTGGTGTACAGTTATTCGTTTTGGAATTACAAGAAAACAAGATAAATTCATATTTTTATCATTATTACGCATGTTGTCGAGAATAAAACTCAAAATGATTATAAAAAAAAAAAAAAGCACACACACATCATTGTAAAATCAATACATCCATCAGAATCTAAAATATTTTAAAACTATGATTGTGTTAGTCACATTCTAGTGGAAATTATATTTTCTCCTATTTACCCAATCTGAATGATACGAAATTCTAAAAATTAATAAAATCACGATTATAACTACAAAATAGAGACATTGACTTGGTTTATAATTTTATAATATTTTTCCTAAATTATCTTTTTGTATAGAGAATCTTAAGGTGGATTAGACATTGAGAACTATATCCCAGCGATTTTCAAACTAGTATTTGTATACACTTTTATACATAGATTACCTATTGATGAATTAATTCTCGGTTTCGGTCTCTGAAATTTTATTCCCATAACTGTGCTTGGCGTTCGAAGCCATCCGTCTATTCGTTGTAATTTGTGACATTTTTTTTTGTCTCTGTGATGTGCAGTTTTTTTGTTAAATTTTTAATGGTAAAATAACAGAATACAAATTATGAAGAATTGTTTCGTCTGTATATTAAATGTTGCATTATATAGCTAAAGGTTAGATTTCACTTACGAAGAAAATGTTGAACATTCTCAGGTACCATAATGCTGCTGATAAAATGTATTCTCTTGCGTGTCACGCATCTCAAATGGAGATATCTGTGTTAATCGATGTAAAGTTTAATAGAGAAAAAAAATGTTTCATTAATAGCTTACATAATATATTTATTTATAGCAAGACGATACAGTGATTATGTGGGTGACGATAATTATATATTTTGCTGTGGCACACGTACGTGTTAAAATATTTGAAATACAAAATATAAAGTAATCGAAATGTTCGTGTCTACAACTTTTTACACTTTCATTAAAATATGTCCCATGGTTTATTTCTTTTAATTTTTGTTTGGTTTCAAACTGCTGTTGTCATCTAACTTTTTCCGTCGGCGTCAGACCGTTCCTTAGAATTTGCATGTTCTCTTGGCACCTATCATTTCGCATCTGGACATATTGTTTAAGGGGATGTGGTTTAGGTTTGAGCGATACAAATAAAGCATCGTCAAATTAGTTATGATATATTTTTATTTGAACATTCATTGAAGTTAATGCATTCCGTTTGCGTAAAACACCTCAGCGGGTAGGTAGCAGGTACGTATTATAAATACACGAGCAGTCGTTCAAAGTGTATGGACTAACTGGTTTGCCTTAATTGATTTCGTGTTTTGAGGAAACGTTTATAATCTTATACAATTGAATATGATATGAAAAAATATTAAAAACAATTATGGTTGTACTCCTTACACCTAAATCAATATTTTTAAACGATTCCGAGATACCTATTACAAGTTTTTAATCAATCACGATTTTTTAAAATCAGAAATTCACAGTTGGCTAATTTGAATATACACCAAAATAATAATCTTGTTTTAGTTTTCCCTACAAGGTAGAATGACCTAAATTTTTGATATTGTAAAAATATAATACTACTGCTGGGTGTAGGTACTCACATCTAAAACGCAAACTGCCAGTGAACACAATCCTTCCAGCGTCTTTTCACCCTGGCACGAAACGGACACTGCGATACTATGCATGAATCTTGAAATAAGAAATATACTTAACAATAATATAGCAAAATTAAAATATGTACCTATCTAATATTGAAACTACAACGTAAACGCCATTCGACAAGACCGTACGATTGAATTTGTTCCCTGAAAGAGTCAGTTTGCTCTGCAAAACTAACAGTGCTAATAGTAAACCATTATTATCGAGAAAACTATCAGTTGGATAAAATATAATAAGAATAATTATTCTTTAATGGGTCGATGATAAACTGTATGATTCATACAAGATAATAGAATTGGACACAAAAACTGTATTATTTATGTTAATATAATTATAAGTCCACATTCATTACATTTTAGTTGTATAAACATAAATAATCATCTAGTTATTACATATGAAATGTTTCAAATACCACGTTTACGTGTTTTAACATAAATTGTAATTCTTAGGTATAAAAATTGGACGTTTTATAAATGTTTATCTACTAAATAATTTGTAAACATTCAATTTGATGAAATTCGTCGAAATTTTAACTTTCGATGATTATATAAAAAAAAACATGTCATTGGTGTACAGTTATTCGTTTTGGAATTACAAGAAAACAAGATAAATTCATATTTTTATCATTATTACGCATGTTGTCGAGAATAAAACTGAAAATGATTATAAAAAAAAAAAAAAGCACACACACATCATTGTAAAATCAATACATCCATCAGAATCTAAAATATTTTAAAACTATGATTGTGTTAGTCACATTCTAGTGGAAATTATATTTTCTCCTATTTACCCAATCTGAATGATACGAAATTCTAAAAATCAATAAAATCACGATTATAACTACAAAATAGAGACATTGACTTGGTTTATAATTTTATAATATTTTTCCTAAATTATCTTTTTGTATAGAGAATCTTAAGGTGGATTAGACATTGAGAACTATATCCCAGCGATTTTCAAACTAGTATTTGTATACACTTTTATACATAGATTACCTATTGATGAATTAATTCTCGGTTTCGGTCTCTGAAATTTTCTTCTCATAACTGTGCTTGGCGTTCGAAGCCATCCGTCTATTCGTTGTAATTTGTGACATTTTTTTTTGTCTCTGTGATGTGCAGTTTTTTTGTTAAATTTTTAATGGTAAAATAACAGAATACAAATTATGAAGAATTGTTTCGTCTGTATATTAAATGTTGCATTTTATAGCTAAAGGTTAGATTTCACTTACGAAGAAAATGTTGAACATTCTCAGGTACCATAATGCTGCTGATAAAATGTATTCTCTTGCGTGTCACGCATCTCAAATGGAGATATCTGTGTTAATCGATGTAAAGTTTAATAGAGAAAAAAAATGTTTCATTAATAGCTTACATAATATATTTATTTATAGCAAGACGATACAGTTATTATGTGGGTGACGATAATTATATATTTTGCTGTGGCACACGTACGTGTTAAAATATTTGAAATACAAAATATAAAGTAATCGAAATGTTCGTGTCTACAACTTTTTACACTTTCATTAAAATATGTCCTATGGTTTATTTCTTTTAATTTTTGTTTGGTTCCAAACTGCTGTTGTCATCTAACTTTTTCCGTCGGCGTCAGACCGTTCCTTAGAATTTGCATGTTCTCTTGGCACCTATCATTTCGCATCTGGACATATTGTTTAAGGGGATGTGGTTTAGGTTTGAGCGATGATGATGGTGGAATTTTGTTTGAAGACATTCTGTATACTGAAATAATAAAAAGAACCCTTTAGTAAATACACTGCTGCGTACGGAACTCAATCAATCTGAAAACCATGTCATACAAACAAGTATATTCCATGAATTGAAATCGTAAACATAATACAAATAAAGCATCGTCAAATTAGTTATGATATATTGATATTTGAACATTCATTGAAGTTAATGCATTCCGTTTGCGTAAAACACCTCAGCGGGTAGTTAGCAGGTACGTATTATAAATACACGAGCAGTCGTTCAAAGTGTATGGACTAACTGGTTTGCCTAAATTGATTTCGTGTTTTGAGGAAACGTTTATAATCTTTTACAATTGAATATGATTTGAAAAAATATTAAAAACAATTATGGTTGTACTCCTTACACCTAAATCAATATTTTTAAACGATTCCGAGATACCTATTACAAGTTTTTAATCAATCACGATTTTTTAAAATCAGAAATTCACAGTTGGCTAATTTGAATATACACCAAAATAATAATCTTGTTTTAGTTTTCCCTACAAGGTAGAATGACCTAAATTTTTGATATTGTAAAAATATAATACTACTGCTGGGTGTAGGTACTCACATCTAAAACGCAAACTGCCAGTGAACACAATCCTTCCAGCGTCTTTTCACCCTGGCACAAAACGGACACTGCGATACTATGCATGAATCTTGAAATAAGAAATATACTTAACAATAATATAGCAAAATTAAAATATGTACCTATCTAATATTGAAACTACAACGTAAACGCCAATCGACAAGACCGTACGATTGAATTTGTTCCCTGAAAGAGTCAGTTTGCTCTGCAAAACTAACAGTGCTAATAGTAAACCATTAATATCGAGAAAACTATCAGTTGGATAAAATATAATAAGAATAATTATTCTTTAATGGGTCGATGATAAACTGTATGATTCATACAAGATAATAGAATTGGACACATAAACTGTATTATTTATGTTAATATAATTATAAGTCCACATTCATTGCATTTTAGTTGTATAAACATAAATAATCATCTAGTTATTACATATGAAATGTTTCAAATACCACGTTTACGTGTTTTAACATAAATTGTAATCCTTAGGTATAAAAATTGGACGTTTTATAAATGTTTATCTACTAAATAATTTGTAAACATTCAATTTGATGAAATTCGTCGAAATTTTAACTTTCGATGATTATATAAAAAAAACATGTCATTGGTGTACAGTTATTCGTTTTGGAATTACAAGAAAACAAGATAAATTCATATTTTTATCATGATTACGCATGTTGTCGAGAATAAAACTGAAAATGATAATAAAAAAAAAAAAAAGCACACACACATCATTGTAAAATCAATACATCCATCAGAATCTAAAATATTTTAAAACTATGATTGTGTTACTCACATTCTAGTGGAAATTATATTTTCTCCTATTTACCCAATCTGAATGATACGAAATTCTAAAAATTAATAAAATCACGATTATAACTACAAAATAGAGACATTGACTTGGTTTATAATTTTATAATATTTTTCCTAAATTATCTTTTTGTATAGAGAATCTTAAGGTGGATTAGACATTGAGAACTATATCCCAGCGATTTTCAAACTAGTATTTGTATACACTTTTATACATAGATTACCTATTGATGAATTAATTCTCGGTTTCGGTCTCTGAAATTTTCTTCCCATAACTGTGCTTGGCGTTCGAAGCCATCCGTCTATTCGTTGTAATTTGTGACATTTTTTTTTGTCTCTGTGATGTGCAGTTTTTTTGTTAAATTTTTAATGGTAAAATAACAGAATACAAATTATGAAGAATTGTTTCGTCTGTATATTAAATGTTGCATTTTATAGCTAAAGGTTAGATTTCACTTACGAAGAAAATGTTGAACATTCTCAGGTACCATAATGCTGCTGATAAAATGTATTCTCTTGCGTGTCACGCATCTCAAATGGAGATATCTGTGTTAATCGATGTAAAGTTTAATAGAGAAAAAAAATGTTTCATTAATAGCTTACATAATATATTTATTTATAGCAAGACGATACAGTGATTATGTGGGTGACGATAATTATATATTTTGCTGTGGCACACGTACGTGTTAAAATATTTGAAATACAAAATATAAAGTAATCGAAATGTTCGTGTCTACAACTTTTTACACTTTCATTAAAATATGTCCTATGGTTTATTTCTTTTAATTTTTGTTTGGTTCCAAACTGCTGTTGTCATCTAACTTTTTCCGTCGGCGTCAGACCGTTCCTTAGAATTTGCATGTTCTCTTGGCACCTATCATTTCGCATCTGGACATATTGTTTAAGGGGATGTGGTTTAGGTTTGAGCGATGATGATGGTGGAATTTTGTTTGAAGACATTCTGTATACTGAAATAATAAAAAGAACCCTTTAGTAAATACACTGATGCGTACGGAACTCAATCAATCTGAAAACCATGTCATACAAACAAGTATATTCCATGAATTGAAATCGTAAACATAATACAAATAAAGCATCGTCAAATTAGTTATGATATATTGATATTTGAACATTCATTGAAGTTAATGCATTCCGTTTGCGTAAAACACCTCAGCGGGTAGGTAGCAGGTACGTATTATAAATACACGAGCAGTCGTTCAAAGTGTATGGACTAACTGGTTTGCCTAAATTGATTTCGTGTTTTGAGGAAACGTTTATAATCTTTTACAATTGAATATGATTTGAAAAAATATTAAAAACAATTATGGTTGTACTCCTTACACCTAAATCAATATTTTTAAACGATTCCGAGATACCTATAACAAGTTTTTAATCAATCACGATTATTTAAAATCAGAAATTCACAGTTGGATAATTTGAATATACACCAAAATAATAATCTTGTTTTAGTTTTCCCTACAAGGTAGAATGACCTAAATTTTTGATATTGTAAAAATATAATACTACTGCTGGGTGTAGGTACTCACATCTAAAACGCAAACTGCCAGTGAACACAATCCTTCCAGCGTCTTTTCACCCTGGCACGAAAAGGACACTGCGATACTATGCATGCATCTTGAAATAAGAAATATACTTAACAATAATATAGCAAAATTAAAATATGTACCTATCTAATATTGAAACTACAACGTAAACGCCAATCGACAAGACCGTACGATTGAATTTGTTCCCTGAAAGAGTCAGTTTGCTCTGCAAAACTAACAGTGCTAATAGTAAACCATTATTATCGAGAAAACTATCAGTTGGATAAAATATAATAAGAATAATTATTCTTTAATGGGTCGATGATAAACTGTATGATTCATACAAGATAATAGAATTGGACACATAAACTGTATTATTTATGTTAATATAATTATAAGTCCACATTCATTGCATTTTAGTTGTATAAACATAAATAATCATCTAGTTATTACATATGAAATGTTTCAAATACCACGTTTACGTGTTTTAACATAAATTGTAATCCTTAGGTATAAAAATTGGACGTTTTATAAATGTTTATCTACTAAATAATTTGTAAACATTCAATTTGATGAAATTCGTCGAAATTTTAACTTTCGATGATTATATAAAAAAAACATGTCATTGGTGTACAGTTATTCGTTTTGGAATTACAAGAAAACAAGATAAATTCATATTTTTATCATGATTACGCATGTTGTCGAGAATAAAACTGAAAATGATAATAAAAAAAAAAAAAAGCACACACACATCATTGTAAAATCAATACATCCATCAGAATCTAAAATATTTTAAAACTATGATTGTGTTACTCACATTCTAGTGGAAATTATATTTTCTCCTATTTACCCAATCTGAATGATACGAAATTCTAAAAATTAATAAAATCACGATTATAACTACAAAATAGAGACATTGACTTGGTTTATAATTTTATAATATTTTTCCTAAATTATCTTTTTGTATAGAGAATCTTAAGGTGGATTAGACATTGAGAACTATATCCCAGCGATTTTCAAACTAGTATTTGTATACACTTTTATACATAGATTACCTATTGATGAATTAATTCTCGGTTTCGGTCTCTGAAATTTTCTTCCCATAACTGTGCTTGGCGTTCGAAGCCATCCGTCTATTCGTTGTAATTTGTGACATTTTTTTTTTGTCTCTGTGATGTGCAGTTTTTTTGTTAAATTTTTAATGGTAAAATAACAGAATACAAATTATGAAGAATTGTTTCGTCTGTATATTAAATGTTGCATTTTATAGCTAAAGGTTAGATTTCACTTACGAAGAAAATGTTGAACATTCTCAGGTACCATAATGCTGCTGATAAAATGTATTCTCTTGCGTGTCACGCATCTCAAATGGAGATATCTGTGTTAATCGATGTAAAGTTTAATAGAGAAAAAAAATGTTTCATTAATAGCTTACATAATATATTTATTTATAGCAAGACGATACAGTGATTATGTGGGTGACGATAATTATATATTTTGCTGTGGCACACGTACGTGTTAAAATATTTGAAATACAAAATATAAAGTAATCGAAATGTTCGTGTCTACAACTTTTTACACTTTCATTAAAATATGTCCTATGGTTTATTTCTTTTAATTTTTGTTTGGTTCCAAACTGCTGTTGTCATCTAACTTTTTCCGTCGGCGTCAGACCGTTCCTTAGAATTTGCATGTTCTCTTGGCACCTATCATTTCGCATCTGGACATATTGTTTAAGGGGATGTGGTTTAGGTTTGAGCGATGATGATGGTGGAATTTTGTTTGAAGACATTCTGTATACTGAAATAATAAAAAGAACCCTTTAGTAAATACACTGATGCGTACGGAACTCAATCAATCTGAAAACCATGTCATACAAACAAGTATATTCCATGAATTGAAATCGTAAACATAATACAAATAAAGCATCGTCAAATTAGTTATGATATATTGATATTTGAACATTCATTGAAGTTAATGCATTCCGTTTGCGTAAAACACCTCAGCGGGTAGGTAGCAGGTACGTATTATAAATACACGAGCAGTCGTTCAAAGTGTATGGACTAACTGGTTTGCCTAAATTGATTTCGTGTTTTGAGGAAACGTTTATAATCTTTTACAATTGAATATGATTTGAAAAAATATTAAAAACAATTATGGTTGTACTCCTTACACCTAAATCAATATTTTTAAACGATTCCGAGATACCTATAACAAGTTTTTAATCAATCACGATTATTTAAAATCAGAAATTCACAGTTGGATAATTTGAATATACACCAAAATAATAATCTTGTTTTAGTTTTCCCTACAAGGTAGAATGACCTAAATTTTTGATATTGTAAAAATATAATACTACTGCTGGGTGTAGGTACTCACATCTAAAACGCAAACTGCCAGTGAACACAATCCTTCCAGCGTCTTTTCACCCTGGCACGAAAAGGACACTGCGATACTATGCATGCATCTTGAAATAAGAAATATACTTAACAATAATATAGCAAAATTAAAATATGTACCTATCTAATATTGAAACTACAACGTAAACGCCAATCGACAAGACCGTACGATTGAATTTGTTCCCTGAAAGAGTCAGTTTGCTCTGCAAAACTAACAGTGCTAATAGTAAACCATTATTATCGAGAAAACTATCAGTTGGATAAAATATAATAAGAATAATTATTCTTTAATGGGTCGATGATAAACTGTATGATTCATACAAGATAATAGAATTGGACACAAAAACTGTATTATTTATGTTAATATAATTATAAGTCCACATTCATTACATTTTAGTTGTATAAACATAAATAATCATCTAGTTATTACATATGAAATGTTTCAAATACCACGTTTACGTGTTTTAACATAAATTGTAATTCTTAGGTATAAAAATTGGACGTTTTATAAATGTTTATCTACTAAATAATTTGTAAACATTCAATTTGATGAAATTCGTCGAAATTTTAACTTTCGATGATTATATAAAAAAAACATGTCATTGGTGTACAGTTATTCGTTTTGGAATTACAAGAAAACAAGATAAATTCATATTTTTATCATTATTACGCATGTTGTCGAGAATAAAACTGAAAATGATTATAAAAAAAAAAAAAAGCACACACACATCATTGTAAAATCAATACATCCATCAGAATCTAAAATATTTTAAAACTATGATTGTGTTAGTCACATTCTAGTGGAAATTATATTTTCTCCTATTTACCCAATCTGAATGATACGAAATTCTAAAAATTAATAAAATCACGATTATAACTACAAAATAGAGACATTGACTTGGTTTATAATTTTATAATATTTTTCCTAAATTATCTTTTTGTATAGAGAATCTTAAGGTGGATTAGACATTGAGAACTATATCCCAGCGATTTTCAAACTAGTATTTGTATACACTTTTATACATAGATTACCTATTGATGAATTAATTCTCGGTTTCGGTCTCTGAAATTTTATTCCCATAACTGTGCTTGGCGTTCGAAGCCATCCGTCTATTCGTTGTAATTTGTGACATTTTTTTTTGTCTCTGTGATGTGCAGTTTTTTTGTTAAATTTTTAATGGTAAAATAACAGAATACAAATTATGAAGAATTGTTTCGTCTGTATATTAAATGTTGCATTATATAGCTAAAGGTTAGATTTCACTTAAGAAGAAAATGTTGAACATTCTCAGGTACCATAATGCTGCTGATAAAATGTATTCTCTTGCGTGTCACGCATCTCAAATGGAGATATCTGTGTTAATCGATGTAAAGTTTAATAGAGAAAAAAAATGTTTCATTAATAGCTTACATAATATATTTATTTATAGCAAGACGATACAGTGATTATGTGGGTGACGATAATTATATATTTTGCTGTGGCACACGTACGTGTTAAAATATTTGAAATACAAAATATAAAGTAATCGAAATGTTCGTGTCTACAACTTTTTACACTTTCATTAAAATATGTCCCATGGTTTATTTCTTTTAATTTTTGTTTGGTTTCAAACTGCTGTTGTCATCTAACTTTTTCCGTCGGCGTCAGACCGTTCCTTAGAATTTGCATGTTCTCTTGGCACCTATCATTTCGCATCTGGACATATTGTTTAAGGGGATGTGGTTTAGGTTTGAGCGATACAAATAAAGCATCGTCAAATTAGTTATGATATATTTATATTTGAACATTCATTGAAGTTAATGCATTCCGTTTGCGTAAAACACCTCAGCGGGTAGGTAGCAGGTACGTATTATAAATACACGAGCAGTCGTTCAAAGTGTATGGACTAACTGGTTTGCCTTAATTGATTTCGTGTTTTGAGGAAACGTTTATAATCTTATACAATTGAATATGATATGAAAAAATATTAAAAACAATTATGGTTGTACTCCTTACACCTAAATCAATATTTTTAAACGATTCCGAGATACCTATTACAAGTTTTTAATCAATCACGATTTTTTAAAATCAGAAATTCACAGTTGGCTAATTTGAATATACACCAAAATAATAATCTTGTTTTAGTTTTCCCTACAAGGTAGAATGACCTAAATTTTTGATATTGTAAAAATATAATACTACTGCTGGGTGTAGGTACTCACATCTAAAACGCAAACTGCCAGTGAACACAATCCTTCCAGCGTCTTTTCACCCTGGCACGAAACGGACACTGCGATACTATGCATGAATCTTGAAATAAGAAATATACTTAACAATAATATAGCAAAATTAAAATATGTACCTATCTAATATTGAAACTACAACGTAAACGCCATTCGACAAGACCGTACGATTGAATTTGTTCCCTGAAAGAGTCAGTTTGCTCTGCAAAACTAACAGTGCTAATAGTAAACCATTATTATCGAGAAAACTATCAGTTGGATAAAATATAATAAGAATAATTATTCTTTAATGGGTCGATGATAAACTGTATGATTCATACAAGATAATAGAATTGGACACAAAAACTGTATTATTTATGTTAATATAATTATAAGTCCACATTCATTACTTTTTAGTTGTATAAACATAAATAATCATCTAGTTATTACATATGAAATGTTTCAAATACCACGTTTACGTGTTTTAACATAAATTGTAATTCTTAGGTATAAAAATTGGACGTTTTATAAATGTTTATCTACTAAATAATTTGTAAACATTCAATTTGATGAAATTCGTCGAAATTTTAACTTTCGATGATTATATAAAAAAAACATGTCATTGGTGTACAGTTATTCGTTTTGGAATTACAAGAAAACAAGATAAATTCATATTTTTATCATTATTACGCATGTTGTCGAGAATAAAACTGAAAATGATTATAAAAAAAAAAAAAAGCACACACACATCATTGTAAAATCAATACATCCATCAGAATCTAAAATATTTTAAAACTATGATTGTGTTAGTCACATTCTAGTGGAAATTATATTTTCTCCTATTTACCCAATCTGAATGATACGAAATTCTAAAAATCAATAAAATCACGATTATAACTACAAAATAGAGACATTGACTTGGTTTATAATTTTATAATATTTTTCCTAAATTATCTTTTTGTATAGAGAATCTTAAGGTGGATTAGACATTGAGAACTATATCCCAGCGATTTTCAAACTAGTATTTGTATACACTTTTATACATAGATTACCTATTGATGAATTAATTCTCGGTTTCGGTCTCTGAAATTTTCTTCTCATAACTGTGCTTGGCGTTCGAAGCCATCCGTCTATTCGTTGTAATTTGTGACATTTTTTTTTGTCTCTGTGATGTGCAGTTTTTTTGTTAAATTTTTAATGGTAAAATAACAGAATACAAATTATGAAGAATTGTTTCGTCTGTATATTAAATGTTGCATTTTATAGCTAAAGGTTAGATTTCACTTACGAAGAAAATGTTGAACATTCTCAGGTACCATAATGCTGCTGATAAAATGTATTCTCTTGCGTGTCACGCATCTCAAATGGAGATATCTGTGTTAATCGATGTAAAGTTTAATAGAGAAAAAAAATGTTTCATTAATAGCTTACATAATATATTTATTTATAGCAAGACGATACAGTTATTATGTGGGTGACGATAATTATATATTTTGCTGTGGCACACGTACGTGTTAAAATATTTGAAATACAAAATATAAAGTAATCGAAACGTTCGTGTCTACAACTTTTTACACTTTCATTAAAATATGTCCTATGGTTTATTTCTTTTAATTTTTGTTTGGTTCCAAACTGCTGTTGTCATCTAACTTTTTCCGTCGGCGTCAGACCGTTCCTTAGAATTTGCATGTTCTCTTGGCACCTATCATTTCGCATCTGGACATATTGTTTAAGGGGATGTGGTTTAGGTTTGAGCGATGATGATGGTGGAATTTTGTTTGAAGACATTCTGTATACTGAAATAATAAAAAGAACCCTTTAGTAAATACACTGCTGCGTACGGAACTCAATCAATCTGAAAACCATGTCATACAAACAAGTATATTCCATGAATTGAAATCGTAAACATAATACAAATAAAGCATCGTCAAATTAGTTATGATATATTGATATTTGAACATTCATTGAAGTTAATGCATTCCGTTTGCGTAAAACACCTCAGCGGGTAGGTAGCAGGTACGTATTATAAATACACGAGCAGTCGTTCAAAGTGTATGGACTAACTGGTTTGCCTAAATTGATTTCGTGTTTTGAGGAAACGTTTATAATCTTTTACAATTGAATATGATTTGAAAAAATATTAAAAACAATTATGGTTGTACTCCTTACACCTAAATCAATATTTTTAAACGATTCCGAGATACCTATAACAAGTTTTTAATCAATCACGATTATTTAAAATCAGAAATTCACAGTTGGATAATTTGAATATACACCAAAATAATAATCTTGTTTTAGTTTTCCCTACAAGGTAGAATGACCTAAATTTTTGATATTGTAAAAATATAATACTACTGCTGGGTGTAGGTACTCACATCTAAAACGCAAACTGCCAGTGAACACAATCCTTCCAGCGTCTTTTCACCCTGGCACGAAAAGGACACTGCGATACTATGCATGCATCTTGAAATAAGAAATATACTTAACAATAATATAGCAAAATTAAAATATGTACCTATCTAATATTGAAACTACAACGTAAACGCCAATCGACAAGACCGTACGATTGAATTTGTTCCCTGAAAGAGTCAGTTTGCTCTGCAAAACTAACAGTGCTAATAGTAAACCATTATTATCGAGAAAACTATCAGTTGGATAAAATATAATAAGAATAATTATTCTTTAATGGGTCGATGATAAACTGTATGATTCATACAAGATAATAGAATTGGACACATAAACTGTATTATTTATGTTAATATAATTATAAGTCCACATTCATTGCATTTTAGTTGTATAAACATAAATAATCATCTAGTTATTACATATGAAATGTTTCAAATACCACGTTTACGTGTTTTAACATAAATTGTAATCCTTAGGTATAAAAATTGGACGTTTTATAAATGTTTATCTACTAAATAATTTGTAAACATTCAATTTGATGAAATTCGTCGAAATTTTAACTTTCAATGATTATATAAAAAAAAACATGTCATTGGTGTACAGTTATTCGTTTTGGAATTACAAGAAAACAAGATAAATTCATATTTTTATCATTATTACGCATGTTGTCGAGAATAAAACTCAAAATGATTATAAAAAAAAAAAAAAGCACACACACATCATTGTAAAATCAATACATCCATCTTAATCTAAAATATTTTAAAACTATGATTGTGTTAGTCACATTCTAGTGGAAATTATATTTTCTCCTATTTACCCAATCTGAATGATACGAAATTCTAAAAATTAATAAAATCACGATTATAACTACAAAATAGAGACATTGACTTGGTTTATAATTTTATAATATTTTTCCTAAATTATCTTTTTGTATAGAGAATCTTAAGGTGGATTAGACATTGAGAACTATATCCCAGCGATTATCAAACTAGTATTTGTATACACTTTTATACATAGATTACCTATTGATGAATTAATTCTCGGTTTCGGTCTCTGAAATTTTCTTCCCATAACTGTGCTTGGCGTTCGAAGCCATCCGTCTATTCGTTGTAATTTGTGACATTTTTTTTTGTCTCTGTGATCTGCAGTTTTTTTGTTAAATTTTTAATGGTAAAATAACAGAATACAAATTATGAAGAATTGTTTCGTCTGTATATTAAATGTTGCATTTTATAGCTAAAGGTTAGATTTCACTTACGAAGAAAATGTTGAACATTCTCAGGTACCATAATGCTACTGATAAAATGTATTCTCTTGCGTGTCACGCATCTCAAATGGAGATATCTGTGTTAATCGATGTAAAGTTTAATAGAGAAAAAAAATGTTTCATTAATAGCTTACATAATATATTTATTTATAGCAAGACGATACAGTGATTATGTGGGTGACGATAATTATATATTTTGCTGTGGCACACGTACGTGTTAAAATATTTGAAATACAAAATATAAAGTAATCGAAACGTTCGTGTCTACAACTTTTTACACTTTCATTAAAATATGTCCTATGGTTTATTTCTTTTAATTTTTGTTTGGTTCCAAACTGCTGTTGTCATCTAACTTTTTCCGTCGGCGTCAGACCGTTCCTTAGAATTTGCATGTTCTCTTGGCACCTATCATTTCGCATCTGGACATATTGTTTAAGGGGATGTGGTTTAGGTTTGAGCGATGATGATGGTGGAATATTGTTTGAAGACATTCTGTATACTGAAATAATAAAAAGAACTCTTTAGTAAATACACTGATGCGTACGGAACTCAATCAATCTGAAAACCATGTCATACAAACAAGTATATTCCATGAATTGAAATCGTAAACATAATACAAATAAAGCATCGTCAAATTAGTTATGATATATTGATATTTGAACATTCATTGAAGTTATTGCATTCCGTTTGCGTAAAACACCTCAGCGGGTAGGTAGCAGGTACGTATTATAAATACACGAGCAGTCGTTCAAAGTGTATGGACTAACTGGTTTGCCTAAATTGATTTCGTGTTTTGAGGAAACGTTTATAATCTTTTACAATTGAATATGATTTGAAAAAATATTAAAAACAATTATGGTTGTACTCCTTACACCTAAATCAATATTTTTAAACGATTCCGAGATACCTATTACAAGTTTTTAATCAATCACGATTATTTAAAATCAGAAATTCACAGTTGGCTAATTTGAATATACACCAAAATAATAATCTTGTTTTAGTTTTCCCTACAAGGTAGAATGACCTAAATTTTTGATATTGTAAAAATATAATACTACTGCTGGGTGTAGGTACTCACATCTAAAACGCAAACTGCCAGTGAACACAATCCTTCCAGCGTCTTTTCACCCTGGCACGAAACGGACACTGCGATACTATGCATGAATCTTGAAATAAGAAATATACTTAACAATAATATAGCAATATTAAAATATGTACCTATCTAATATTGAAACTACAACGTAAACGCCAATCGACAAGACCGTACGATTGAATTTGTTCCCTGAAAGAGTCAGTTTGCTCTGCAAAACTAACAGTGCTAATAGTAAACCATTATTATCGAGAAAACTATCAGTTGGATAAAATATAATAAGAATAATTATTCTTTAATGGGTCGATGATAAACTGTATGATTCATACAAGATAATAGAATTGGACACATAAACTGTATTATTTATGTTAATATAATTATAAGTCCACATTCATTGCATTTTAGTTGTATAAACATAAATAATCATCTAGTTATTACATATGAAATGTTTCAAATACCACGTTTACGTGTTTTAACATAAATTGTAATCCTTAGGTATAAAAATTGGACGTTTTATAAATGTTTATCTACTAAATAATTTGTAAACATTCAATTTGATGAAATTCGTCGAAATTTTAACTTTCAATGATTATATAAAAAAAACATGTCATTGGTGTACAGTTATTCGTTTTGGAATTACAAGAAAACAAGATAAATTCATATTTTTATCATTATTACGCATGTTGTCGAGAATAAAACTCAAAATGATTATAAAAAAAAAAAAAGCACACACACATCATTGTAAAATCAATACATCCATCAGAATCTAAAATATTTTAAAACTATGATTGTGTTAGTCACATTCTAGTGGAAATTATATTTTCTCCTATTTACCCAATCTGAATGATACGAAATTCTAAAAATTAATAAAATCACGATTATAACTACAAAATAGAGACATTGACTTGGTTTATAATTTTATAATATTTTTCCTAAATTATCTTTTTGTATAGAGAATCTTAAGGTGGATTAGACATTGAGAACTATATCCCAGCGATTTTCAAACTAGTATTTGTATACACTTTTATACATAGATTACCTATTGATGAATTAATTCTCGGTTTCGGTCTCTGAAATTTTCTTCTCATAACTGTGCTTGGCGTTCGAAGCCATCCGTCTATTCGTTGTAATTTGTGACATTTTTTTTTGTCTCTGTGATGTGCAGTTTTTTTGTTAAATTTTTAATGGTAAAATAACAGAATACAAATTATGAAGAATTGTTTCGTCTGTATATTAAATGTTGCATTTTATAGCTAAAGGTTAGATTTCACTTACGAAGAAAATGTTGAACATTCTCAGGTACCATAATGCTGCTGATAAAATGTATTCTCTTGCGTGTCACGCATCTCAAATGGAGATATCTGTGTTAATCGATGTAAAGTTTAATAGAGAAAAAAAATGTTTCATTAATAGCTTACATAATATATTTATTTATAGCAAGACGATACAGTGATTATGTGGGTGACGATAATTATATATTTTGCTGTGGCACACGTACGTGTTAAAATATTTGAAATACAAAATATAAAGTAATCGAAATGTTCGTGTCTACAACTTTTTACACTTTCATTAAAATATGTCCTATGGTTTATTTCTTTTAATTTTTGTTTGGTTCCAAACTGCTGTTGTCATCTAACTTTTTCCGTCGGCGTCAGACCGTTCCTTAGAATTTGCATGTTCTCTTGGCACCTATCATTTCGCATCTGGACATATTGTTTAAGGGGATGTGGTTTAGGTTTGAGCGATGATGATGGTGGAATTTTGTTTGAAGACATTCTGTATACTGAAATAATAAAAAGAACCCTTTAGTAAATACACTGATGCGTACGGAACTCAATCAATCTGAAAACCATGTCATACAAACAAGTATATTCCATGAATTGAAATCGTAAACATAATACAAATAAAGCATCGTCAAATTAGTTATGATATATTGATATTTGAACATTCATTGAAGTTAATGCATTCCGTTTGCGTAAAACACCTCAGCGGGTAGGTAGCAGGTACGTATTATAAATACACGAGCAGTCGTTCAAAGTGTATGGACTAACTGGTTTGCCTAAATTGATTTCGTGTTTTGAGGAAACGTTTATAATCTTTTACAATTGAATATGATTTGAAAAAATATTAAAAACAATTATGGTTGTACTCCTTACACCTAAATCAATATTTTTAAACGATTCCGAGATACCTATTACAAGTTTGTAATCAATCACGATTATTTAAAATCAGAAATTCACAGTTGGCTAATTTGAATATACACCAAAATAATAATCTTGTTTTAGTTTTCCCTACAAGGTAGAATGACCTAAATTTTTGATATTGTAAAAATATAATACTACTGCTGGGTGTAGGTACTCACATCTAAAACGCAAACTGCCAGTGAACACAATCCTTCCAGCGTCTTTTCACCCTGGCACGAAACGGACACTGCGATACTATGCATGAATCTTGAAATAAGAAATATACTTAACAATAATATAGCAAAATTAAAATATGTACCTATCTAATATTGAAACTACAACGTAAACGCCAATCGACAAGACCGTACGATTGAATTTGTTCCCTGAAAGAGTCAGTTTGCTCTGCAAAACTAACAGTGCTAATAGTAGACCATTATTATCGAGAAAACTATCAGTTGGATAAAATATAATAAGAATAATTATTCTTTAATGGGTCGATGATAAACTGTATGATTCATACAAGATAATAGAATTGGACACATAAACTGTATTATTTATGTGAATATAATGATAAGTCCACATTCATTGCATTTTAGTTGTATAAACATAAATAATCATCTAGTTATTACATATGAAATGTTTCAAATACCACGTTTACGTGTTTTAACATAAATTGTAATCCTTAGGTATAAAAATTGGACGTTTTATAAATGTTTATCTACTAAATAATTTGTAAACATTCAATTTGATGAAATTCGTCGAAATTTTAACTTTCAATGATTATATAAAAAAAACATGTCATTGGTGTACAGTTATTCGTTTTGGAATTACAAGAAAACAAGATAAATTCATATTTTTATCATTATTACGCATGTTGTCGAGAATAAAACTCAAAATGATTATAAAAAAAAAAAAAAGCACACACACATCATTGTAAAATCAATACATCCATCAGAATCTAAAATATTTTAAAACTATGATTGTGTTAGTCACATTCTAGTGGAAATTATATTTTCTCCTATTTACCCAATCTGAATGATACGAAATTCTAAAAATCAATAAAATCACGATTATAACTACAAAATAGAGACATTGACTTGGTTTATAATTTTATAATATTTTTCCTAAATTATCTTTTTGTATAGAGAATCTTAAGGTGGATTAGACATTGAGAACTATATCCCAGCGATTTTCAAACTAGTATTTGTATACACTTTTATACATAGATTACCTATTGATGAATTAATTCTCGGTTTCGGTCTCTGAAATTTTCTTCTCATAACTGTGCTTGGCGTTCGAAGCCATCCGTCTATTCGTTGTAATTTGTGACATTTTTTTTTGTCTCTGTGATGTGCAGTTTTTTTGTTAAATTTTTAATGGTAAAATAACAGAATACAAATTATGAAGAATTGTTTCGTCTGTATATTAAATGTTGCATTTTATAGCTAAAGGTTAGATTTCACTTACGAAGAAAATGTTGAACATTCTCAGGTACCATAATGCTGCTGATAAAATGTATTCTCTTGCGTGTCACGCATCTCAAATGGAGATATCTGTGTTAATCGATGTAAAGTTTAATAGAGAAAAAAAATGTTTCATTAATAGCTTACATAATATATTTATTTATAGCAAGACGATACAGTGATTATGTGGGTGACGATAATTATATATTTTGCTGTGGCACACGTACGTGTTAAAATATTTGAAATACAAAATATAAAGTAATCGAAATGTTCGTGTCTACAACTTTTTACACTTTCATTAAAATATGTCCTATGGTTTATTTCTTTTAATTTTTGTTTGGTTCCAAACTGCTGTTGTCATCTAACTTTTTCCGTCGGCGTCAGACCGTTCCTTAGAATTTGCATGTTCTCTTGGCACCTATCATTTCGCATCTGGACATATTGTTTAAGGGGATGTGGTTTAGGTTTGAGCGATGATGATGGTGGAATTTTGTTTGAAGACATTCTGTATACTGAAATAATAAAAAGAACCCTTTAGTAAATACACTGATGCGTACGGAACTCAATCAATCTGAAAACCATGTCATACAAACAAGTATATTCCATGAATTGAAATCGTAAACATAATACAAATAAAGCATCGTCAAATTAGTTATGATATATTGATATTTGAACATTCATTGAAGTTAATGCATTCCGTTTGCGTAAAACACCTCAGCGGGTAGGTAGCAGGTACGTATTATAAATACACGAGCAGTCGTTCAAAGTGTATGGACTAACTGGTTTGCCTAAATTGATTTCGTGTTTTGAGGAAACGTTTATAATCTTTTACAATTGAATATGATTTGAAAAAATATTAAAAACAATTATGGTTGTACTCCTTACACCTAAATCAATATTTTTAAACGATTCCGAGATACCTATTACAAGTTTGTAATCAATCACGATTATTTAAAATCAGAAATTCACAGTTGGCTAATTTGAATATACACCAAAATAATAATCTTGTTTTAGTTTTCCCTACAAGGTAGAATGACCTAAATTTTTGATATTGTAAAAATATAATACTACTGCTGGGTGTAGGTACTCACATCTAAAACGCAAACTGCCAGTGAACACAATCCTTCCAGCGTCTTTTCACCCTGGCACGAAACGGACACTGCGATACTATGCATGAATCTTGAAATAAGAAATATACTTAACAATAATATAGCAAAATTAAAATATGTACCTATCTAATATTGAAACTACAACGTAAACGCCAATCGACAAGACCGTACGATTGAATTTGTTCCCTGAAAGAGTCAGTTTGCTCTGCAAAACTAACAGTGCTAATAGTAGACCATTATTATCGAGAAAACTATCAGTTGGATAAAATATAATAAGAATAATTATTCTTTAATGGGTCGATGATAAACTGTATGATTCATACAAGATAATAGAATTGGACACATAAACTGTATTATTTATGTGAATATAATGATAAGTCCACATTCATTGCATTTTAGTTGTATAAACATAAATAATCATCTAGTTATTACATATGAAATGTTTCAAATACCACGTTTACGTGTTTTAACATAAATTGTAATCCTTAGGTATAAAAATTGGACGTTTTATAAATGTTTATCTACTAAATAATTTGTAAACATTCAATTTGATGAAATTCGTCGAAATTTTAACTTTCAATGATTATATAAAAAAAACATGTCATTGGTGTACAGTTATTCGTTTTGGAATTACAAGAAAACAAGATAAATTCATATTTTTATCATTATTACGCATGTTGTCGAGAATAAAACTCAAAATGATTATAAAAAAAAAAAAAAGCACACACACATCATTGTAAAATCAATACATCCATCAGAATCTAAAATATTTTAAAACTATGATTGTGTTAGTCACATTCTAGTGGAAATTATATTTTCTCCTATTTACCCAATCTGAATGATACGAAATTCTAAAAATCAATAAAATCACGATTATAACTACAAAATAGAGACATTGACTTGGTTTATAATTTTATAATATTTTTCCTAAATTATCTTTTTGTATAGAGAATCTTAAGGTGGATTAGACATTGAGAACTATATCCCAGCGATTTTCAAACTAGTATTTGTATACACTTTTATACATAGATTACCTATTGATGAATTAATTCTCGGTTTCGGTCTCTGAAATTTTCTTCCCATAACTGTGCTTGGCGTTCGAAGCCATCCGTCTATTCGTTGTAATTTGTGACATTTTTTTTTGTCTCTGTGATGTGCAGTTTTTTTGTTAAATTTTTAATGGTAAAATAACAGAATACAAATTATGAAGAATTGTTTCGTCTGTATATTAAATGTTGCATTTTATAGCTAAAGGTTAGATTTCACTTACGAAGAAAATGTTGAACATTCTCAGGTACCATAATGCTGCTGATAAAATGTATTCTCTTGCGTGTCACGCATCTCAAATGGAGATATCTGTGTTAATCGATGTAAAGTTTAATAGAGAAAAAAAATGTTTCATTAATAGCTTACATAATATATTTATTTATAGCAAGACGATACAGTGGTTATGTGGGTGACGATAATTATATATTTTGCTGTGGCACACGTACGTGTTAAAATATTTGAAATACAAAATATAAAGTAATTGAAATGTTCGTGTCTACAACTTTTTACACTTTCATTAAAATATGTCCTATGGTTTATTTCTTTTAATTTTTGTTTGGTTCCAAACTGCTGTTGTCATCTAACTTTTTCCGTCGGCGTCAGACCGTTCCTTAGAATTTGCATGTTCTCTTGGCACCTATCATTTCGCATCTGGACATATTGTTTAAGGGGATGTGGTTTAGGTTTGAGCGATGATGATGGTGGAATATTGTTTGAAGACATTCTGTATACTGAAATAATAAAAAGAACTCTTTAGTAAATACACTGATGCGTACGGAACTCAATCAATCTGAAAACCATGTCATACAAACAAGTATATTCCATGAATTGAAATCGTAAACATAATACAAATAAAGCATCGTCAAATTAGTTATGATATATTGATATTTGAACATTCATTGAAGTTATTGCATTCCGTTTGCGTAAAACACCTCAGCGGGTAGGTAGCAGGTACGTATTATAAATACACGAGCAGTCGTTCAAAGTGTATGGACTAACTGGTTTGCCTAAATTGATTTCGTGTTTTGAGGAAACGTTTATAATCTTTTACAATTGAATATGATTTGAAAAAATATTAAAAACAATTATGGTTGTACTCCTTACACCTAAATCAATATTTTTAAACGATTCCGAGATACCTATTACAAGTTTGTAATCAATCACGATTATTTAAAATCAGAAATTCACAGTTGGCTAATTTGAATATACACCAAAATAATAATCTTGTTTTAGTTTTCCCTACAAGGTAGAATGACCTAAATTTTTGATATTGTAAAAATATAATACTACTGCTGGGTGTAGGTACTCACATCTAAAACGCAAACTGCCAGTGAACACAATCCTTCCAGCGTCTTTTCACCCTGGCACGAAACGGACACTGCGATACTATGCATGAATCTTGAAATAAGAAATATACTTAACAATAATATAGCAAAATTAAAATATGTACCTATCTAATATTGAAACTACAACGTAAACGCCAATCGACAAGACCGTACGATTGAATTTGTTCCCTGAAAGAGTCAGTTTGCTCTGCAAAACTAACAGTGCTAATAGTAGACCATTATTATCGAGAAAACTATCAGTTGGATAAAATATAATAAGAATAATTATTCTTTAATGGGTCGATGATAAACTGTATGATTCATACAAGATAATAGAATTGGACACATAAACTGTATTATTTATGTGAATATAATGATAAGTCCACATTCATTGCATTTTAGTTGTATAAACATAAATAATCATCTAGTTATTACATATGAAATGTTTCAAATACCACGTTTACGTGTTTTAACATAAATTGTAATCCTTAGGTATAAAAATTGGACGTTTTATAAATGTTTATCTACTAAATAATTTGTAAACATTCAATTTGATGAAATTCGTCGAAATTTTAACTTTCAATGATTATATAAAAAAAACATGTCATTGGTGTACAGTTATTCGTTTTGGAATTACAAGAAAACAAGATAAATTCATATTTTTATCATTATTACGCATGTTGTCGAGAATAAAACTCAAAATGATTATAAAAAAAAAAAAAAGCACACACACATCATTGTAAAATCAATACATCCATCAGAATCTAAAATATTTTAAAACTATGATTGTGTTAGTCACATTCTAGTGGAAATTATATTTTCTCCTATTTACCCAATCTGAATGATACGAAATTCTAAAAATCAATAAAATCACGATTATAACTACAAAATAGAGACATTGACTTGGTTTATAATTTTATAATATTTTTCCTAAATTATCTTTTTGTATAGAGAATCTTAAGGTGGATTAGACATTGAGAACTATATCCCAGCGATTTTCAAACTAGTATTTGTATACACTTTTATACATAGATTACCTATTGATGAATTAATTCTCGTTTTCGGTCTCTGAAATTTTCTTCCCATAACTGTGCTTGGCGTTCGAAGCCATCCGTCTATTCGTTGTAATTTGTGACATTTTTTTTTGTCTCTGTGATGTGCAGTTTTTTTGTTAAATTTTTAATGGTAAAATAACAGAATACAAATTATGAAGAATTGTTTCGTCTGTATATTAAATGTTGCATTTTATAGCTAAAGGTTAGATTTCACTTACGAAGAAAATGTTGAACATTCTCAGGTACCATAATGCTGCTGATAAAATGTATTCTCTAGCGTGTCACGCATCTCAAATGGAGATATCTGTGTTAATCGATGTAAAGTTTAATAGAGAAAAAAAATGTTTCATTAATAGCTTACATAATATATTTATTTATAGCAAGACGATACAGTGGTTATGTGGGTGACGATAATTATATATTTTGCTGTGGCACACGTACGTGTTAAAATATTTGAAATACAAAATATAAAGTAATTGAAATGTTCGTGTCTACAACTTTTTACACTTTCATTAAAATATGTCCTATGGTTTATTTCTTTTAATTTTTGTTTGGTTCCAAACTGCTGTTGTCATCTAACTTTTTCCGTCGGCGTCAGACCGTTCCTTAGAATTTGCATGTTCTCTTGGCACCTATCATTTCGCATCTGGACATATTGTTTAAGGGGATGTGGTTTAGGTTTGAGCGATGATGATGGTGGAATATTGTTTGAAGACATTCTGTATACTGAAATAATAAAAAGAACTCTTTAGTAAATACACTGATGCGTACGGAACTCAATCAATCTGAAAACCATGTCATACAAACAAGTATATTCCATGAATTGAAATCGTAAACATAATACAAATAAAGCATCGTCAAATTAGTTATGATATATTGATATTTGAACATTCATTGAAGTTATTGCATTCCGTTTGCGTAAAACACCTCAGCGGGTAGGTAGCAGGTACGTATTATAAATACACGAGCAGTCGTTCAAAGTGTATGGACTAACTGGTTTGCCTAAATTGATTTCGTGTTTTGAGGAAACGTTTATAATCTTTTACAATTGAATATGATTTGAAAAAATATTAAAAACAATTATGGTTGTACTCCTTACACCTAAATCAATATTTTTAAACGATTCCGAGATACCTATTACAAGTTTTTAATCAATCACGATTATTTAAAATCAGAAATTCACAGTTGGCTAATTTGAATATACACCAAAATAATAATCTTGTTTTAGTTTTCCCTACAAGGTAGAATGACCTAAATTTTTGATATTGTAAAAATATAATACTACTGCTGGGTGTAGGTACTCACATCTAAAACGCAAACTGCCAGTGAACACAATCCTTCCAGCGTCTTTTCACCCTGGCACGAAACGGACACTGCGATACTATGCATGAATCTTGAAATAAGAAATATACTTAACAATAAAATAGCAAAATTAAAATATGTACCTATCTAACGTTGAAACTACAACGTAAACGCCAATCGACAAGACCGTACGATTGAATTTGTTCCCTGAAAGAGTCAGTTTGCTCTGCAAAACTAACAGTGCTAATAGTAGACCATTATTATCGAGAAAACTATCAGTTGGATAAAATATAATAAGAATAATTATTCTTTAATGGGTCGATGATAAACTGTATGATTCATACAAGATAATAGAATTGGACACATAAACTGTATTATTTATGTTAATATAATGATAAGTCCACATTCATTGCATTTTAGTTGTATAAACATAAATAATCATCTAGTTATTACATATGAAATGTTTCAAATACCACGTTTACGTGTTTTAACATAAATTGTAATCCTTAGGTATAAAAATTGGACGTTTTACAAATGTTTATCTACTAAATAATTTGTAAACATTCAATTTGATGAAATTCGTCGAAATTTTAACTTTCAATGATTATATAAAAAAAACATGTCATTGGTGTACAGTTATTCGTTTTGGAATTACAAGAAAACAAGATAAATTCATATTTTTATCATTATTACGCATGTTGTCGAGAATAAAACTCAAAATGATTATAAAAAAAAAAAAAAGCACACACACATCATTGTAAAATCAATACATCCATCAGAATCTAAAATATTTTAAAACTATGATTGTGTTAGTCACATTCTAGTGGAAATTATATTTTCTCCTATTTACCCAATCTGAATGATACGAAATTCTAAAAATTAATAAAATCACGATTATAACTACAAAATAGAGACATTGACTTGGTTTATAATTTTATAATATTTTTCCTAAATTATCTTTTTGTATAGAGAATCTTAAGGTGGATTAGACATTGAGAACTATATCCCAGCGATTTTCAAACTAGTATTTGTATACACTTTTATACATAGATTACCTATTGATGAATTAATTCTCGGTTTCGGTCTCTGAAATTTTATTCCCATAACTGTGCTTGGCGTTCGAAGCCATCCGTCTATTCGTTGTAATTTGTGACATTTTTTTTTGTCTCTGTGATGTGCAGTTTTTTTGTTAAATTTTTAATGGTAAAATAACAGAATACAAATTATGAAGAATTGTTTCGTCTGTATATTAAATGTTGCATTATATAGCTAAAGGTTAGATTTCACTTACGAAGAAAATGTTGAACATTCTCAGGTACCATAATGCTGCTGATAAAATGTATTCTCTTGCGTGTCACGCATCTCAAATGGAGATATCTGTGTTAATCGATGTAAAGTTTAATAGAGAAAAAAAATGTTTCATTAATAGCTTACATAATATATTTATTTATAGCAAGACGATACAGTGATTATGTGGGTGACGATAATTATATATTTTGCTGTGGCACACGTACGTGTTAAAATATTTGAAATACAAAATATAAAGTAATCGAAATGTTCGTGTCTACAACTTTTTACACTTTCATTAAAATATGTCCCATGGTTTATTTCTTTTAATTTTTGTTTGGTTTCAAACTGCTGTTGTCATCTAACTTTTTCCGTCGGCGTCAGACCGTTCCTTAGAATTTGCATGTTCTCTTGGCACCTATCATTTCGCATCTGGACATATTGTTTAAGGGGATGTGGTTTAGGTTTGAGCGATACAAATAAAGCATCGTCAAATTAGTTATGATATATTTATATTTGAACATTCATTGAAGTTAATGCATTCCGTTTGCGTAAAACACCTCAGCGGGTAGGTAGCAGGTACGTATTATAAATACACGAGCAGTCGTTCAAAGTGTATGGACTAACTGGTTTGCCTTAATTGATTTCGTGTTTTGAGGAAACGTTTATAATCTTATACAATTGAATATGATATGAAAAAATATTAAAAACAATTATGGTTGTACTCCTTACACCTAAATCAATATTTTTAAACGATTCCGAGATACCTATTACAAGTTTTTAATCAATCACGATTTTTTAAAATCAGAAATTCACAGTTGGCTAATTTGAATATACACCAAAATAATAATCTTGTTTTAGTTTTCCCTACAAGGTAGAATGACCTAAATTTTTGATATTGTAAAAATATAATACTACTGCTGGGTGTAGGTACTCACATCTAAAACGCAAACTGCCAGTGAACACAATCCTTCCAGCGTCTTTTCACCCTGGCACGAAACGGACACTGCGATACTATGCATGAATCTTGAAATAAGAAATATACTTAACAATAATATAGCAAAATTAAAATATGTACCTATCTAATATTGAAACTACAACGTAAACGCCATTCGACAAGACCGTACGATTGAATTTGTTCCCTGAAAGAGTCAGTTTGCTCTGCAAAACTAACAGTGCTAATAGTAAACCATTATTATCGAGAAAACTATCAGTTGGATAAAATATAATAAGAATAATTATTCTTTAATGGGTCGATGATAAACTGTATGATTCATACAAGATAATAGAATTGGACACAAAAACTGTATTATTTATGTTAATATAATTATAAGTCCACATTCATTACATTTTAGTTGTATAAACATAAATAATCATCTAGTTATTACATATGAAATGTTTCAAATACCACGTTTACGTGTTTTAACATAAATTGTAATTCTTAGGTATAAAAATTGGACGTTTTATAAATGTTTATCTACTAAATAATTTGTAAACATTCAATTTGATGAAATTCGTCGAAATTTTAACTTTCGATGATTATATAAAAAAAACATGTCATTGGTGTACAGTTATTCGTTTTGGAATTACAAGAAAACAAGATAAATTCATATTTTTATCATTATTACGCATGTTGTCGAGAATAAAACTGAAAATGATTATAAAAAAAAAAAAAAGCACACACACATCATTGTAAAATCAATACATCCATCAGAATCTAAAATATTTTAAAACTATGATTGTGTTAGTCACATTCTAGTGGAAATTATATTTTCTCCTATTTACCCAATCTGAATGATACGAAATTCTAAAAATCAATAAAATCACGATTATAACTACAAAATAGAGACATTGACTTGGTTTATAATTTTATAATATTTTTCCTAAATTATCTTTTTGTATAGAGAATCTTAAGGTGGATTAGACATTGAGAACTATATCCCAGCGATTTTCAAACTAGTATTTGTATACACTTTTATACATAGATTACCTATTGATGAATTAATTCTCGGTTTCGGTCTCTGAAATTTTCTTCTCATAACTGTGCTTGGCGTTCGAAGCCATCCGTCTATTCGTTGTAATTTGTGACATTTTTTTTTGTCTCTGTGATGTGCAGTTTTTTTGTTAAATTTTTAATGGTAAAATAACAGAATACAAATTATGAAGAATTGTTTCGTCTGTATATTAAATGTTGCATTTTATAGCTAAAGGTTAGATTTCACTTACGAAGAAAATGTTGAACATTCTCAGGTACCATAATGCTGCTGATAAAATGTATTCTCTTGCGTGTCACGCATCTCAAATGGAGATATCTGTGTTAATCGATGTAAAGTTTAATAGAGAAAAAAAATGTTTCATTAATAGCTTACATAATATATTTATTTATAGCAAGACGATACAGTTATTATGTGGGTGACGATAATTATATATTTTGCTGTGGCACACGTACGTGTTAAAATATTTGAAATACAAAATATAAAGTAATCGAAATGTTCGTGTCTACAACTTTTTACACTTTCATTAAAATATGTCCTATGGTTTATTTCTTTTAATTTTTGTTTGGTTCCAAACTGCTGTTGTCATCTAACTTTTTCCGTCGGCGTCAGACCGTTCCTTAGAATTTGCATGTTCTCTTGGCACCTATCATTTCGCATCTGGACATATTGTTTAAGGGGATGTGGTTTAGGTTTGAGCGATGATGATGGTGGAATTTTGTTTGAAGACATTCTGTATACTGAAATAATAAAAAGAACCCTTTAGTAAATACACTGCTGCGTACGGAACTCAATCAATCTGAAAACCATGTCATACAAACAAGTATATTCCATGAATTGAAATCGTAAACATAATACAAATAAAGCATCGTCAAATTAGTTATGATATATTGATATTTGAACATTCATTGAAGTTAATGCATTCCGTTTGCGTAAAACACCTCAGCGGGTAGTTAGCAGGTACGTATTATAAATACACGAGCAGTCGTTCAAAGTGTATGGACTAACTGGTTTGCCTAAATTGATTTCGTGTTTTGAGGAAACGTTTATAATCTTTTACAATTGAATATGATTTGAAAAAATATTAAAAACAATTATGGTTGTACTCCTTACACCTAAATCAATATTTTTAAACGATTCCGAGATACCTATTACAAGTTTTTAATCAATCACGATTTTTTAAAATCAGAAATTCACAGTTGGCTAATTTGAATATACACCAAAATAATAATCTTGTTTTAGTTTTCCCTACAAGGTAGAATGACCTAAATTTTTGATATTGTAAAAATATAATACTACTGCTGGGTGTAGGTACTCACATCTAAAACGCAAACTGCCAGTGAACACAATCCTTCCAGCGTCTTTTCACCCTGGCACGAAACGGACACTGCGATACTATGCATGAATCTTGAAATAAGAAATATACTTAACAATAATATAGCAAAATTAAAATATGTACCTATCTAATATTGAAACTACAACGTAAACGCCATTCGACAAGACCGTACGATTGAATTTGTTCCCTGAAAGAGTCAGTTTGCTCTGCAAAACTAACAGTGCTAATAGTAAACCATTATTATCGAGAAAACTATCAGTTGGATAAAATATAATAAGAATAATTATTCTTTAATGGGTCGATGATAAACTGTATGATTCATACAAGATAATAGAATTGGACACAAAAACTGTATTATTTATGTTAATATAATTATAAGTCCACATTCATTACATTTTAGTTGTATAAACATAAATAATCATCTAGTTATTACATATGAAATGTTTCAAATACCACGTTTACGTGTTTTAACATAAATTGTAATTCTTAGGTATAAAAATTGGACGTTTTATAAATGTTTATCCACTAAATAATTTGTAAACATTCAATTTGATGAAATTCGTCGAAATTTTAACTTTCGATGATTATATAAAAAAAACATGTCATTGGTGTACAGTTATTCGTTTTGGAATTACAAGAAAACAAGATAAATTCATATTTTTATCATTATTACGCATGTTGTCGAGAATAAAACTGAAAATGATTATAAAAAAAAAAAAAAGCACACACACATCATTGTAAAATCAATACATCCATCAGAATCTAAAATATTTTAAAACTATGATTGTGTTAGTCACATTCTAGTGGAAATTATATTTTCTCCTATTTACCCAATCTGAATGATACGAAATTCTAAAAATCAATAAAATCACGATTATAACTACAAAATAGAGACATTGACTTGGTTTATAATTTTATAATATTTTTCCTAAATTATCTTTTTGTATAGAGAATCTTAAGGTGGATTAGACATTGAGAACTATATCCCAGCGATTTTCAAACTAGTATTTGTATACACTTTTATACATAGATTACCTATTGATGAATTAATTCTCGGTTTCGGTCTCTGAAATTTTCTTCTCATAACTGTGCTTGGCGTTCGAAGCCATCCGTCTATTCGTTGTAATTTGTGACATTTTTTTTTGTCTCTGTGATGTGCAGTTTTTTTGTTAAATTTTTAATGGTAAAATAACAGAATACAAATTATGAAGAATTGTTTCGTCTGTATATTAAATGTTGCATTTTATAGCTAAAGGTTAGATTTCACTTACGAAGAAAATGTTGAACATTCTCAGGTACCATAATGCTGCTGATAAAATGTATTCTCTTGCGTGTCACGCATCTCAAATGGAGATATCTGTGTTAATCGATGTAAGGTTTAATAGAGAAAAAAAATGTTTCATTAATAGCTTACATAATATATTTATTTATAGCAAGACGATACAGTGGTTATGTGGGTGACGATAATTATATATTTTGCTGTGGCACACGTACGTGTTAAAATATTTGAAATACAAAATATAAAGTAATCGAAATGTTCGTGTCTACAACTTTTTACACTTTCATTAAAATATGTCCTATGGTTTATTTCTTTTAATTTTTGTTTGGTTCCAAACTGCTGTTGTCATCTAACTTTTTCCGTCGGCGTCAGACCGTTCCTTAGAATTTGCATGTTCTCTTGGCACCTATCATTTCGCATCTGGACATATTGTTTAAGGGGATGTGGTTTAGGTTTGAGCGATGATGATGGTGGAATTTTGTTTGAAGACATTCTGTATACTGAAATAATAAAAAGAACCCTTTAGTAAATACACTGATGCGTACGGAACTCAATCAATCTGAAAACCATGTCATACAAACAAGTATATTCCATGAATTGAAATCGTAAACATAATACAAATAAAGCATCGTCAAATTAGTTATGATATATTGATATTTGAACATTCATTGAAGTTAATGCATTCCGTTTGCGTAAAACACCTCAGCGGGTAGGTAGCAGGTACGTATTATAAATACACGAGCAGTCGTTCAAAGTGTATGGACTAACTGGTTTGCCTAAATTGATTTCGTGTTTTGAGGAAACGTTTATAATCTTTTACAATTGAATATGATTTGAAAAAATATTAAAAACAATTATGGTTGTACTCCTTACACCTAAATCAATATTTTTAAACGATTCCGAGATACCTATAACAAGTTTTTAATCAATCACGATTATTTAAAATCAGAAATTCACAGTTGGATAATTTGAATATACACCAAAATAATAATCTTGTTTTAGTTTTCCCTACAAGGTAGAATGACCTAAATTTTTGATATTGTAAAAATATAATACTACTGCTGGGTGTAGGTACTCACATCTAAAACGCAAACTGCCAGTGAACACAATCCTTCCAGCGTCTTTTCACCCTGGCACGAAAAGGACACTGCGATACTATGCATGCATCTTGAAATAAGAAATATACTTAACAATAATATAGCAAAATTAAAATATGTACCTATCTAATATTGAAACTACAACGTAAACGCCAATCGACAAGACCGTACGATTGAATTTGTTCCCTGAAAGAGTCAGTTTGCTCTGCAAAACTAACAGTGCTAATAGTAGACCATTATTATCGAGAAAACTATCAGTTGGATAAAATATAATAAGAATAATTATTCTTTAATGGGTCGATGATAAACTGTATGATTCATACAAGATAATAGAATTGGACACATAAACTGTATTATTTATGTTAATATAATGATAAGTCCACATTCATTGCATTTTAGTTGTATAAACAAAAATAATCATCTAGTTATTACATATGAAATGTTTCAAATACCACGTTTACGTGTTTTAACATAAATTGTAATCCTTAGGTATAAAAATTGGACGTTTTATAAATGTTTATCTACTAAATAATTTGTAAACATTCAATTTGATGAAATTCGTCGAAATTTTAACTTTCAATGATTATATAAAAAAAACATGTCATTGGTGTACAGTTATTCGTTTTTGAATTACAAGAAAACAAGATAAATTCATATTTTTATCATTATTACGCATGTTGTCGAGAATAAAACTCAAAATGATTATAAAAAAAAAAAAAAGCACACACACATCATTGTAAAATCAATACATCCATCAGAATCTAAAATATTTTAAAACTATGATTGTGTTAGTCACATTCTAGTGGAAATTATATTTTCTCCTATTTACCCAATCTGAATGATACTAAATTCTAAAAATTAATAAAATCACGATTATAACTACAAAATAGAGACATTGACTTGGTTTATAATTTTATAATATTTTTCCTAAATTATCTTTTTGTATAGAGAATCTTAAGGTGGATTAGACATTGAGAACTATATCCCAGCGATTTTCAAACTAGTATTTGTATACACTTTTATACATAGATTACCTATTGATGAATTAATTCTCGGTTTCGGTCTCTGAAATTTTCTTCCCATAACTGTGCTTGGCGTTCGAAGCCATCCGTCTATTCGTTGTAATTTGTGACATTTTTTTTTGTCTCTGTGATGTGCAGTTTTTTTGTTAAATTTTTAATGGTAAAATAACAGAATACAAATTATGAAGAATTGTTTCGTCTGTATATTAAATGTTGCATTTTATAGCTAAAGGTTAGATTTCACTTACGAAGAAAATGTTGAACATTCTCAGGTACCATAATGCTGCTGATAAAATGTATTCTCTTGCGTGTCACGCATCTCAAATGGAGATATCTGTGTTAATCGATGTAAAGTTTAATAGAGAAAAAAAATGTTTCATTAATAGCTTACATAATATATTTATTTATAGCAAGACGATACAGTGATTATGTGGGTGACGATAATTATATATTTTGCTGTGGCACACGTACGTGTTAAAATATTTGAAATACAAAATATAAAGTAATCGAAATGTTCGTGTCTACAACTTTTTACACTTTCATTAAAATATGTCCTATGGTTTATTTCTTTTAATTTTTGTTTGGTTCCAAACTGCTGTTGTCATCTAACTTTTTCCGTCGGCGTCAGACCGTTCCTTAGAATTTGCATGTTCTCTTGGCACCTATCATTTCGCATCTGGACATATTGTTTAAGGGGATGTGGTTTAGGTTTGAGCGATGATGATGGTGGAATTTTGTTTGAAGACATTCTGTATACTGAAATAATAAAAAGAACCCTTTAGTAAATACACTGATGCGTACGGAACTCAATCAATCTGAAAACCATGTCATACAAACAAGTATATTCCATGAATTGAAATCGTAAACATAATACAAATAAAGCATCGTCAAATTAGTTATGATATATTGATATTTGAACATTCATTGAAGTTAATGCATTCCGTTTGCGTAAAACACCTCAGCGGGTAGGTAGCAGGTACGTATTATAAATACACGAGCAGTCGTTCAAAGTGTATGGACTAACTGGTTTGCCTAAATTGATTTCGTGTTTTGAGGAAACGTTTATAATCTTTTACAATTGAATATGATTTGAAAAAATATTAAAAACAATTATGGTTGTACTCCTTACACCTAAATCAATATTTTTAAACGATTCCGAGATACCTATAACAAGTTTTTAATCAATCACGATTATTTAAAATCAGAAATTCACAGTTGGATAATTTGAATATACACCAAAATAATAATCTTGTTTTAGTTTTCCCTACAAGGTAGAATGACCTAAATTTTTGATATTGTAAAAATATAATACTACTGCTGGGTGTAGGTACTCACATCTAAAACGCAAACTGCCAGTGAACACAATCCTTCCAGCGTCTTTTCACCCTGGCACGAAAAGGACACTGCGATACTATGCATGCATCTTGAAATAAGAAATATACTTAACAATAATATAGCAAAATTAAAATATGTACCTATCTAATATTGAAACTACAACGTAAACGCCAATCGACAAGACCGTACGATTGAATTTGTTCCCTGAAAGAGTCAGTTTGCTCTGCAAAACTAACAGTGCTAATAGTAAACCATTATTATCGAGAAAACTATCAGTTGGATAAAATATAATAAGAATAATTATTCTTTAATGGGTCGATGATAAACTGTATGATTCATACAAGATAATAGAATTGGACACATAAACTGTATTATTTATGTTAATATAATTATAAGTCCACATTCATTGCATTTTAGTTGTATAAACATAAATAATCATCTAGTTATTACATATGAAATGTTTCAAATACCACGTTTACGTGTTTTAACATAAATTGTAATCCTTAGGTATAAAAATTGGACGTTTTATAAATGTTTATCTACTAAATAATTTGTAAACATTCAATTTGATGAAATTCGTCGAAATTTTAACTTTCGATGATTATATAAAAAAAACATGTCATTGGTGTACAGTTATTCGTTTTGGAATTACAAGAAAACAAGATAAATTCATATTTTTATCATTATTACGCATGTTGTCGAGAATAAAACTCAAAATGATTATAAAAAAAAAAAAAAGCACACACACATCATTGTAAAATCAATACATCCATCAGAATCTAAAATATTTTAAAACTATGATTGTGTTAGTCACATTCTAGTGGAAATTATATTTTCTCCTATTTACCCAATCTGAATGATACTAAATTCTAAAAATTAATAAAATCACGATTATAACTACAAAATAGAGACATTGACTTGGTTTATAATTTTATAATATTTTTCCTAAATTATCTTTTTGTATAGAGAATCTTAAGGTGGATTAGACATTGAGAACTATATCCCAGCGATTTTCAAACTAGTATTTGTATACACTTTTATACATAGATTACCTATAGATGAATTAATTCTCGGTTTCGGTCTCTGAAATTTTCTTCCCATAACTGTGCTTGGCGTTCGAAGCCATCCGTCTATTCGTTGTAATTTGTGACATTTTTTTTTGTCTCTGTGATGTGCAGTTTTTTTGTTAAATTTTTAATGGTAAAATAACAGAATACAAATTATGAAGAATTGTTTCGTCTGTATATTAAATGTTGCATTTTATAGCTAAAGGTTAGATTTCACTTACGAAGAAAATGTTGAACATTCTCAGGTACCATAATGCTGCTGATAAAATGTATTCTCTTGCGTGTCACGCATCTCAAATGGAGATATCTGTGTTAATCGATGTAAAGTTTAATAGAGAAAAAAAATGTTTCATTAATAGCTTACATAATATATTTATTTATAGCAAGACGATACAGTGATTATGTGGGTGACGATAATTATATATTTTGCTGTGGCACACGTACGTGTTAAAATATTTGAAATACAAAATATAAAGTAATCGAAATGTTCGTGTCTACAACTTTTTACACTTTCATTAAAATATGTCCTATGGTTTATTTCTTTTAATTTTTGTTTGGTTCCAAACTGCTGTTGTCATCTAACTTTTTCCGTCGGCGTCAGACCGTTCCTTAGAATTTGCATGTTCTCTTGGCACCTATCATTTCGCATCTGGACATATTGTTTAAGGGGATGTGGTTTAGGTTTGAGCGATGATGATGGTGGAATTTTGTTTGAAGACATTCTGTATACTGAAATAATAAAAAGAACCCTTTAGTAAATACACTGATGCGTACGGAACTCAATCAATCTGAAAACCATGTCATACAAACAAGTATATTCCATGAATTGAAATCGTAAACATAATACAAATAAAGCATCGTCAAATTAGTTATGATATATTGATATTTGAACATTCATTGAAGTTAATGCATTCCGTTTGCGTAAAACACCTCAGCGGGTAGGTAGCAGGTACGTATTATAAATACACGAGCAGTCGTTCAAAGTGTATGGACTAACTGGTTTGCCTAAATTGATTTCGTGTTTTGAGGAAACGTTTATAATCTTTTACAATTGAATATGATTTGAAAAAATATTAAAAACAATTATGGTTGTACTCCTTACACCTAAATCAATATTTTTAAACGATTCCAAGATACCTATAACAAGTTTTTAATCAATCACGATTATTTAAAATCAGAAATTCACAGTTGGATAATTTGAATATACACCAAAATAATAATCTTGTTTTAGTTTTCCCTACAAGGTAGAATGACCTAAATTTTTGATATTGTAAAAATATAATACTACTGCTGGGTGTAGGTACTCACATCTAAAACGCAAACTGCCAGTGAACACAATCCTTCCAGCGTCTTTTCACCCTGGCACGAAAAGGACACTGCGATACTATGCATGCATCTTGAAATAAGAAATATACTTAACAATAATATAGCAAAATTAAAATATGTACCTATCTAATATTGAAACTACAACGTAAACGCCAATCGACAAGACCGTACGATTGAATTTGTTCCCTGAAAGAGTCAGTTTGCTCTGCAAAACTAACAGTGCTAATAGTAAACCATTATTATCGAGAAAACTATCAGTTGGATAAAATATAATAAGAATAATTATTCTTTAATGGGTCGATGATAAACTGTATGATTCATACAAGATAATAGAATTGGACACATAAACTGTATTATTTATGTTAATATAATTATAAGTCCACATTCATTGCATTTTAGTTGTATAAACATAAATAATCATCTAGTTATTACATATGAAATGTTTCAAATACCACGTTTACGTGTTTTAACATAAATTGTAATCCTTAGGTATAAAAATTGGACGTTTTATAAATGTTTATCTACTAAATAATTTGTAAACATTCAATTTGATGAAATTCGTCGAAATTTTAACTTTCAATGATTATATAAAAAAAAACATGTCATTGGTGTACAGTTATTCGTTTTGGAATTACAAGAAAACAAGATAAATTCATATTTTTATCATTATTACGCATGTTGTCGAGAATAAAACTGAAAATGATAATAAAAAAAAAAAAAAGCACACACACATCATTGTAAAATCAATACATCCATCAGAATCTAAAATATTTTAAAACTATGATTGTGTTACTCACATTCTAGTGGAAATTATATTTTCTCCTATTTACCCAATCTGAATGATACGAAATTCTAAAAATTAATAAAATCACGATTATAACTACAAAATAGAGACATTGACTTGGTTTATAATTTTATAATATTTTTCCTAAATTATCTTTTTGTATAGAGAATCTTAAGGTGGATTAGACATTGAGAACTATATCCCAGCGATTTTCAAACTAGTATTTGTATACACTTTTATACATAGATTACCTATTGATGAATTAATTCTCGGTTTCGGTCTCTGAAATTTTCTTCCCATAACTGTGCTTGGCGTTCGAAGCCATCCGTCTATTCGTTGTAATTTGTGACATTTTTTTTTGTCTCTGTGATGTGCAGTTTTTTTGTTAAATTTTTAATGGTAAAATAACAGAATACAAATTATGAAGAATTGTTTCGTCTGTATATTAAATGTTGCATTTTATAGCTAAAGGTTAGATTTCACTTACGAAGAAAATGTTGAACATTCTCAGGTACCATAATGCTGCTGATAAAATGTATTCTCTTGCGTGTCACGCATCTCAAATGGAGATATCTGTGTTAATCGATGTAAAGTTTAATAGAGAAAAAAAATGTTTCATTAATAGCTTACATAATATATTTATTTATAGCAAGACGATACAGTGATTATGTGGGTGACGATAATTATATATTTTGCTGTGGCACACGTACGTGTTAAAATATTTGAAATACAAAATATAAAGTAATCGAAATGTTCGTGTCTACAACTTTTTACACTTTCATTAAAATATGTCCTATGGTTTATTTCTTTTAATTTTTGTTTGGTTCCAAACTGCTGTTGTCATCTAACTTTTTCCGTCGGCGTCAGACCGTTCCTTAGAATTTGCATGTTCTCTTGGCACCTATCATTTCGCATCTGGACATATTGTTTAAGGGGATGTGGTTTAGGTTTGAGCGATGATGATGGTGGAATTTTGTTTGAAGACATTCTGTATACTGAAATAATAAAAAGAACCCTTTAGTAAATACACTGATGCGTACGGAACTCAATCAATCTGAAAACCATGTCATACAAACAAGTATATTCCATGAATTGAAATCGTAAACATAATACAAATAAAGCATCGTCAAATTAGTTATGATATATTGATATTTGAACATTCATTGAAGTTAATGCATTCCGTTTGCGTAAAACACCTCAGCGGGTAGGTAGCAGGTACGTATTATAAATACACGAGCAGTCGTTCAAAGTGTATGGACTAACTGGTTTGCCTAAATTGATTTCGTGTTTTGAGGAAACGTTTATAATCTTTTACAATTGAATATGATTTGAAAAAATATTAAAAACAATTATGGTTGTACTCCTTACACCTAAATCAATATTTTTAAACGATTCCGAGATACCTATAACAAGTTTTTAATCAATCACGATTATTTAAAATCAGAAATTCACAGTTGGATAATTTGAATATACACCAAAATAATAATCTTGTTTTAGTTTTCCCTACAAGGTAGAATGACCTAAATTTTTGATATTGTAAAAATATAATACTACTGCTGGGTGTAGGTACTCACATCTAAAACGCAAACTGCCAGTGAACACAATCCTTCCAGCGTCTTTTCACCCTGGCACGAAAAGGACACTGCGATACTATGCATGCATCTTGAAATAAGAAATATACTTAACAATAATATAGCAAAATTAAAATATGTACCTATCTAATATTGAAACTACAACGTAAACGCCAATCGACAAGACCGTACGATTGAATTTGTTCCCTGAAAGAGTCAGTTTGCTCTGCAAAACTAACAGTGCTAATAGTAAACCATTATTATCGAGAAAACTATCAGTTGGATAAAATATAATAAGAATAATTATTCTTTAATGGGTCGATGATAAACTGTATGATTCATACAAGATAATAGAATTGGACACATAAACTGTATTATTTATGTTAATATAATTATAAGTCCACATTCATTGCATTTTAGTTGTATAAACATAAATAATCATCTAGTTATTACATATGAAATGTTTCAAATACCACGTTTACGTGTTTTAACATAAATTGTAATCCTTAGGTATAAAAATTGGACGTTTTATAAATGTTTATCTACTAAATAATTTGTAAACATTCAATTTGATGAAATTCGTCGAAATTTTAACTTTCAATGATTATATAAAAAAAACATGTCATTGGTGTACAGTTATTCGTTTTGGAATTACAAGAAAACAAGATAAATTCATATTTTTATCATTATTACGCATGTTGTCGAGAATAAAACTGAAAATGATAATAAAAAAAAAAAAAAGCACACACACATCATTGTAAAATCAATACATCCATCAGAATCTAAAATATTTTAAAACTATGATTGTGTTACTCACATTCTAGTGGAAATTATATTTTCTCCTATTTACCCAATCTGAATGATACGAAATTCTAAAAATTAATAAAATCACGATTATAACTACAAAATAGAGACATTGACTTGGTTTATAATTTTATAATATTTTTCCTAAATTATCTTTTTGTATAGAGAATCTTAAGGTGGATTAGACATTGAGAACTATATCCCAGCGATTTTCAAACTAGTATTTGTATACACTTTTATACATAGATTACCTATTGATGAATTAATTCTCGGTTTCGGTCTCTGAAATTTTCTTCCCATAACTGTGCTTGGCGTTCGAAGCCATCCGTCTATTCGTTGTAATTTGTGACATTTTTTTTTGTCTCTGTGATGTGCAGTTTTTTTGTTAAATTTTTAATGGTAAAATAACAGAATACAAATTATGAAGAATTGTTTCGTCTGTATATTAAATGTTGCATTTTATAGCTAAAGGTTAGATTTCACTTACGAAGAAAATGTTGAACATTCTCAGGTACCATAATGCTGCTGATAAAATGTATTCTCTTGCGTGTCACGCATCTCAAATGGAGATATCTGTGTTAATCGATGTAAAGTTTAATAGAGAAAAAAAATGTTTCATTAATAGCTTACATAATATATTTATTTATAGCAAGACGATACAGTGATTATGTGGGTGACGATAATTATATATTTTGCTGTGGCACACGTACGTGTTAAAATATTTGAAATACAAAATATAAAGTAATCGAAATGTTCGTGTCTACAACTTTTTACACTTTCATTAAAATATGTCCTATGGTTTATTTCTTTTAATTTTTGTTTGGTTCCAAACTGCTGTTGTCATCTAACTTTTTCCGTCGGCGTCAGACCGTTCCTTAGAATTTGCATGTTCTCTTGGCACCTATCATTTCGCATCTGGACATATTGTTTAAGGGGATGTGGTTTAGGTTTGAGCGATGATGATGGTGGAATTTTGTTTGAAGACATTCTGTATACTGAAATAATAAAAAGAACCCTTTAGTAAATACACTGATGCGTACGGAACTCAATCAATCTGAAAACCATGTCATACAAACAAGTATATTCCATGAATTGAAATCGTAAACATAATACAAATAAAGCATCGTCAAATTAGTTATGATATATTGATATTTGAACATTCATTGAAGTTAATGCATTCCGTTTGCGTAAAACACCTCAGCGGGTAGGTAGCAGGTACGTATTATAAATACACGAGCAGTCGTTCAAAGTGTATGGACTAACTGGTTTGCCTAAATTGATTTCGTGTTTTGAGGAAACGTTTATAATCTTTTACAATTGAATATGATTTGAAAAAATATTAAAAACAATTATGGTTGTACTCCTTACACCTAAATCAATATTTTTAAACGATTCCGAGATACCTATAACAAGTTTTTAATCAATCACGATTATTTAAAATCAGAAATTCACAGTTGGATAATTTGAATATACACCAAAATAATAATCTTGTTTTAGTTTTCCCTACAAGGTAGAATGACCTAAATTTTTGATATTGTAAAAATATAATACTACTGCTGGGTGTAGGTACTCACATCTAAAACGCAAACTGCCAGTGAACACAATCCTTCCAGCGTCTTTTCACCCTGGCACGAAAAGGACACTGCGATACTATGCATGCATCTTGAAATAAGAAATATACTTAACAATAATATAGCAAAATTAAAATATGTACCTATCTAATATTGAAACTACAACGTAAACGCCAATCGACAAGACCGTACGATTGAATTTGTTCCCTGAAAGAGTCAGTTTGCTCTGCAAAACTAACAGTGCTAATAGTAGACCATTATTATCGAGAAAACTATCAGTTGGATAAAATATAATAAGAATAATTATTCTTTAATGGGTCGATGATAAACTGTATGATTCATACAAGATAATAGAATTGGACACATAAACTGTATTATTTATGTTAATATAATGATAAGTCCACATTCATTGCATTTTAGTTGTATAAACAAAAATAATCATCTAGTTATTACATATGAAATGTTTCAAATACCACGTTTACGTGTTTTAACATAAATTGTAATCCTTAGGTATAAAAATTGGACGTTTTATAAATGTTTATCTACTAAATAATTTGTAAACATTCAATTTGATGAAATTCGTCGAAATTTTAACTTTCAATGATTATATAAAAAAAACATGTCATTGGTGTACAGTTATTCGTTTTTGAATTACAAGAAAACAAGATAAATTCATATTTTTATCATTATTACGCATGTTGTCGAGAATAAAACTCAAAATGATTATAAAAAAAAAAAAAAGCACACACACATCATTGTAAAATCAATACATCCATCAGAATCTAAAATATTTTAAAACTATGATTGTGTTAGTCACATTCTAGTGGAAATTATATTTTCTCCTATTTACCCAATCTGAATGATACTAAATTCTAAAAATTAATAAAATCACGATTATAACTACAAAACAGAGACATTGACTTGGTTTATAATTTTATAATATTATTCCTAAATTATCTTTTTGTATAGAGAATCTTAAGGTGGATTAGACATTGAGAACTATATCCCAGCGATTTTCAAACTAGTATTTGTATACACTTTTATACATAGATTACCTATTGATGAATTAATTCTCGGTTTCGGTCTCTGAAATTTTCTTCCCATAACTGTGCTTGGCGTTCGAAGCCATCCGTCTATTCGTTGTAATTTGTGACATTTTTTTTTGTCTCTGTGATGTGCAGTTTTTTTGTTAAATTTTTAATGGTAAAATAACAGAATACAAATTATGAAGAATTGTTTCGTCTGTATATTAAATGTTGCATTTTATAGCTAAAGGTTAGATTTCACTTACGAAGAAAATGTTGAACATTCTCAGGTACCATAATGCTGCTGATAAAATGTATTCTCTTGCGTGTCACGCATCTCAAATGGAGATATCTGTGTTAATCGATGTAAAGTTTAATAGAGAAAAAAAATGTTTCATTAATAGCTTACATAATATATTTATTTATAGCAAGACGATACAGTGATTATGTGGGTGACGATAATTATATATTTTGCTGTGGCACACGTACGTGTTAAAATATTTGAAATACAAAATATAAAGTAATCGAAATGTTCGTGTCTACAACTTTTTACACTTTCATTAAAATATGTCCTATGGTTTATTTCTTTTAATTTTTGTTTGGTTCCAAACTGCTGTTGTCATCTAACTTTTTCCGTCGGCGTCAGACCGTTCCTTAGAATTTGCATGTTCTCTTGGCACCTATCATTTCGCATCTGGACATATTGTTTAAGGGGATGTGGTTTAGGTTTGAGCGATGATGATGGTGGAATTTTGTTTGAAGACATTCTGTATACTGAAATAATAAAAAGAACCCTTTAGTAAATACACTGATGCGTACGGAACTCAATCAATCTGAAAACCATGTCATACAAACAAGTATATTCCATGAATTGAAATCGTAAACATAATACAAATAAAGCATCGTCAAATTAGTTATGATATATTGATATTTGAACATTCATTGAAGTTAATGCATTCCGTTTGCGTAAAACACCTCAGCGGGTAGGTAGCAGGTACGTATTATAAATACACGAGCAGTCGTTCAAAGTGTATGGACTAACTGGTTTGCCTAAATTGATTTCGTGTTTTGAGGAAACGTTTATAATCTTTTACAATTGAATATGATTTGAAAAAATATTAAAAACAATTATGGTTGTACTCCTTACACCTAAATCAATATTTTTAAACGATTCCGAGATACCTATAACAAGTTTTTAATCAATCACGATTATTTAAAATCAGAAATTCACAGTTGGATAATTTGAATATACACCAAAATAATAATCTTGTTTTAGTTTTCCCTACAAGGTAGAATGACCTAAATTTTTGATATTGTAAAAATATAATACTACTGCTGGGTGTAGGTACTCACATCTAAAACGCAAACTGCCAGTGAACACAATCCTTCCAGCGTCTTTTCACCCTGGCACGAAAAGGACACTGCGATACTATGCATGCATCTTGAAATAAGAAATATACTTAACAATAATATAGCAAAATTAAAATATGTACCTATCTAATATTGAAACTACAACGTAAACGCCAATCGACAAGACCGTACGATTGAATTTGTTCCCTGAAAGAGTCAGTTTGCTCTGCAAAACTAACAGTGCTAATAGTAAACCATTATTATCGAGAAAACTATCAGTTGGATAAAATATAATAAGAATAATTATTCTTTAATGGGTCGATGATAAACTGTATGATTCATACAAGATAATAGAATTGGACACATAAACTGTATTATTTATGTTAATATAATTATAAGTCCACATTCATTGCATTTTAGTTGTATAAACATAAATAATCATCTAGTTATTACATATGAAATGTTTCAAATACCACGTTTACGTGTTTTAACATAAATTGTAATCCTTAGGTATAAAAATTGGACGTTTTATAAATGTTTATCTACTAAATAATTTGTAAACATTCAATTTGATGAAATTCGTCGAAATTTTAACTTTCAATGATTATATAAAAAAAAACATGTCATTGGTGTACAGTTATTCGTTTTGGAATTACAAGAAAACAAGATAAATTCATATTTTTATCATTATTACGCATGTTGTCGAGAATAAAACTGAAAATGATTATAAAAAAAAAAAAAAGCACACACACATCATTGTAAAATCAATACATCCATCTTAATCTAAAATATTTTAAAACTATGATTGTGTTAGTCACATTCTAGTGGAAATTATATTTTCTCCTATTTACCCAATCTGAATGATACGAAATTCTAAAAATTAATAAAATCACGATTATAACTACAAAATAGAGACATTGACTTGGTTTATAATTTTATAATATTTTTCCTAAATTATCTTTTTGTATAGAGAATCTTAAGGTGGATTAGACATTGAGAACTATATCCCAGCGATTATCAAACTAGTATTTGAATACACTTTTATACATAGATTACCTATTGATGAATTAATTCTCGGTTTCGGTCTCTGAAATTTTCTTCCCATAACTGTGCTTGGCGTTCGAAGCCATCCGTCTATTCGTTGTAATTTGTGACATTTTTTTTTGTCTCTGTGATGTGCAGTTTTTTTGTTAAATTTTTAATGGTAAAATAACAGAATACAAATTATGAAGAATTGTTTCGTCTGTATATTAAATGTTGCATTTTATAGCTAAAGGTTAGATTTCACTTACGAAGAAAATGTTGAACATTCTCAGGTACCATAATGCTGCTGATAAAATGTATTCTCTTGCGTGTCACGCATCTCAAATGGAGATATCTGTGTTAATCGATGTAAAGTTTAATAGAGAAAAAAAATGTTTCATTAATAGCTTACATAATATATTTATTTATAGCAAGACGATACAGTGATTATGTGGGTGACGATAATTATATATTTTGCTGTGGCACACGTACGTGTTAAAATATTTGAAATACAAAATATAAAGTAATCGAAATGTTCGTGTCTACAACTTTTTACACTTTCATTAAAATATGTCCCTATGGTTTATTTCTTTTAATTTTTGTTTGGTTCCAAACTGCTGTTGTCATCTAACTTTTTCCGTCGGCGTCAGACCGTTCCTTAGAATTTGCATGTTCTCTTGGCACCTATCATTTCGCATCTGGACATATTGTTTAAGGGGATGTGGTTTAGGTTTGAGCGATGATGATGGTGGAATTTTGTTTGAAGACATTCTGTATACTGAAATAATAAAAAGAACCCTTTAGTAAATACACTGATGCGTACGGAACTCAATCAATCTGAAAACCATGTCATACAAACAACTATATTCCATGAATTGAAATCGTAAACATAATACAAATAAAGCATCGTCAAATTAGTTATGATATATTGATATTTGAACATTCATTGAAGTTAATGCATTCCGTTTGCGTAAAACACCTCAGCGGGTAGGTAGCAGGTACGTATTATAAATACACGAGCAGTCGTTCAAAGTGTATGGACTAACTGGTTTGCCTAAATTGATTTCGTGTTTTGAGGAAACGTTTATAATCTTTTACAATTGAATATGATTTGAAAAAATATTAAAAACAATTATGGTTGTACTCCTTACACCTAAATCAATATTTTTAAACGATTCCGAGATACCTATAACAAGTTTTTAATCAATCACGATTATTTAAAATCAGAAATTCACAGTTGGATAATTTGAATATACACCAAAATAATAATCTTGTTTTAGTTTTCCCTACAAGGTAGAATGACCTAAATTTTTGATATTGTAAAAATATAATACTACTGCTGGGTGTAGGTACTCACATCTAAAACGCAAACTGCCAGTGAACACAATCCTTCCAGCGTCTTTTCACCCTGGCACGAAAAGGACACTGCGATACTATGCATGCATCTTGAAATAAGAAATATACTTAACAATAATATAGCAAAATTAAAATATGTACCTATCTAATATTGAAACTACAACGTAAACGCCAATCGACAAGACCGTACGATTGAATTTGTTCCCTGAAAGAGTCAGTTTGCTCTGCAAAACTAACAGTGCTAATAGTAGACCATTATTATCGAGAAAACTATCAGTTGGATAAAATATAATAAGAATAATTATTCTTTAATGGGTCGATGATAAACTGTATGATTCATACAAGATAATAGAATTGGACACATAAACTGTATTATTTATGTTAATATAATGATAAGTCCACATTCATTGCATTTTAGTTGTATAAACAAAAATAATCATCTAGTTATTACATATGAAATGTTTCAAATACCACGTTTACGTGTTTTAACATAAATTGTAATCCTTAGGTATAAAAATTGGACGTTTTATAAATGTTTATCTACTAAATAATTTGTAAACATTCAATTTGATGAAATTCGTCGAAATTTTAACTTTCAATGATTATATAAAAAAAACATGTCATTGGTGTACAGTTATTCGTTTTTGAATTACAAGAAAACAAGATAAATTCATATTTTTATCATTATTACGCATGTTGTCGAGAATAAAACTCAAAATGATTATAAAAAAAAAAAAAAGCACACACACATCATTGTAAAATCAATACATCCATCAGAATCTAAAATATTTTAAAACTATGATTGTGTTAGTCACATTCTAGTGGAAATTATATTTTCTCCTATTTACCCAATCTGAATGATACTAAATTCTAAAAATTAATAAAATCACGATTATAACTACAAAATAGAGACATTGACTTGGTTTATAATTTTATAATATTTTTCCTAAATTATCTTTTTGTATAGAGAATCTTAAGGTGGATTAGACATTGAGAACTATATCCCAGCGATTTTCAAACTAGTATTTGTATACACTTTTATACATAGATTACCTATTGATGAATTAATTCTCGGTTTCGGTCTCTGAAATTTTCTTCCCATAACTGTGCTTGGCGTTCGAAGCCATCCGTCTATTCGTTGTAATTTGTGACATTTTTTTTTGTCTCTGTGATGTGCAGTTTTTTTGTTAAATTTTTAATGGTAAAATAACAGAATACAAATTATGAAGAATTGTTTCGTCTGTATATTAAATGTTGCATTTTATAGCTAAAGGTTAGATTTCACTTACGAAGAAAATGTTGAACATTCTCAGGTACCATAATGCTGCTGATAAAATGTATTCTCTTGCGTGTCACGCATCTCAAATGGAGATATCTGTGTTAATCGATGTAAAGTTTAATAGAGAAAAAAAATGTTTCATTAATAGCTTACATAATATATTTATTTATAGCAAGACGATACAGTGATTATGTGGGTGACGATAATTATATATTTTGCTGTGGCACACGTACGTGTTAAAATATTTGAAATACAAAATATAAAGTAATCGAAATGTTCGTGTCTACAACTTTTTACACTTTCATTAAAATATGTCCTATGGTTTATTTCTTTTAATTTTTGTTTGGTTCCAAACTGCTGTTGTCATCTAACTTTTTCCGTCGGCGTCAGACCGTTCCTTAGAATTTGCATGTTCTCTTGGCACCTATCATTTCGCATCTGGACATATTGTTTAAGGGGATGTGGTTTAGGTTTGAGCGATGATGATGGTGGAATTTTGTTTGAAGACATTCTGTATACTGAAATAATAAAAAGAACCCTTTAGTAAATACACTGATGCGTACGGAACTCAATCAATCTGAAAACCATGTCATACAAACAAGTATATTCCATGAATTGAAATCGTAAACATAATACAAATAAAGCATCGTCAAATTAGTTATGATATATTGATATTTGAACATTCATTGAAGTTAATGCATTCCGTTTGCGTAAAACACCTCAGCGGGTAGGTAGCAGGTACGTATTATAAATACACGAGCAGTCGTTCAAAGTGTATGGACTAACTGGTTTGCCTAAATTGATTTCGTGTTTTGAGGAAACGTTTATAATCTTTTACAATTGAATATGATTTGAAAAAATATTAAAAACAATTATGGTTGTACTCCTTACACCTAAATCAATATTTTTAAACGATTCCGAGATACCTATAACAAGTTTTTAATCAATCACGATTATTTAAAATCAGAAATTCACAGTTGGATAATTTGAATATACACCAAAATAATAATCTTGTTTTAGTTTTCCCTACAAGGTAGAATGACCTAAATTTTTGATATTGTAAAAATATAATACTACTGCTGGGTGTAGGTACTCACATCTAAAACGCAAACTGCCAGTGAACACAATCCTTCCAGCGTCTTTTCACCCTGGCACGAAAAGGACACTGCGATACTATGCATGCATCTTGAAATAAGAAATATACTTAACAATAATATAGCAAAATTAAAATATGTACCTATCTAATATTGAAACTACAACGTAAACGCCAATCGACAAGACCGTACGATTGAATTTGTTCCCTGAAAGAGTCAGTTTGCTCTGCAAAACTAACAGTGCTAATAGTAGACCATTATTATCGAGAAAACTATCAGTTGGATAAAATATAATAAGAATAATTATTCTTTAATGGGTCGATGATAAACTGTATGATTCATACAAGATAATAGAATTGGACACATAAACTGTATTATTTATGTTAATATAATGATAAGTCCACATTCATTGCATTTTAGTTGTATAAACAAAAATAATCATCTAGTTATTACATATGAAATGTTTCAAATACCACGTTTACGTGTTTTAACATAAATTGTAATCCTTAGGTATAAAAATTGGACGTTTTATAAATGTTTATCTACTAAATAATTTGTAAACATTCAATTTGATGAAATTCGTCGAAATTTTAACTTTCAATGATTATATAAAAAAAACATGTCATTGGTGTACAGTTATTCGTTTTTGAATTACAAGAAAACAAGATAAATTCATATTTTTATCATTATTACGCATGTTGTCGAGAATAAAACTCAAAATGATTATAAAAAAAAAAAAAAGCACACACACATCATTGTAAAATCAATACATCCATCAGAATCTAAAATATTTTAAAACTATGATTGTGTTAGTCACATTCTAGTGGAAATTATATTTTCTCCTATTTACCCAATCTGAATGATACTAAATTCTAAAAATTAATAAAATCACGATTATAACTACAAAATAGAGACATTGACTTGGTTTATAATTTTATAATATTTTTCCTAAATTATCTTTTTGTATAGAGAATCTTAAGGTGGATTAGACATTGAGAACTATATCCCAGCGATTTTCAAACTAGTATTTGTATACACTTTTATACATAGATTACCTATTGATGAATTAATTCTCGGTTTCGGTCTCTGAAATTTTCTTCCCATAACTGTGCTTGGCGTTCGAAGCCATCCGTCTATTCGTTGTAATTTGTGACATTTTTTTTTGTCTCTGTGATGTGCAGTTTTTTTGTTAAATTTTTAATGGTAAAATAACAGAATACAAATTATGAAGAATTGTTTCGTCTGTATATTAAATGTTGCATTTTATAGCTAAAGGTTAGATTTCACTTACGAAGAAAATGTTGAACATTCTCAGGTACCATAATGCTGCTGATAAAATGTATTCTCTTGCGTGTCACGCATCTCAAATGGAGATATCTGTGTTAATCGATGTAAAGTTTAATAGAGAAAAAAAATGTTTCATTAATAGCTTACATAATATATTTATTTATAGCAAGACGATACAGTGATTATGTGGGTGACGATAATTATATATTTTGCTGTGGCACACGTACGTGTTAAAATATTTGAAATACAAAATATAAAGTAATCGAAATGTTCGTGTCTACAACTTTTTACACTTTCATTAAAATATGTCCTATGGTTTATTTCTTTTAATTTTTGTTTGGTTCCAAACTGCTGTTGTCATCTAACTTTTTCCGTCGGCGTCAGACCGTTCCTTAGAATTTGCATGTTCTCTTGGCACCTATCATTTCGCATCTGGACATATTGTTTAAGGGGATGTGGTTTAGGTTTGAGCGATGATGATGGTGGAATTTTGTTTGAAGACATTCTGTATACTGAAATAATAAAAAGAACCCTTTAGTAAATACACTGATGCGTACGGAACTCAATCAATCTGAAAACCATGTCATACAAACAAGTATATTCCATGAATTGAAATCGTAAACATAATACAAATAAAGCATCGTCAAATTAGTTATGATATATTGATATTTGAACATTCATTGAAGTTAATGCATTCCGTTTGCGTAAAACACCTCAGCGGGTAGGTAGCAGGTACGTATTATAAATACACGAGCAGTCGTTCAAAGTGTATGGACTAACTGGTTTGCCTAAATTGATTTCGTGTTTTGAGGAAACGTTTATAATCTTTTACAATTGAATATGATTTGAAAAAATATTAAAAACAATTATGGTTGTACTCCTTACACCTAAATCAATATTTTTAAACGATTCCGAGATACCTATAACAAGTTTTTAATCAATCACGATTATTTAAAATCAGAAATTCACAGTTGGATAATTTGAATATACACCAAAATAATAATCTTGTTTTAGTTTTCCCTACAAGGTAGAATGACCTAAATTTTTGATATTGTAAAAATATAATACTACTGCTGGGTGTAGGTACTCACATCTAAAACGCAAACTGCCAGTGAACACAATCCTTCAAGCGTCTTTTCACCCTGGCACGAAAAGGACACTGCGATACTATGCATGCATCTTGAAATAAGAAATATACTTAACAATAATATAGCAAAATTAAAATATGTACCTATCTAATATTGAAACTACAACGTAAACGCCAATCGACAAGACCGTACGATTGAATTTGTTCCCTGAAAGAGTCAGTTTGCTCTGCAAAACTAACAGTGCTAATAGTAAACCATTATTATCGAGAAAACTATCAGTTGGATAAAATATAATAAGAATAATTATTCTTTAATGGGTCGATGATAAACTGTATGATTCATACAAGATAATAGAATTGGACACATAAACTGTATTATTTATGTTAATATAATTATAAGTCCACATTCATTGCATTTTAGTTGTATAAACATAAATAATCATCTAGTTATTACATATGAAATGTTTCAAATACCACGTTTACGTGTTTTAACATAAATTGTAATCCTTAGGTATAAAAATTGGACGTTTTATAAATGTTTATCTACTAAATAATTTGTAAACATTCAATTTGATGAAATTCGTCGAAATTTTAACTTTCAATGATTATATAAAAAAAAACATGTCATTGGTGTACAGTTATTCGTTTTGGAATTACAAGAAAACAAGATAAATTCATATTTTTATCATTATTACGCATGTTGTCGAGAATAAAACTGAAAATGATTATAAAAAAAAAAAAAAAGCACACACACATCATTGTAAAATCAATACATCCATCTTAATCTAAAATATTTTAAAACTATGATTGTGTTAGTCACATTCTAGTGGAAATTATATTTTCTCCTATTTACCCAATCTGAATGATACGAAATTCTAAAAATTAATAAAATCACGATTATAACTACAAAATAGAGACATTGACTTGGTTTATAATTTTATAATATTTTTCCTAAATTATCTTTTTGTATAGAGAATCTTAAGGTGGATTAGACATTGAGAACTATATCCCAGCGATTATCAAACTAGTATTTGTATACACTTTTATACATAGATTACCTATTGATGAATTAATTCTCGGTTTCGGTCTCTGAAATTTTCTTCCCATAACTGTGCTTGGCGTTCGAAGCCATCCGTCTATTCGTTGTAATTTGTGACATTTTTTTTTGTCTCTGTGATCTGCAGTTTTTTTGTTAAATTTTTAATGGTAAAATAACAGAATACAAATTATGAAGAATTGTTTCGTCTGTATATTAAATGTTGCATTTTATAGCTAAAGGTTAGATTTCACTTACGAAGAAAATGTTGAACATTCTCAGGTACCATAATGCTGCTGATAAAATGTATTCTCTTGCGTGTCACGCATCTCAAATGGAGATATCTGTGTTAATCGATGTAAAGTTTAATAGAGAAAAAAAATGTTTCATTAATAGCTTACATAATATATTTATTTATAGCAAGACGATACAGTGATTATGTGGGTGACGATAATTATATATTTTGCTGTGGCACACGTACGTGTTAAAATATTTGAAATACAAAATATAAAGTAATCGAAACGTTCGTGTCTACAACTTTTTACACTTTCATTAAAATATGTCCTATGGTTTATTTCTTTTAATTTTTGTTTGGTTCCAAACTGCTGTTGTCATCTAACTTTTTCCGTCGGCGTCAGACCGTTCCTTAGAATTTGCATGTTCTCTTGGCACCTATCATTTCGCATCTGGACATATTGTTTAAGGGGATGTGGTTTAGGTTTGAGCGATGATGATGGTGGAATTTTGTTTGAAGACATTCTGTATACTGAAATAATAAAAAGAACCCTTTAGTAAATACACTGATGCGTACGGAACTCAATCAATCTGAAAACCATGTCATACAAACAAGTATATTCCATGAATTGAAATCGTAAACATAATACAAATAAAGCATCGTCAAATTAGTTATGATATATTGATATTTGAACATTCATTGAAGTTAATGCATTCCGTTTGCGTAAAACACCTCAGCGGGTAGGTAGCAGGTACGTATTATAAATACACGAGCAGTCGTTCAAAGTGTATGGACTAACTGGTTTGCCTAAATTGATTTCGTGTTTTGAGGAAACGTTTATAATCTTTTACAATTGAATATGATTTGAAAAAATATTAAAAACAATTATGGTTGTACTCCTTACACCTAAATCAATATTTTTAAACGATTCCGAGATACCTATAACAAGTTTTTAATCAATCACGATTATTTAAAATCAGAAATTCACAGTTGGATAATTTGAATATACACCAAAATAATAATCTTGTTTTAGTTTTCCCTACAAGGTAGAATGACCTAAATTTTTGATATTGTAAAAATATAATACTACTGCTGGGTGTAGGTACTCACATCTAAAACGCAAACTGCCAGTGAACACAATCCTTCCAGCGTCTTTTCACCCTGGCACGAAACGGACACTGCGATACTATGCATGAATCTTGAAATAAGAAATATACTTAACAATAAAATAGCAAAATTAAAATATGTACCTATCTAATATTGAAACTACAACGTAAACGCCAATCGACAAGACCGTACGATTGAATTTGTTCCCTGAAAGAGTCAGTTTGCTCTGCAAAACTAACAGTGCTAATAGTAGACCATTATTATCGAGAAAACTATCAGTTGGATAAAATATAATAAGAATAATTATTCTTTAATGGGTCGATGATAAACTGTATGATTCATACAAGATAATAGAATTGGACACATAAACTGTATTATTTATGTTAATATAATGATAAGTCCACATTCATTGCATTTTAGTTGTATAAACAAAAATAATCATCTAGTTATTACATATGAAATGTTTCAAATACCACGTTTACGTGTTTTAACATAAATTGTAATCCTTAGGTATAAAAATTGGACGTTTTATAAATGTTTATCTACTAAATAATTTGTAAACATTCAATTTGATGAAATTCGTCGAAATTTTAACTTTCAATGATTATATAAAAAAAACATGTCATTGGTGTACAGTTATTCGTTTTTGAATTACAAGAAAACAAGATAAATTCATATTTTTATCATTATTACGCATGTTGTCGAGAATAAAACTCAAAATGATTATAAAAAAAAAAAAAAAGCACACACACATCATTGTAAAATCAATACATCCATCAGAATCTAAAATATTTTAAAACTATGATTGTGTTAGTCACATTCTAGTGGAAATTATATTTTCTCCTATTTACCCAATCTGAATGATACTAAATTCTAAAAATTAATAAAATCACGATTATAACTACAAAATAGAGACATTGACTTGGTTTATAATTTTATAATATTTTTCCTAAATTATCTTTTTGTATAGAGAATCTTAAGGTGGATTAGACATTGAGAACTATATCCCAGCGATTTTCAAACTAGTATTTGTATACACTTTTATACATAGATTACCTATTGATGAATTAATTCTCGGTTTCGGTCTCTGAAATTTTCTTCCCATAACTGTGCTTGGCGTTCGAAGCCATCCGTCTATTCGTTGTAATTTGTGACATTTTTTTTTGTCTCTGTGATGTGCAGTTTTTTTGTTAAATTTTTAATGGTAAAATAACAGAATACAAATTATGAAGAATTGTTTCGTCTGTATATTAAATGTTGCATTTTATAGCTAAAGGTTAGATTTCACTTACGAAGAAAATGTTGAACATTCTCAGGTACCATAATGCTGCTGATAAAATGTATTCTCTTGCGTGTCACGCATCTCAAATGGAGATATCTGTGTTAATCGATGTAAAGTTTAATAGAGAAAAAAAATGTTTCATTAATAGCTTACATAATATATTTATTTATAGCAAGACGATACAGTGATTATGTGGGTGACGATAATTATATATTTTGCTGTGGCACACGTACGTGTTAAAATATTTGAAATACAAAATATAAAGTAATCGAAATGTTCGTGTCTACAACTTTTTACACTTTCATTAAAATATGTCCTATGGTTTATTTCTTTTAATTTTTGTTTGGTTCCAAACTGCTGTTGTCATCTAACTTTTTCCGTCGGCGTCAGACCGTTCCTTAGAATTTGCATGTTCTCTTGGCACCTATCATTTCGCATCTGGACATATTGTTTAAGGGGATGTGGTTTAGGTTTGAGCGATGATGATGGTGGAATTTTGTTTGAAGACATTCTGTATACTGAAATAATAAAAAGAACCCTTTAGTAAATACACTGATGCGTACGGAACTCAATCAATCTGAAAACCATGTCATACAAACAAGTATATTCCATGAATTGAAATCGTAAACATAATACAAATAAAGCATCGTCAAATTAGTTATGATATATTGATATTTGAACATTCATTGAAGTTAATGCATTCCGTTTGCGTAAAACACCTCAGCGGGTAGGTAGCAGGTACGTATTATAAATACACGAGCAGTCGTTCAAAGTGTATGGACTAACTGGTTTGCCTAAATTGATTTCGTGTTTTGAGGAAACGTTTATAATCTTTTACAATTGAATATGATTTGAAAAAATATTAAAAACAATTATGGTTGTTCTCCTAACACCTAAATCAATATTTTTAAACGATTCCGAGATACCTATTACAAGTTTTTAATCAATCACGATTATTTAAAATCAGAAATTCACAGTTGGCTAATTTGAATATACACCAAAATAATAATCTTGTTTTAGTTTTCCCTACAAGGTAGAATGACCTAAATTTTTGATATTGTAAAAATATAATACTACTGCTGGGTGTAGGTACTCACATCTAAAACGCAAACTGCCAGTGAACACAATCCTTCCAGCGTCTTTTCACCCTGGCACGAAACGGACACTGCGATACTATGCATGAATCTTGAAATAAAAAATATACTTAACAATAATATAGCAAAATTAAAATATGTACCTATCTAATATTGAAACTACAACGTAAACGCCAATCGACAAGACCGTACGATTGAATTTGTTCCCTGAAAGAGTCAGTTTGCTCTGCAAAACTAACAGTGCTAATAGTAAACAATTATTATCGAGAAAACTATCAGTTGGATAAAATATAATAAGAATAATTATTCTTTAATGGGTCGATGATAAACTGTATGATTCATACATGATAATAGAATTGGACACATAAACTGTATTATTTATGTTAATATAATTATAAGTCCACATTTATTGCATTTTAGTTGTATAAACAAAAATAATCATCTAGTTATTACATATGAAATGTTTCAAATACCACGTTTACGTGTTTTAACATAAATTGTAATCCTTAGGTATAAAAATTGGACGTTTTATAAATGTTTATCTACTAAATAATTTGTAAACATTCAATTTGATGAAATTCGTCGAAATTTTAACTTTCAATGATTATATAAAAAAAAACATGTCATTGGTGTACAGTTATTCGTTTTGGAATTACAAGAAAACAAGATAAATTCATATTTTTATCATTATTACGCATGTTGTCGAGAATAAAACTCAAAATGATTATAAAAAAAAAAAAAAAAGCACACACACATCATTGTAAAATCAATACATCCATCAGAATCTAAAATATTTTAAAACTATGATTGTGTTAGTCACATTCTAGTGGAAATTATATTTTCTCCTATTTACCCAATCTGAATGATACGAAATTCTAAAAATTAATAAAATCACGATTATAACTACAAAATAGAGACATTGACTTGGTTTATAATTTTATAATATTTTTCCTAAATTATCTTTTTGTATAGAGAATCTTAAGGTGGATTAGACATTGAGAACTATATCCCAGCGATTTTCAAACTAGTATTTGTATACACTTTTATACATAGATTACCTATTGATGAATTAATTCTCGGTTTCGGTCTCTGAAATTTTCTTCCCATAACTGTGCTTGGCGTTCGAAGCCATCCGTCTATTCGTTGTAATTTGTGACATTTTTTTTTGTCTCTGTGATGTGCAGTTTTTTTGTTAAATTTTTAATGGTAAAATAACAGAATACAAATTATGAAGAATTGTTTCGTCTGTATATTAAATGTTGCATTTTATAGCTAAAGGTTAGATTTCACTTACGAAGAAAATGTTGAACATTCTCAGGTACCATAATGCTGCTGATAAAATGTATTCTCTTGCGTGTCACGCATCTCAAATGGAGATATCTGTGTTAATCGATGTAAAGTTTAATAGAGAAAAAAAATGTTTCATTAATAGCTTACATAATATATTTATTTATAGCAAGACGATACAGTGATTATGTGGGTGACGATAATTATATATTTTGCTGTGGCACACGTACGTGTTAAAATATTTGAAATACAAAATATAAAGTAATCGAAATGTTCGTGTCTACAACTTTTTACACTTTCATTAAAATATGTCCTATGGTTTATTTCTTTTAATTTTTGTTTGGTTCCAAACTGCTGTTGTCATCTAACTTTTTCCGTCGGCGTCAGACCGTTCCTTAGAATTTGCATGTTCTCTTGGCACCTATCATTTCGCATCTGGACATATTGTTTAAGGGGATGTGGTTTAGGGTCGCGACACACTACAGCGGTTTTGACGCGTGTTTTTCCATCGCGCGGTTTCAACGCGTGATTTGGACGTGTTACACTAGCGCGGTTTGCGCGCGTTCACTACGTGTTCAGACTTGCCTGGTTGATGATTCGGTCTTGTGCAGCTGTCTTGCACAACTGTCTTGTAGTTATTTCAAATTTGAATATTATTTGTATATTTTTTATTGATTTTTTTTTAGTGAATAGGTATATTGACATAATTATTATATATAAATAATTTATATTAATCCGTGGAACTAAATAGCAAATATAAGCAAGTACCTAGTTGAAAGTAAGTAGTAACGACTAACAAATATATATATTTATTTATTTATCCATATTAAAAAATATGAACTTCTATTTGCATATATTAAATTAAATTAAAATTATTTTTAATTTGTTTATTCAGTATGGATTATGATTATTATATGCATGCATTGAAAGTGATCGCAGTGGCAGAATCATTTGGCTATCTGAACCCACCAAGATCAGAAAGATCATTTTGGATTCATCCATTTAATGCAGTACGGGAAACTAATAATCGTTTTTTTTCTTTTTATGGAGAAATTCGAAAGTATCCGAGCAAATTTTCTGAATATTATCGAATGTCAATTTCTTCATTTGACGAACTATTAGAAAAACTACGTCCCCACATAAGCAAGAAAATCACCAAGTTCCGACGTCCGGTGTGTCCAGAAGAAAGATTGACTATTACAATCAGGTAATTAAATAATAATTAACTACCTAGTAAATATTATATTTGTATAGAATAAGTATAGTTAAATAAATTAAACCTCTTTAATACATAGGACAGTATTCAATATTTCAGTAGGTACCTATATGATTATCAATAAAACATAAAATAAAACGTAATTAACTTCAAAAACTTTTTATATAAATTAAAAAAAAAACAATAAAAATAACTTCTGTAACTTTAAATACCTACTTGAAGCAATACAATATACAACATATTGTTTTGTTCGTAAACAAAAAAAATATAATATAAAACGTAAATATTAAACGTAATATGTATTAACTTAACTTCAAAAACTTTTAAAAAAATAATAAAAATAACTTCTGTAACTTACTAGAATATACTAATACTTGTATAATACAATATAAAACAAAATATAATATTATTGTTCCATTCAAAATAAAAAAAAAAAAATAATACTAGGTGTATTGTTCTATAATATTAAACACTATGGTTCATCCTAGGTACATCTTCCTGGCTGTAGTCTGGAGGTGAGGTTGGTAAACTATAGTTTTGTGGAACCGAGTACCTTGAAGAGGGGTGCACAGGTAGATACTGTTGTGAATAGCTGGGATAGGTGAGAGAAGTTTGCTGACCAAAATTGTTTGGATAATTATTGAATTGGTGAATGTTTGCGTTAAAATTCTGTGAGTGGTCAATAGGAGGGTTTAAAATATTTTTTACTGATTGCATGAATGCTATTTTAAAATCGAGTTTTTGGTTATCATTCATTTTTTTGAATTCTGGAAGGAATGATAACAAGAAAGCTTTATCAGGATCCATGTCTTCCGAGCGTGATTGTGTGGGTGGGTGTTGCATAAGGTGCAGTAAATTTTGCTGGAATGGGGTAATCTTTTGTTTTTTATTCTGAGGCCCTGGTGTATTCATGCTGTTGTTTGATGGTGGAGGTGAAACGTCGGAAATGTCACCAGCGTCAACAGAAATTTCTATTTCTGGATCATGGATGATGGATGATGATGACATATTACCTGTTGTCCTGCAATTTTAATAATAATGTGAATGTTAAGAGAAGAATTTTGTTCCCAAAATGTATTTTACTTACTTTCTTTTTTTTAAAACTGGGTGTAAAAATGATAGTACATCAGGATAAGCATATTTTTTGGTAGGATTTGCTCCACTACCACTTGGTGTACTATTTTTTTGTTTAATGTCTCGAGCAAAATTGTCTCTGATATTTTTCCATTTTTTTTTTAATTTCATCGACTAAAAAGTATTTTTGTATATAGATAAATAAGGTTAACTTATAAGAGTTGAAAAATTCTAAAATAAGTAAATACAATTCTGCAGTCTTGCAAAGTATTCAAATAAAAGTATTCAAATACTTTTGTCTTTCCTTTGCGTCGAACTAAATTTTTTAATGTGAGGCAATGAACAATTACTGATACCCAACTATCTCCATAGGATATTAAGTCGTGGGGCAACCCCCACCCCACCAATTTTTAATCTAAAAAATATTTACACAAGTTATAATATTTACTGCATTAATAAAATATAAGTAAGAGTCACCACGAATAATGTTTTTGAATTATAACGAAATAATGAATATCGTTAATCTTCGTTTAAACATCTAATTTCTTCCAAGTTTTAACTTAAAATTAAGACTATACAAGAAAACTGTGATCGTATATTTTTTTAGATTTTTTGGTTACAGTATTACCCACTTAAGAGAAACATCTTTTTAAATTTCCAATCCTTAGCTCTACAATTTGAAAATTGTATACATTTTTAACCAAAAAAAGATTTGCAAATGTTCGCGATATATTGACTATAATAATTATTTTGTAAAAATCTGTATTTAAAAAAAATAATCGTAGGTACATAATGTATTTTTTTTTTCAAAATTTCAAATGTCTATAAATAGGTCAAAAATAGTCGAAATATTTTGAACATTTTATCATGTAGGTACCTACAGACAATTATAATATTTTATTATAATTATTTGGTGGAAATTTGAAGTATCTATTTATAGTTAATTTTTGAAGTACAACAAAATATCAAAAACCGTTAGAGGAGAAACTATTAATTAGGGGTTGAATATCCATCGTAAGAAATTAAATTTAAAATGATTATACAAAATGAATGTGACTTTCTGGTTAACTTTTCTTTGGTAGGCAGACGAAAATATTTAAATTTTCTCAATTTTAATGCATTTTGTTAAAGTTATAACTTTAGACGCGTATTAAAAAAATATATAATCCAAACATCATGAAAAACACCCCTAATGAAATATTTTTTAGAAAATATTATTAGGTACTACCTACTCTAAAAACTCTAAACATAATATTTGATTTTGAGAAAAAAACATAAAATTATATGATATTACCTATATAATATAATATAATTTAGTATATTATTTATATTATATTGTATAATATGGAAAGTCATAAATTATTTCAGATATCTGTCAGTTGGAACAAATTTTGTGGCGTTACAATATGAATTTTTGTTGGGACGAAGCACAATAGGAAATATTGTTCGATAAACCTGCCAGGTCTTATGGAACACTCTACAGCCTGAAGAAATGCCAGAACCTAATCCAGACCAATGGACAGAAATAGCCAATAAATTTTATTTAAAAACCAACTTTCCAAATTGTGTAGGGGCAGTCGATGGCAAAACTATGATTGTGTTAGTCACATTCTAGTGGAAATTATATTTTCTCCTATTTACCCAATCTGAATGATACGAAATTCTAAAAATTAATAAAATCACGATTATAACTACAAAATAGAGACATTGACTTGGTTTATAATTTTATAATATTTTTCCTAAATTATCTTTTTGTATAGAGAATCTTAAGGTGGATTAGACATTGAGAACTATATCCCAGCGATTTTCAAACTAGTATTTGTATACACTTTTATACATAGATTACCTATTGATGAATTAATTCTCGGTTTCGGTCTCTGAAATTTTCTTCCCAAAACTGTGCTTGGCGTTCGAAGCCATCCGTCTATTCGTTGTAATTTGTGACATTTTTTTTTTGTCTCTGTGATGTGCAGTTTTTTTTGTTAAATTTTTAATGGTAAAATAACAGAATACAAATTATGAAGAATTGTTTCGTCTGTATATTAAATGTTGCATTTTATAGCTAAAGGTTAGATTTCACTTACGAAGAAAATGTTGAACATTCTCAGGTACCATAATGCTGCTGATAAAATGTATTCTCTTGCGTGTCACGCATCTCAAATGGAGATATCTGTGTTAATCGATGTAAAGTTTAATAGAGAAAAAAAATGTTTCATTAATAGCTTACATAATATATTTATTTATAGCAAGACGATACAGTGATTATGTGGGTGACGATAATTATATATTTTGCTGTGGCACACGTACGTGTTAAAATATTTGAAATACAAAATATAAAGTAATCGAAATGTTCGTGTCTACAACTTTTTACACTTTCATTAAAATATGTCCTATGGTTTATTTCTTTTAATTTTTGTTTGGTTCCAAACTGCTGTTGTCGTCTAACTTTTTCCGTCGGCGTCAGACCGTTCCTTAGAATTTGCATTTTCTCTTGGCACCTATCATTTCGCATCTGGACATATTGTTTAAGGGGATGTGGTTTAGGTTTGAGCGATGATGATGGTGGAATTTTGTTTGAAGACATTCTGTATACTGAAATAATAAAAAGAACCCTTTAGTAAATACACTGATGCGTACGGAACTCAATCAATCTGAAAACCATGTCATACAAACAAGTATATTCCATGAATTGAAATCGTAAACATAATACAAATAAAGCATCGTCAAATTAGTTATGATATATTGATATTTGAACATTCATTGAAGTTAATGCATTCCGTTTGCGTAAAACACCTCAGCGGGTAGGTAGCAGGTACGTTTAATAAATACACGAGCAGTCGTTCAAAGTGTATGGACTAACTGGTTTGCCTAAATTGATTTCGTGTTTTGAGGAAACGTTTATAATCTTTTACAATTGAATATGATTTGAAAAAATATTAAAAACAATTATGGTTGTACTCCTTACACCTAAATCAATATTTTTAAACGATTCCGAGATACCTATTACAAGTTTTTAATCAATTACGATTATTTAAAATCAGAAATTCACAGTTGGCTAATTTGAATATACACCAAAATAATAATCTTGTTTTAGTTTTCCCTACAAGGTAGAATGACCTAAATTTTTGATATTGTAAAAATATAATACTACTGCTGGGTGTAGGTACTCACATCTAAAACGCAAACTGCCAGTGAACACAATCCTTCCAGCGTCTTTTCACCCTGGCACGAAACGGACACTGCGATACTATGCATGAATCTTGAAATAAGAAATATACTTAACAATAATATAGCAAAATTAAAATATGTACCTATCTAATATTGAAACTACAACGTAAACGCCAATCGACAAGACCGTACGATTGAATTTGTTCCCTGAAAGAGTCAGTTTGCTCTGCAAAACTAACAGTGCTAATAGTAAACCATTATTATCGAGAAAACTATCAGTTGGATAAAATATAATAAGAATAATTATTCTTTAATGGGTCGATGATAAACTGTATGATTCATACAAGATAATAGAATTGGACACATAAACTGTATTATTTATGTTAATATAATTATAAGTCCACATTCATTGCATTTTAGTTGTATAAACCTAAATAATCATCTAGTTATTACATATGAAATGTTTCAAATACCACGTTTACGTGTTTTAACATAAATTGTAATCCTTAGGTATGAAAATTGGACGTTTTATAAATGTTTATCTACTAAATAATTTGTAAACATTCAATTTGATGAAATTCGTCGAAATTTTAACTTTCAATGATTATATAAAAAAAACATGTCATTGGTGTACAGTTATTCGTTTTGGAATTACAAGAAAACAAGATAAATTCATATTTTTATCATTATTACGCATGTTGTCGAGAATAAAACTCAAAATGATTATAAAAAAAAAAAAAAAGCACACACACATCATTGTAAAATCAATACATCCATCAGAATCTAAAATATTTTAAAACTATGATTGTGTTAGTCACATTCTAGTGGAAATTATATTTTCTCCTATTTACCCAATCTGAATGATACGAAATTCTAAAAATTAATAAAATCACGATTATATCTACAAAATAGAGACATTGACTTGGTTTATAATTTTATAATATTTTTCCTAAATTATCTTTTTGTATAGAGAATCTTAAGGTGGATTAGACATTGAGAACTATATCCCAGCGATTTTCAAACTAGTATTTGTATACACTTTTATACATAGATTACCTATTGATGAATTAATTCTCGGTTTCGGTCTCTGAAATTTTTTTCCCAAAACTGTGCTTGGCGTTCGAAGCCATCCGTCTATTCGTTGTAATTTGTGACATTTTTTTTTGTCTCTGTGATGTGCAGTTTTTTTGTTAAATTTTTAATGGTAAAATAACAGAATACAAATTATGAAGAATTGTTTCGTCTGTATATTAAATGTTGCATTTTATAGCTAAAGGTTAGATTTCACTTACGAAGAAAATGTTGAACATTCTCAGGTACCATAATGCTGCTGATAAAATGTATTCTCTTGCGTGTCACGAATCTCAAATGGAGATATCTGTGTTAATCGATGTAAAGTTTAATAGAGAAAAAAAATGTTTCATTAATAGCTTACATAATATATTTATTTATAGCAAGACGATACAGTGATTATGTGGGTGACGATAATTATATATTTTGCTGTGGCACACGTACGTGTTAAAATATTTGAAATACAAAATATAAAGTAATCGAAATATTCGTGTCTACAACTTTTTACACTTTCATTAAAATATGTCCTATAGTTTATTTCTTTTAATTTTTGTTTGGTTCCAAACTGCTGTTGTCGTCTAACTTTTTCCGTCGGCGTCAGACCGTTCCTTAGAATTTGCATTTTCTCTTGGCACCTATCATTTCGTATCTGGACATATTGTTTAAGGGGATGTGGTTTAGGTTTGAGCGATGATGATGGTGGAATTTTGTTTGAAGACATTCTGTATACTGAAATAATAAAAAGAACCCTTTAGTAAATACACTGATGCGTACGGAACTCAATCAATCTGAAAACCATGTCATACAAACAAGTATATTCCATGAATTGAAATCGTAAACATAATACAAATAAAGCATCGTCAAATTAGTTATGATATATTGATATTTGAACATTCATTGAAGTTAATGCATTCCGTTTGCGTAAAACACCTCAGCGGGTAGGTAGCAGGTACGTATTATAAATACACGAGCAGTCGTTCAAAGTGTATGGACTAACTGGTTTGCCTAAATTGATTTCGTGTTTTGAGGAAACGTTTATAATCTTTTACAATTGAATATGATTTGAAAAAATATTAAAAACAATTATGGTTGTACTCCTTACACCTAAATCAATATTTTTAAACGATTCCGAGATACCTATTACAAGTTTTTAATCAATCACGATTATTTAAAATTAGAAATTCACAGTTGGCTAATTTGAATATACACCAAAATAATAATCTTGTTTTAGTTTTCCCTACAAGGTAGAATGACCTAAATTTTTGATATATTTATGCAAAATTAAAATATGTACCTATCTAATATTGAAACTACAACGTAAACGCCAATTGACAAGACCGTACGATTGAATTTGTTCCCTGAAAGAGTCAGTTTGCTCTGCAAAACTAACAGTGCTAATAGTTAACCATTATTATCGAGAAAACTATCAGTTGGATAAAATACAATAAGAATAATTATTCTTTAATGGGTCGATGATAAACTGTATGATTCATACAAGATAATAGAATTGGACACATAAACTGTATTATTTATGTTAATATAATTTTAAGTCCACATTCATTGCATTTTAGTTGTATAAACATAAATAATCATCTAGTTATTACATATGAAATGTTTCAAATACCACGTTTACGTGTTTTAACATAAATTGTAATCCTTAGGTATAAAAATTGGACGTTTTATAAATGTTTATCTACTAAATAATTTGTAAACATTCAATTTGATGAAATTCGTCGAAATTTTAACTTTCAATGATTATATAAAAAAAACATGTCATTGGTGTACAGTTATTCGTTTTGGAATTACAAGAAAACAAGATAAATTCATATTTTTATCATTATTACGCATGTTGTCGAGAATAAAACTTAAAATGATTATAAAAAAAAAAAAAAGCACACACACATCATTGTAAAATCAATACATCCATCAGAATCTAAAATATTTTAAAACTATGATTGTGTTAGTCACATTCTAGTGGAAATTATATTTTCTCCTATTTACCCAATCTGAATGATACGAAATTCTAAAAATTAATAAAATCACGATTATAACTACAAAATAGAGACATTGACTTGGTTTATAATTTTATAATATTTTTCCTAAATTATCTTTTTGTATAGAGAATCTTAAGGTGGATTAGACATTGAGAACTATATCCCAGCGATTTTCAAACTAGTATTTGTATACACTTTTATACATAGATTACCTATTGATGAATTAATTCTCGGTTTCGGTCTCTGAAATTTTCTTCCCATAACTGTGCTTGGCGTTCGAAGCCATCCGTCTATTCGTTGTAATTTGTGACATTTTTTTTTGTCTCTGTGATGTGCAGTTTTTTTGTTAAATTTTTAATGGTAAAATAACAGAATACAAATTATGAAGAATTGTTTCGTCTGTATATTAAATGTTGCATTTTATAGCTAAAGGTTAGATTTCACTTACGAAGAAAATGTTGAACATTCTCAGGTACCATAATGCTGCTGATAAAATGTATTCTCTTGCGTGTCACGCATCTCAAATGGAGATATCTGTGTTAATCGATGTAAAGTTTAATAGAGAAAAAAAATGTTTCATTAATAGCTTACATAATATATTTATTTATAGCAAGACGATACAGTGATTATGTGGGTGACGATAATTATATATTTTGCTGTGGCACACGTACGTGTTAAAATATTTGAAATACAAAATATAAAGTAATCGAAATGTTCGTGTCTACAACTTTTTACACTTTCATTAAAATATGTCCTATGGTTTATTTCTTTTAATTTTTGTTTGGTTCCAAACTGCTGTTTTCATCTAACTTTTTCCGTCGGCGTCAGACCGTTCCTTAGAATTTGCATGTTCTCTTGGCACCTATCATTTCGCATCTGGACATATTGTTTAAGGGGATGTGGTTTAGGTTTGAGCGATGATGATGGTGGAATTTTGTTTGAAGACATTCTGTATACTGAAATAATAAAAAGAACCCTTTAGTAAATACACTGATGCGTACGGAACTCAATCAATCTGAAAACCATGTCATACAAACAAGTATATTCCATGAATTGAAATCGTAAACATAATACAAATAAAGCATCGTCAAATTAGTTATGATATATTGATATTTGAACATTCATTGAAGTTAATGCATTCCGTTTGCGTAAAACACCTCAGCGGGTAGGTAGCAGGTACGTATTATAAATACACGAGCAGTCGTTCAAAGTGTATGGACTAACTGGTTTGCCTAAATTGATTTCGTGTTTTGAGGAAACGTTTATAATCTTTTACAATTGAATATGATTTGAAAAAATATTAAAAACAATTATGGTTGTACTCCTTACACCTAAATCAATATTTTTAAACGATTCCGAGATACCTATTACAAGTTTTTAATCAATCACGATTATTTAAAATTAGAAATTCACAGTTGGCTAATTTGAATATACACCAAAATAATAATCTTGTTTTAGTTTTCCCTACAAGGTAGAATGACCTAAATTTTTGATATATTTATGCAAAATTAAAATATGTACCTATCTAATATTGAAACTACAACGTAAACGCCAATTGACAAGACCGTACGATTGAATTTGTTCCCTGAAAGAGTCAGTTTGCTCTGCAAAACTAACAGTGCTAATAGTTAACCATTATTATCGAGAAAACTATCAGTTGGATAAAATACAATAAGAATAATTATTCTTTAATGGGTCGATGATAAACTGTATGATTCATACAAGATAATAGAATTGGACACATAAACTGTATTATTTATGTTAATATAATTTTAAGTCCACATTCATTGCATTTTAGTTGTATAAACATAAATAATCATCTAGTTATTACATATGAAATGTTTCAAATACCACGTTTACGTGTTTTAACATAAATTGTAATCCTTAGGTATAAAAATTGGACGTTTTATAAATGTTTATCTACTAAATAATTTGTAAACATTCAATTTGATGAAATTCGTCGAAATTTTAACTTTCAATGATTATATAAAAAAAACATGTCATTGGTGTACAGTTATTCGTTTTGGAATTACAAGAAAACAAGATAAATTCATATTTTTATCATTATTACGCATGTTGTCGAGAATAAAACTTAAAATGATTATAAAAAAAAAAAAAAGCACACACACATCATTGTAAAATCAATACATCCATCAGAATCTAAAATATTTTAAAACTATGATTGTGTTAGTCACATTCTAGTGGAAATTATATTTTCTCCTATTTACCCAATCTGAATGATACGAAATTCTAAAAATTAATAAAATCACGATTATAACTACAAAATAGAGACATTGACTTGGTTTATAATTTTATAATATTTTTCCTAAATTATCTTTTTGTATAGAGAATCTTAAGGTGGATTAGACATTGAGAACTATATCCCAGCGATTTTCAAACTAGTATTTGTATACACTTTTATACATAGATTACCTATTGATGAATTAATTCTCGGTTTCGGTCTCTGAAATTTTCTTCCCATAACTGTGCTTGGCGTTCGAAGCCATCCGTCTATTCGTTGTAATTTGTGACATTTTTTTTTGTCTCTGTGATGTGCAGTTTTTTTGTTAAATTTTTAATGGTAAAATAACAGAATACAAATTATGAAGAATTGTTTCGTCTGTATATTAAATGTTGCATTTTATAGCTAAAGGTTAGATTTCACTTACGAAGAAAATGTTGAACATTCTCAGGTACCATAATGCTGCTGATAAAATGTATTCTCTTGCGTGTCACGCATCTCAAATGGAGATATCTGTGTTAATCGATGTAAAGTTTAATAGAGAAAAAAAATGTTTCATTAATAGCTTACATAATATATTTATTTATAGCAAGACGATACAGTGATTATGTGGGTGACGATAATTATATATTTTGCTGTGGCACACGTACGTGTTAAAATATTTGAAATACAAAATATAAAGTAATCGAAATGTTCGTGTCTACAACTTTTTACACTTTCATTAAAATATGTCCTATGGTTTATTTCTTTTAATTTTTGTTTGGTTCCAAACTGCTGTTTTCATCTAACTTTTTCCGTCGGCGTCAGACCGTTCCTTAGAATTTGCATGTTCTCTTGGCACCTATCATTTCGCATCTGGACATATTGTTTAAGGGGATGTGGTTTAGGTTTGAGCGATGATGATGGTGGAATTTTGTTTGAAGACATTCTGTATACTGAAATAATAAAAAGAACCCTTTAGTAAATACACTGATGCGTACGGAACTCAATCAATCTGAAAACCATGTCATACAAACAAGTATATTCCATGAATTGAAATCGTAAACATAATACAAATAAAGCATCGTCAAATTAGTTATGATATATTGATATTTGAACATTCATTGAAGTTAATGCATTCCGTTTGCGTAAAACACCTCAGCGGGTAGGTAGCAGGTACGTATTATAAATACACGAGCAGTCGTTCAAAGTGTATGGACTAACTGGTTTGCCTAAATTGATTTCGTGTTTTGAGGAAACGTTTATAATCTTTTACAATTGAATATGATTTGAAAAAATATTAAAAACAATTATGGTTGTACTCCTTACACCTAAATGAATATTTTTAAACGATTCCGAGATACCTATTACAAGTTTTTAATCAATCACGATTATTTAAAATCAGAAATTCACAGTTGGCTAATTTGAATATACACCAAAATAATAATCTTGTTTTAGTTTTCCCTACAAGGTAGAATGACCTAAATTTTTGATATATTTATGCAAAATTAAAATATGTACCTATCTAATATTGAAACTACAACGTAAACGCCAATTGACAAGACCGTACGATTGAATTTGTTCCCTGAAAGAGTCAGTTTGCTCTGCAAAACTAACAGTGCTAATAGTAAACCATTATTATCGAGAAAACTATCAGTTGGATAAAATATAATAAGAATAATTATTCTTTAATGGGTCGATGATAAACTGTATGATTCATACAAGATAATAGAATTGGACACATAAACTGTATTATTTATGTTAATATAATTATAAGTCCACATTCATTGCATTTTAGTTGTATAAACCTAAATAATCATCTAGTTATTACATATGAAATGTTTCAAATACCACGTTTACGTGTTTTAACATAAATTGTAATCCTTAGGTATGAAAATTGGACGTTTTATAAATGTTTATCTACTAAATAATTTGTAAACATTCAATTTGATGAAATTCGTCGACATTTTAACTTTCAATGATTATATAAAAAAAACATGTCATTGGTGTACAGTTATTCGTTTTGGAATTACAAGAAAACAAGATAAATTCATATTTTTATCATTATTACGCATGTTGTCGAGAATAAAACTCAAAATGATTATAAAAAAAAAAAAAAAGCACACACACATCATTGTAAAATCAATACATCCATCAGAATCTAAAATATTTTAAAACTATGATTGTGTTAGTCACATTCTAGTGGAAATTATATTTTCTCCTATTTACCCAATCTGAATGATACGAAATTCTAAAAATTAATAAAATCACGATTATATCTACAAAATAGAGACATTGACTTGGTTTATAATTTTATAATATTTTTCCTAAATTATCTTTTTGTATAGAGAATCTTAAGGTGGATTAGACATTGAGAACTATATCCCAGCGATTTTCAAACTAGTATTTGTATACACTTTTATACATAGATTACCTATTGATGAATTAATTCTCGGTTTCGGTCTCTGAAATTTTTTTCCCAAAACTGTGCTTGGCGTTCGAAGCCATCCGTCTATTCGTTGTAATTTGTGACATTTTTTTTTGTCTCTGTGATGTGCAGTTTTTTTGTTAAATTTTTAATGGTAAAATAACAGAATACAAATTATGAAGAATTGTTTCGTCTGTATATTAAATGTTGCATTTTATAGCTAAAGGTTAGATTTCACTTACGAAGAAAATGTTGAACATTCTCAGGTACCATAATGCTGCTGATAAAATGTATTCTCTTGCGTGTCACGAATCTCAAATGGAGATATCTGTGTTAATCGATGTAAAGTTTAATAGAGAAAAAAAATGTTTCATTAATAGCTTACATAATATATTTATTTATAGCAAGACGATACAGTGATTATGTGGGTGACGATAATTATATATTTTGCTGTGGCACACGTACGTGTTAAAATATTTGAAATACAAAATATAAAGTAATCGAAATATTCGTGTCTACAACTTTTTACACTTTCATTAAAATATGTCCTATAGTTTATTTCTTTTAATTTTTGTTTGGTTCCAAACTGCTGTTGTCGTCTAACTTTTTCCGTCGGCGTCAGACCGTTCCTTAGAATTTGCATTTTCTCTTGGCACCTATCATTTCGTATCTGGACATATTGTTTAAGGGGATGTGGTTTAGGTTTGAGCGATGATGATGGTGGAATTTTGTTTGAAGACATTCTGTATACTGAAATAATAAAAAGAACCCTTTAGTAAATACACTGATGCGTACGGAACTCAATCAATCTGAAAACCATGTCATACAAACAAGTATATTCCATGAATTGAAATCGTAAACATAATACAAATAAAGCATCGTCAAATTAGTTATGATATATTGATATTTGAACATTCATTGAAGTTAATGCATTCCGTTTGCGTAAAACACCTCAGCGGGTAGGTAGCAGGTACGTATTATAAATACACGAGCAGTCGTTCAAAGTGTATGAACTAACTGGTTTGCCTAAATTGATTTCGTGTTTTGAGGAAACGTTTATAATCTTTTACAATTGAATATGATTTGAAAAAATATTAAAAACAATTATGGTTGTACTCCTTACACCTAAATCAATATTTTTAAACGATTCCGAGATACCTATTACAAGTTTTTAATCAATCACGATTATTTAAAATTAGAAATTCACAGTTGGCTAATTTGAATATACACCAAAATAATAATCTTGTTTTAGTTTTCCCTACAAGGTAAATGACCTAAATTTTTGATATATTTATGCAAAATTAAAATATGTACCTATCTAATATTGAAACTACAACGTAAACGCCAATTGACAAGACCGTACGATTGAATTTGTTCCCTGAAAGAGTCAGTTTGCTCTGCAAAACTAACAGTGCTAATAGTTAACCATTATTATCGAGAAAACTATCAGTTGGATAAAATACAATAAGAATAATTATTCTTTAATGGGTCGATGATAAACTGTATGATTCATACAAGATAATAGAATTGGACACATAAACTGTATTATTTATGTTAATATAATTTTAAGTCCACATTCATTGCATTTTAGTTGTATAAACATAAATAATCATCTAGTTATTACATATGAAATGTTTCAAATACCACGTTTACGTGTTTTAACATAAATTGTAATCCTTAGGTATAAAAATTGGACGTTTTATAAATGTTTATCTACTAAATAATTTGTAAACATTCAATTTGATGAAATTCGTCGAAATTTTAACTTTCAATGATTATATAAAAAAAACATGTCATTGGTGTACAGTTATTCGTTTTGGAATTACAAGAAAACAAGATAAATTCATATTTTTATCATTATTACGCATGTTGTCGAGAATAAAACTTAAAATGATTATAAAAAAAAAAAAAAGCACACACACATCATTGTAAAATCAATACATCCATCAGAATCTAAAATATTTTAAAACTATGATTGTGTTAGTCACATTCTAGTGGAAATTATATTTTCTCCTATTTACCCAATCTGAATGATACGAAATTCTAAAAATTAATAAAATCACGATTATAACTACAAAATAGAGACATTGACTTGGTTTATAATTTTATAATATTTTTCCTAAATTATCTTTTTGTATAGAGAATCTTAAGGTGGATTAGACATTGAGAACTATATCCCAGCGATTTTCAAACTAGTATTTGTATACACTTTTATACATAGATTACCTATTGATGAATTAATTCTCGGTTTCGGTCTCTGAAATTTTCTTCCCATAACTGTGCTTGGCGTTCGAAGCCATCCGTCTATTCGTTGTAATTTGTGACATTTTTTTTTGTCTCTGTGATGTGCAGTTTTTTTGTTAAATTTTTAATGGTAAAATAACAGAATACAAATTATGAAGAATTGTTTCGTCTGTATATTAAATGTTGCATTTTATAGCTAAAGGTTAGATTTCACTTACGAAGAAAATGTTGAACATTCTCAGGTACCATAATGCTGCTGATAAAATGTATTCTCTTGCGTGTCACGCATCTCAAATGGAGATATCTGTGTTAATCGATGTAAAGTTTAATAGAGAAAAAAAATGTTTCATTAATAGCTTACATAATATATTTATTTATAGCAAGACGATACAGTGATTATGTGGGTGACGATAATTATATATTTTGCTGTGGCACACGTACGTGTTAAAATATTTGAAATACAAAATATAAAGTAATCGAAATGTTCGTGTCTACAACTTTTTACACTTTCATTAAAATATGTCCTATGGTTTATTTCTTTTAATTTTTGTTTGGTTCCAAACTGCTGTTTTCATCTAACTTTTTCCGTCGGCGTCAGACCGTTCCTTAGAATTTGCATGTTCTCTTGGCACCTATCATTTCGCATCTGGACATATTGTTTAAGGGGATGTGGTTTAGGTTTGAGCGATGATGATGGTGGAATTTTGTTTGAAGACATTCTGTATACTGAAATAATAAAAAGAACCCTTTAGTAAATACACTGATGCGTACGGAACTCAATCAATCTGAAAACCATGTCATACAAACAAGTATATTCCATGAATTGAAATCGTAAACATAATACAAATAAAGCATCGTCAAATTAGTTATGATATATTGATATTTGAACATTCATTGAAGTTAATGCATTCCGTTTGCGTAAAACACCTCAGCGGGTAGGTAGCAGGTACGTATTATAAATACACGAGCAGTCGTTCAAAGTGTATGGACTAACTGGTTTGCCTAAATTGATTTCGTGTTTTGAGGAAACGTTTATAATCTTTTACAATTGAATATGATTTGAAAAAATATTAAAAACAATTATGGTTGTACTCCTTACACCTAAATGAATATTTTTAAACGATTCCGAGATACCTATTACAAGTTTTTAATCAATCACGATTATTTAAAATCAGAAATTCACAGTTGGCTAATTTGAATATACACCAAAATAATAATCTTGTTTTAGTTTTCCCTACAAGGTAGAATGACCTAAATTTTTGATATATTTATGCAAAATTAAAATATGTACCTATCTAATATTGAAACTACAACGTAAACGCCAATTGACAAGACCGTACGATTGAATTTGTTCCCTGAAAGAGTCAGTTTGCTCTGCAAAACTAACAGTGCTAATAGTAAACCATTATTATCGAGAAAACTATCAGTTGGATAAAATATAATAAGAATAATTATTCTTTAATGGGTCGATGATAAACTGTATGATTCATACAAGATAATAGAATTGGACACATAAACTGTATTATTTATGTTAATATAATTATAAGTCCACATTCATTGCATTTTAGTTGTATAAACATAAATAATCATCTAGTTATTACATATGAAATGTTTCAAATACCACGTTTACGTGTTTTAACATAAATTGTAATCCTTAGGTATAAAAATTGGACGTTTTATAAATGTTTATCTACTAAATAATTTGTAAACATTCAATTTGATGAAATTCGTCGAAATTTTAACTTTCAATGATTATATAAAAAAAACACGTCATTGGTGTACAGTTATTCGTTTTGGAATTACAAGAAAACAAGATAAATTCATATTTTTATCATTATTACGCATGTTGTTGAGAATAAAACTCAAAATGATTATAAAAAAAAAAAAAAGCACACACACATCATTGTAAAATCAATACATCCATCAGAATCTAAAATATTTTGGAACCAATAAATAAATATAAGTATAAAAGTATACCTACTCAACTCATTTTGGCAGTTTTATATTTTATTTACTCAACTATTTTTTTAATTTTGTATAGGCACTTATTTTTCTCGTTCAATTAATAATATATATGAAATTATATTTATTTTCTTAAACGGTTAATTCTGAAGTATGCAAATATTTTATGCATGAATAAAAATAAAATAATAAAATCTAACGACGTGTCTTACGTAAAAACAAAACAGCTTATATTTCGCTGCATCGGACGCACCGCACGTACGCACACGCTGGTCAGAATAGAATTCGTACGCACTCTGCCGGATTCACGTAGGACACGTTGTAACGGAAAAAATTATCATTTTACAATAATAATGTTAAAAATTTTTCATAATTTGTTGTTAATCACTTAAATTTTAAATAAATTCTATTAGAATATTTACCTCGTTCTATTTCAGGCTTCACTGCTTCAGTAAATTATAGGTATAGCCCCGACGTTCCGTACTACGCGTAGTCACTCAGACAACAGACTCAATCGAATGTCAATTGTAAAATAAGTAATAAACGAATAATCAATAATACAATTATTATAGACCAATAAACTAATGGAGAACGTATTCCACTCCGCCCTGCTATCAATGCTAGGTATTTACAATTTCACATGTTATACATATATTACAGTCATTCTATTTATATTATTATCGGCCACAGGAAACACATTGTTATTTCCTGCGGCTTCTATGCGGGTTGAAATTTATACATTGTTATAAATAAAATATATTACTTTACGATTCCAGTTATATTGTCTATCGCCATGGTTGAAAATTAATTTCGACAATCAATATTCAATAGTAAATTTCGGCCTAGATTTTCAAATTTTTTTATTTATTGGTAATAATGCTACATAAGGTAACACCACAGCCGTCTCAATTAACATTTGCCAAACACCCCGCACCAGCACCTACGCAATGTGAGACGTAAATTATTCTAATATTTATAGGAAATTAAATAATTTATATGAAACAAAAAGACACGGTACATAACAAATATTTTCAATTATTAAAATAATATTAAGGTTTACAATAAATATTTACAAGGTTTTTACTTATCCATTAAATGGATTATGAAATTGTATCATTATCTGAGTTACATACAATTCTCGGCATTTCAACATCTTCTAGGTAATAATATATAAAAACTTATATGATGCCTCATCCATATTATATATCCAACGGTATATTAATTTTCATATCTCCTTTATACTTTTGAACCAATGGATACATTATATATCAAACAACGTCTTGATCAATTGTTATGTAATACATCTGAGAAAAACAAATAATTATTTTCCGAGTGAATTTAAACACGCTGATATTGTATCTATATATAAAAATGTTGGAAGCAAGTTAGATCCTAATAATTATCGACCAATATCCTTAATATCTAATATTGCTAAAATCTTTGAAAAGTGTATTTATACAAGAATAACAAGTTTTTTAAATAAAAATAATTTACTATCTAGTTCACAATTTGGTTTTCGAGAAAGAAAGAGCACAGAAGACGCAATATCTAAATTAATTTCACATATTAAAACTGACAAAAAATATAAGCTTGTTGTTTTCTTGGATCTAAAAAAAGCATTTGATATGGTTGATCACAACATATTGTTATTAAAACTGGAAAATAAAGGTATAAGAGGAGTTGTATACAATTTGCTTGAGTCTTATTTGGAAAATCGAACATGTTGCACAAAATTAACCTAACCTAACCTAACCTAACCTAACCTAACCTAACCTAACCTAACCAAATCTGTTAAAAAATTAATTACTTGTGGAGTTCCGCAAGGAACTTGTCTTGGGTCTTTATTATTTATTATTTATATTAACAATTTAACAAATATTAAATTAAACGGAAACTTAGTGCTTTTCGCGGACGATACTGCCTTAGTGGTAGATGCAGATAACCCGAAAGATCTATATCGAAAAGCAAATAACGATCTTCTTAAAATTAAAAACTGGTTAATGGAAAATAAATTATCTCTAAATATCTCCAAAACGCAATTTATAGATTTTTCCGAAAAAATAGACAAAAACAGCAATTTAACAATTCATAATTACCATTGTAAAAATACTTTTAATAATCTAAATATTTGTAATTGTCGGAATCTCGAAATTGTTGAGGAATATAAATATTTAGGTGTTATAATTGATCGTAAACTTACTTGGAAAATTCAATTAGAAAAAATAATATCCAAAATTAATAAATCATTACTAGTTTTTAATGTTGCAATAGAATCAAGTTTTAAAAAATCTGTATACTCTGCCTTAGTCCAATCTCATTTACAATATTCTATAACTATTTGGGGAAATCCTTATAATTTAAAACAACTCCAAAATTTACAAAACTCTATTACTTCCAAATTTAACATAGTGGATGTTGCGTCCATGCAACAGCTTTTAGATCACCGATTAAAAAAGAATTTTAGAATTTGGATTATTTAATATTACAATATTTTGAAATATTTACATTTTACTAGAATATTTGTTCATGTGTTGCTTAATATATTATTGTACTATGAACCTTTGTATTATGAACATTTATTGACCTACTTTAATTTTAATTTCTAAGTTTATCAATATTTTTTTAATATTAAATTTATAATTTTATCAATATTTTTTTACAATTATATTATTTGTACATCACACACACTCATTAAATATCCAACGTTATCATTCCGGAAATATCTCCAACAATATTCTTGTGTCGATTCAGAATAATATTTAGCAACAATATTATCGCGTTAATGTAATGTCATTGCATGTATCATCATATATTGTTAAATAAAAAAAAAAATAATAATAATAATAATATTAAATTTTAACACTGAACGTTAATCGTTGTCGATGTCGTATATTGCTGTGTGTATGTATGTATCATCTTTAAATATTATTTTGTTAGTTTTAAATATCAGCGTAACAACGTAACAACATAACAACGTAATAACATGCAATATTTACGTTAGACGTTCGACGTTATGCGTTGGACGTTGGGCGTTGGGTGTTGTTACGTTTACGTTGGATGTTATTTTTGAATTATAAATAAAAAATTAAAAAGATAATTTAAAGATGTTGTGTTACAGTAGAAAATACATTTATATAAAAGTATAAAATATTAACGTATTGGCGTCGACGTAGCATTGTCACAACGTTAGACGTTCGCGTTGACGTTGACGTTGACGTTTACGTTGTTACGTTTACGTTTACGTTGTTACGTTTACGTTGGATGTTATTACGGTATAAAAGTATTAATATATACAAGTATAAAATATTAACGTATTAACATCGACGTAACAGCGTCGAAACGTTAGATATATTACGACCACGTTTTACATTAGTGTTTTGCTTTTATTGTGTATTGAGAATTTTATTTCAATTTGACTTTAATATATACTAAAAAAACAAATTATTCTAAATTTTTGGGATTGGAAATTATACATAAGCAATTTTTCGTTCAGATCTTATTACAACAAAAAACTCAAATTTGTCCGTTGGTCGTTTGATGTAACACTCCTTCCCCCCTACGTCTGTCATGATTTAGCGTCAATTCGCTATTACATGACAAATTTCAGGGAGAGTGCCAGCGATGTGACCAACAACTTTTCAGTTCAGCCGGCGAGTGTGAATTAATTATGATCGTCGATCGTATTTATTAAATATTATGAATTTGTTCTAGAATATCCGATAGACTTCCTACTACGTCACATGTTATCTACGGATGTCCTCAGTAAAAAAAAAAAACCACATAGATACTTATAATATTCGGTTTGTTGACCTACATATTATTTCTACATAAATTTATTTTAAATATTATTACGATATCAGTATAATGTATAAAAAATTCTGCGCAAAAAAATTATATTTGTTAAAAACATATATATTTATATAAATTGCTTCTACGCAAAAATATATTGTTAAAAACATAATGGGTATATTGAATGTCTTATATATTGAAAACCATTAAAATATTATATTATTATTATGTATGAACAATATCTTCAAATATAATAGTAATACCTATTGTAATATTATAATATAGTAATATTATATCCGATGAGTATCGGAGCGTTTAACATCAAACATTAAATATATATGTTAGTTTTTGAATGTCCATGGGAATGTAAGTGTAATTAACCGAATTTGAATATAATACAACTAATAACGATTTCGAATTATTGCCACTTTCCTATAAAATGGAAAAGATAAAGGCGTGCTGGAGTGTTACTCAATATATCTACTCTATAAATATCCCTCTTTCTTTATTTTGACCGTTTTGCCAGCCCCCCCCCCCCCCATCCTTGAAAAAAAAAGATTTTCCCGAATTTTTTTAACCAATAATTAGCACGCGATTAGCATGAATTGGCACGCCTACGCACGGAATTCGCACGCCCATATTTACCGAGCAATCCCTCTTTCTTTATTTTGACCGTTTTGCCAGCCCCCCCCCCCCCCATCCTTGAAAAAAAAAGATTTTCCCGAATTTTTTTTAACCAATAAGTACCAAGTCTGCTTATTTTGGCTACTAATATGAATACAATTATTGTATATAATGATAAGATTAAGTTGTAAAAAATTAATTAAAATTATTAATACAAATCAATAATACCTACTTATTGTATGGTTGAATCGATTAGGAATCACTTAGGTATACATTTACTACTTGCCTGTTATACTGGACCCTTTTCGTTTACAACAAAATATAGGATACGACGGGATGAGCCAACTTGTGTACAATCGGGAGGCAGTTGAATAAAAATTATTGAACTTTTTGACTTACAGTTGGGAGGCAACTAGTAGGTACCAGTAGTAGCACCGTACCTAGTCTAGCTTTCGATTACTTTCGTTTGCCTTAATCATTATATTATAGTTTTAACGTATCTTAGATATACGTACAAGGTACAATTCTATATTATATTATTATTTTTTTCATCATTTACAATTCATAACTGATGTATATGACGTAGGTACATTGTCACGTATACCTAAAATATTGTTCATAAAATAAACTTGTAGGTACCTAACATATAGTCTGTCCCCATATTTTTGTAATATGACAGAGTGGCGGTTCTGGCATTAAATTTTTGAGGTGGCTAACATATTTTACCCTTCTAGACCTTTTAGCATGAATCCCCTAGTTCTCAAAACTCAATAATTTTGTTTAAAAACAATTATTTTTCTTTAAGAATCTGTGAGAGGATTGTTTCATTTTCACTATTTCTCATAATTAAACTAGTAAGTTACGATTAAGCATTACTATTTATTGGTATATAATATATAATAATATACAATATAGTATAATGTTATATCTATAATTTAAGCACAACTGAGACTCGTGAACCTATGAAGTATCATTACTGTTTCTAGTTTTGAGTTACAAATAGTATGGTATCTTTTATTATTTAAAATAAAAAACACGGTATATTAGTATCTGTTATTATACAATTGCAATTGATAATAACTTATTTAGTGTGACGTGCAATAAAATAGGGATTAACTATAAACCACGAACTAAGATATATCTTAGTTAGTGCTATAAACAAAACCTACTATCTAAAGATTAATTATTTGTATATGCTGAATGCCTAATCTGGCACTGCCTCGTGCCTCTCTTGCCTCCCTGGGAAACACGCCACTGAATTGCATACCTATTCGGTCAAACTTAATATTATTTGGTATTATAATTGAATATTACAACTGTGTACACAATATTTTAAATGGTATAACTACTATCGTATTACCTATTTTTGACACGCACAACATCATAATATGTAGTATTGAGTTCAATCTTCAAATAATAATTAAGAAAAATTTTATGTATACGAATTTAAAAATTGAACAAGCGGTGCTGCGTTGTGGGATTTCCTTTTAGGCGGGACACAGAAACCGAGAATCATCGCGAACAGACGTGCTCACATACACGATTCGCGCCGAGGAACACCGATCACACAGCGTGTGTATAGTACCGCACATTGCTCCACGCCGCCGTTGAATCCCCCATTAAAACGCAAACGAATATTATTCCAGACAATTCTATTTTTATAATTATTCCTATTTTTGTATTGAATTATTTTGGTATTTACTACAACTGTATGGTAGATACTAGATTTTCGTCATTTCTCATTTTAAATTTGATTTGATGGGACTGTTGTTGTAGTATTTGAATGTGTTTTATTAATTATTTCAATATTATAAAGCAAAACATTTATTAAGACTATCTTAAATGGCTGAACAAAAATGAGTTATTAAACCGTCATTGGTTATCGATGCTGTAATTTTCTATAAAGAATCAGTAATTATTACCAACGAAAATGGTGAAAAAAGTAAGTTAAGAAAGATTATTACATTTTTAATTAGAATTATCGTAATATTGTTAGGTATATCGTAACAAATATTTAAATATGTAGGTACTACAGTGGTTTTCCATTGTGGTTTCAAAAACATGAAATATTATAATATTCGCCCACTAAAACAATTGTATTGTTGTGTGAGGCATTAAGTGTTTTTAAGGATTTATATTTTTAATTTAGAAGTTGCTGTTGCTACTGACAGAGTATGGTCTGATATCAGCTCAAAGCTTGATAATCGAATGTCAGCTAGTGCTATCCATACATTTGTGTATAAAGGTAGACATGGGATTAAGGAACAACTAGGATTTCTACCACTGAAAACATTTCCTGTTTCTACAAATATTATTGATGAAAATCAATTGTCAAACGGATCGGGTACGTAATTTTTATTTATGGTATTTAGAATTCGAAATATTGAGGCTGACTATATATTATTATGAGAGTGTACCAGTTGTAGGTATAATGGATGTGTGTATTATAATTTATACTATACAAATTATATGTTTCATAATTATCAGCATACTTAGGTATTAAGTAGGTACATTTATGAAATAATTGTTTTGTTATCATTTATGATATTATTAATTATAAAGCCATAGAGGTGACTTGTGAAATCCAAACACCGTAATCGATAAAAGACGTAGGTACATTGACAAGGTATTGTTTTTATTTTGGTTTTTCTACGGGACATGCGTCTAATAAGGTAGGTATATAATTATAATATAAAAACAAAAACTATGAAGTACGTCATAGACGAGTGTATATGAATACAGATCATACATACAAGACACTATAGACTATAGTCTACAATAGCCTAATAGGTATGGAAATTTTTATTTTTATAATACCATTTTATCATAATGGAAAATAATATCATCTCAATTTTTTGTGAACCAAATCAACAACTGCATACGAAATACGATTCACTGCCTGTAAGCATATTAAGACGTAAGTATATTTAAAATTATTTTAGAGGTCGTTGTTAGAGCGCATTACACACTAGGCGATTCGAACGCACGTGTCGACGTTTTTTAAACTTTGCGATTAATCGCTCAAAATAATATTGCCGGGATGTATTTATATTTCATATTGACAAAATACCCGACTGTTCTGTCGCGTTCGCGTTTAATCGCATTCGTTTAATTTTGAGCAATTGATCGTGCGAACGCTCTAAAATTAAACCATCTATTTCCAATATTATTATTATATTATTCAACACTTGGCGTTTAAAACGTCACATTTATCTTATAATAGTTTTAAGATCATGACGTCTTTAAAAACGTCGACTCGTGCGTTCGAATCGCCTATTGAGTAGTGTGTATGCACTCTAATAAAAAATATTTTGGCTATGTACCTACTAATTTATACTTCAGTGTCTTGTTCAATGAGAAAGTGAATCTAGTTGGTGAATTGGTGTAACTTAGAAACAACTGGCCGTAGATATATTATATTTTCAATGAATGTTTTCTTTTTAACTTAACTTTAACTTTTTAACTCGTTAATAACCAGCCTTGTACCTAAGTGACACTGAATTTGTGGATGCCTTTTATAAACACTGTTCTACATTTATTGGTATAAATAGTTAATTTTTAATAACAAACAAAAATAAATATACCTATATAGGTTACATATATATATTTTAAAATTAAATTTTTTAATTTTTAATTTATTTATTTATTTACCAAACCAAAAAAATAATTTTTGCAGGACATTGATAGTCGACTCCTCTTGGTGTCCTCTAGGCTCTAGGTAATATGGTCATGAAGTTAGCCCCCCCCCCACTTGGTCGGATTCACTTCAAACTACCGCCAATATTTAGCAAATTAATTGAAAATAATTGCAAATTGGTTATAAAAATTCTCAAACCAAAATTGGAATTTTGGCGAATTTTTTAAAAAATCGATAAATGTCCATTTTTTATAAAGTACGATTTTTTTTTTTATTAATTTTCCCTGATATACAGAGTTTTATTCATTTTTATCCAACAGATACATTTTTTTAAACTAGATTTATTATTTCAATAGATACTTCGAGTGAATGTAGCAGTAGTGATGGATTTTTGCCCAAAAAAAAAAATTGTTTTTACATTTTCTCCGGATGAATGGAAACAAATCCAGCCTCATCAAGTATTTTACAAATTAAATGATAAATTGCGGAATTTACAAGACACAAGATCATATAACGCTTTACCTAAAAACATTTGGACACCCATACTTGCAGAACATTTTTGGATCCATACACATTTGCCATGCTGTTTATCTTTTCGTAGGGCCAAAGTTTATCCTACTGGATCAACTTACATTGTCGTAATTGGACGATGCACAATTTGTAATTCGCAGTTTAAAGGAATAGTTGAAGATAAACCACCTGCAGGAAACACTAGGTATAGTTAATTTAAAATAGATTTAAAAGTCTAAAATATTTTTGATAAATTAGTATTTTATTTAGTAATTAGAAGGGTTAGGTTCTAGTATCTTTGGTACAGGAATGCCGGTTGGGACAGCTAATAGTTAATATCTTTTTTACATTTTAATTAATAAATCTCCTTTGTCTTTTTGTTTACATATTTGGTGGTGTTTTTTTATAATTTATAATGCCTTAAAATCTGAACCCTAGTAATTATTAATATTTTATTACTAGTAGAGTGCTTATGAATTGCACATATATTGGGAATTTCTATGAAGAACATACATCTATTAAAAAACGTCGCATAATAGGACCAGCGAAAACAGCAGCCTTGACATCAATTTTAAACGAAGAATTGTCGTGCGAAACATTTAGAGAAAGAGAAGCTGGACGGTTAATGAAAATAGGTATGTAGCATTAATTTTAATATAAATCAAAACCTATGCAGATACACGACGTGTGTGAAGTTGGCCACCCCCCCCCCCCCCCTTGTCCAATTTTCTCTAAACCTCCACCATTATTTTGAAAACATTTGAAAACCAGTTTTCAGAATTTGTAAACTATTATTTACACCGTAAAAAGCTTTTTTGAGTGAGCAGGGCCAAATTCACGCAGCCCCCCCCCCCCCCCTATGTTGAGCGACCAACCTTCAGCCATATTTTGAAAATAATTTGGAAACATTTCAAAACTAGTTTTCAGAATTTGAAAAATATTATTTTCACGGCAAGATTTTTGGAGTATGGGAGGGGGAAATTCATGAAGACTACCTCGCCTATATTGTCCGATCAACTTTGATAACCACTGTGTGACGGGGAGTATAAGACCATTCCCTCGGGGGTTGTTACACCTTCAGCCATTTATCGCGAGGGCGGCTCCTTCACACCTTTGGATGACGCGGTCACGTCCCTCCGACGGTTTACGTCAGGGCGCCCTGGTACGAAGTAGATCGGTGGGTCTCGTTGATCCGCGTCGGCGAGCGCTGGATTCGACCCAGTCAAATAGCTCCCCTTCTACTAAGGCGCTACTCCCGACAGTCCCCGCGAGGCCATCCACACAACGCGCGGCTGGCGAGCGCGAGCACGCGAGGTACACGCGCGCGTCGGCCGGACGCATGCCACAAAGCTCGACGGCAGCAAATTGTGCTTGTTTAACGACAAACTCCGTTTGCCGGCCCCGACGGGCTGGTGCGTTCAAGGTTTTGCCGTTGGCAGCACCGTGCTGTCGAGGTTGGTTCCAGTGCACAGCGTCGAGTCCTCCCTCTAAAGCAGGGTCATTTGCGATCGGTTGACTGAATCCAGATCACCGCCTCTCCGCGGCCGGGTCACAGGTACGCCTTCCCATCCACTCGGTTTGATCTCTCCCGCCAGGGACACATCTTTGCACTTAGCTGATGATGAACCATCTATCGGTCAAGGTACTCATAAGGGATGTTCGGAGAAGTAATCACCCGACGCGTCGCCTTAAGCGTATAGGAGTTAGCGACGGCCTTCTGTGATTCTCATCTCACGCACTTCAAGCGAGACGTTCGTCAGAGACGCCGTGATTGGATCTCGTGTCACCGGTTGATTCACATAATCAACCGTAAATGGGACGGTGGCTCGGTGTTAGCAAACTTTTCAAAGTCAGTATCCATCCGCCGGCGACTTGGACGCCCCGGCCTTCGGCAAGCGCCGCGGTCTGTCAACCCCGCGACGCCCAGCGAAACTCACAGGCCTCACCTCCTTGGCTGTGGTTTCGCTAGATATTGTCCGATCAACTCTAAACTTTCAACAATATTTGAATAAAAAAATCTGTATTTAATAAAAATATTTATTTTCATTTAGATTTGTTATTTTAAATTATTTTTTTTTTTTTATTAAAATTAGAGATTTCTATATTAAATATAGATTTTTTATCAAATTTTGCTTTTTAATCAAAAATAGATTTTTCAACAAATATAGATTTTTATCAAATATTGATTTTTTATTCAATATAGGATTTTTATGAAAAAAATCAGATTTTTTAATTGAATTTTGATTTTTTTACAAATATATATTTTATTTTATTTAGATTATTAATCAAATAAAGATTATTTATAAAATATAGATTTTTGAATGAATACAATTTTTTTGATCAAATAAGGATTTTTTTTTATTCACTAGATTTTTTTTATGAAATATAGATTTTAAATTAGTTAAACTTTTTTTTATTTACAGAATTTCAGTGAAAAACCCAAATTGAATAAAAAATCTAAAATCAATAGAAAATCAATTTATAAAACATTATTTAATATAAATTTTAAGTAGAAAAAAACTCTATAATTGATCTAAATTTTATAAGTCTATATTCAATAAAAAATATTCATTGAATAAAACAAATTTAAATGTAAATAAAATAAGAAATTTGTTTTTTTATAAAAATCTATATTTAATAAAAAAAAAACTGTTAGGTTTAGAGTTGATCGGACAAGATAGGACTGGGCTCATGGATTTGCCCCCTCCCCTTACTCAAAAAAGTATCTTGCAATAAAAATAATAGTTTTCAAATTCTGGGAACTGGTTTTCAAATTTTTTAAATTATTTTCAAAATAATGGTGGAGGTTTGGATAAAATTGGACTATGTGGGAGGGCCAACTTCACAAACGTGGATACACGTATTAGAACTTTCGTACAGAAATGTGTGAATCATAGAATAGAACCACAGGATGCTTAGAAATATATATTATGTTATTTATTATATTATATAATTCATACAAATTCCTTTCAACCCTACAATGCATGATTTTTTTTTTTTATATAATCATTCACTTTAAGGGAACATTTTTATAATTTTGAAATCAAAAATATTAGATAATGCAATAATTATAAGTCATAAATACACGTTATTAATTTAATTTTGTTTATTAAAAAAAAAAAAAAAAATTAAATTAGGAAACCCAGAACCTTCAATTATTCCAACTGGAGGAGCATTGAGAATTATCAAACATCGCCAGCGCCAAAAAAAATAAAAGGCATCCAGAAACATTAACGGCATTAGCAATTATGAAAACCGAGGAAGATTTTAAATATGTATTGAATGATATGGGAGGTAATCCGTTTTTTTTGCATTATCACTGTGGTGAGCAAATACATTTTTACCAAGGGTATTGTCGTCAGAATAAATATCCTAAACTAATTGTTGATGCAACTGGGAGTGTTGTGAAAAACTTTAAAAAATTTGGTACTGTCAAAACAAAAAATATCTTTTTATATGAAGGCTTGGTCTATGATCCCGAAAAAATGCATAGTTTTACTGTTACCAACATGCTGAGTGAGCGGCACAGTAACATTGCAATTTTCAATTGGCTGGCCAATTGGGTGAGTAGTGATGTTCCACGTCCGAAAGAAACCATCTGTGATCAGTCATTGGCATTATTATCGGCAATTGTACAATGCTTCACACAATATTCCTCTTTACAAGAATATATAAATATATGTTCTGATTTAGTGTTGGGAGATCTCTTTAGTAACTCACACTAGCTCCCTAAATGCTTCGTAAGGACAGATGTTGCGCATTTTATAAAGGTAGCCAGTAAGTGGATACCTCTTAAAACCGTTCCCAGAAGAGTCAGAGAAGTTATCTTGCGAACAATCGGGCTACTCGTTAAGTGTCAATCCATTAATAATATGTATGCATTACTGTTATCTTTATTTTGTTCTAATTAATGAGACTGATGGAAATGATGTACACGGTGGAGATACAACAGAGTGTGAAAAACACAAGCAGCATCTTATAAGAGCAACTTCCTCAAGGTTTTTAGAATTTGAAGAACAATTTAATGCAATTATAGCCGCTGTAGAAACAGAAGATGAGGCTCGTCAATTAATTGAAGAAGAATTTGATCTCCAATTTTCTGGACTAGATGATTACAATAATCCTTTTCGATCATGGGCGCAAGAGATATATGAAAAGAGTAAACTAACTATAAAAGAAGGAACTGGCATTAATCCAATGTATTTGCCCTCTCTAGTTCCATTAATTATTAAATGTGTTAAGCTGTTGCCCCTTTGGTCTGGATTGATGATACCAGTATTTGGTTACGGAAGTGAAACTGCCAGTTCTGCAGCGGTCGAATCCAGCTTTAACAAGATTAAAAATACTACATTCAAACATATATCGTTACCTACTGATTTGGAAATTTTTTTAGAGCACCATATCGCCTTTCTTCGTGGATCTTCATTGTTACGTTCATGTCAACAACCTATTTCTTCATTAGATCGAATAGATGAAACTGTTATACCAAATGAACCGTACCAAATATATGACATTCACGAAGCAGATGAATCAAACCATACAGGTGATGATATACAACATATGGATCAATTAAATCATACAGGTGATGATATACAACATATGGATCAATTAATCCATGAAGACGACTTGAATCACACAGATGACTTAAACCTTATGTGTTCGTTTAATGTCCATAATAATACAGAAGGATCAAATATTTTAACTGAAGAGGACATATCTATAGAAAGTTGGAGAAGGCGACCAAAAACCTTACAAAAATCCCGCTCCTATCTTTATCCAAATTCAACACTACAACATTTACGGATGAATAATTCAAAAAACCTCCGGTCACTACCAGTTATAAAAAATGGCTCACGTGCAGATGAGCTTAAAAGTTGCACGGTTCAAAATATAGGTAGAGTTATACTTAATAATACTTGTGCCTTTGACACCATAGCATCAATACTAATGGTAAGCTACAGTGATAGTATTGAATACTGTAGTAAAGTGGATTTGAGTACCAATGTATTTCTCACATTTGTTGCTGGGTTAGTTAAAGATGGAGTTACAGCTAAGACATACTCCACAAGAGCAGAAATAATGGTAATTTTTAAAAATAATTTCTACTTATAAAATATGTACATATACTATATAGGTACTTACTATAAATAATATTAAACTGTCTAATAATATTTATTTATTTATTTATACTTTAAAAAACTTTACAGCACACTCATTAAAAAAATTCTTGTTTTAAATAATTTTAGATGAAACATTTACAACCATATCTGGAATTATTATCTTATGGTATAACATTAGCTACGTGTGATATAACAGCCGGACATATACTGAAATCTCTGTTATGTGATTTTCCTACTGCATTGGATACAGTTTTATGTAGTGTTGAACATTGTGAAAGAAGTGTAATAACTCCAACACCAATTACAGTATTAATGTACAACACAAACAATACCAAATTAGATGGTTTACAAAAGTTCATAGATATAAGGCCTGAGTACTGAAATCTCAAAGTGTGGATATGTGACAAATCATATAAATCCGTGTAATGGGCAGAAAACTACTACAGTCAAGGGATCAAATATGCATTTATTTATTGAAATATTGAATTGGCAAGGTAAGATTTGATAAAACATAGAAAGGCCTAACGGGTTAAAATTTGAACTATTTTTACTGAGTAATATAAATTTTTTTTTTTTAATTGCATTAACAGTAATGAGTCAATGTTTTTCAATTATTTATAGTAATTTTTGAGTTAATTAATTGAAATATAGCGTTAAAGTAATTATTTTCTTAACTTAAAATATTTTTATTAAATATAGATTTTATTAATCAACTAGGCGTTTTTATTTTATTTAGATTATTTTCATTAATTCAATATATTTTGTTCAAATTCATTTTTTTTATAAAATTTAGGTTTTTCACGACTACGGTTTTTTTATTTAAATCAGATATTTTATTCAAATTACATTTTTTATCTGAAATAAATTCTTTAAAATTGGCTTTTTATTCATATTAGATTTTATATTGAAATTAAATTTTTTTATTCAAATTAGATATTATTATTTATTCAGTATTTTTATATTCATATAAGATATTTTATCAAATTTAATTTTTAATTTATTAAGTATTTATTACGTATAGTTTCTATTTAAAATATTAAAAATAGATATTTGTTTTGGGTTACAATTTTTTCTAGTATTAAAAAAATATAATTTGAATTAAAATTATCTAATATGAATACAAAAATATTAAATAAATAATGAAATCTAATTTAAATAAAACAAGTAAATTAATTACAAAAATGTATTTTGAATAAAAAATCTTATTTGAATAAAACTGTAATATGAATAAAAAATCAGTAGATTTTATAAAAAAAATTAATTCGACTTAAGAAAATATCCAGTTAAATTTTTTTATTCAACTAGGATTTATTTATTTGAATTATATACTTTATATTAATTTATGATTTTTTTTTCATATTGTATTTTTATTGAATTAGATTTTTTAAACATTTCTATTTATTCATATAAGATTTTTTATTGATATCACAGTTTTTATTTAAATAAGATTTTTGTTTTCAAATTTCATTTTTTATTTAAATAACATTTTTTACTAAATTTATTTTATTTCATTTAATTATATTTAAATGTATAATTGTATGTTGTTGAGTTAAAAAGTAGGGGCAATGTTGAAGTATTAGATCAGTAGGTTTCTATAACTGTTCACTGCTAAAGCAGAAATTGAAGTCTGCGCACCTATATGGTATAAAGTATTCTTTATAAGATGTACACTCACAGTTTCTGAAAGTAAAATATAATTTCGGACTAACCATAAATGCATTTAGAATTTTGGAAACAAAACATTGTATGTATGTACTATGTAGTGTCTATGTAGGCTTATGTGACTAAAGTGTACATAAAAATTAATCTTAATTCCTAATCACTTACAATTACAATATTATTATTAATTAAAATATAAAAGTTTCTTACTCCTAATTTTGGATATATTTATGCAAGGCTGGGCATTAACGAGTTAAAAGTTAAAATTAAGTTAAAACGATAAGTTCATTTTAATTAAGTTAATAAACTCGTTAATTTTTTTTTTTAAATAACTTTTATGTTACTTTTTTTCAAAGATTAACGTCTTAACTTCAAGTTAATTTTATTTCAAAAGTATCTAAATTAAGTTAATTTTCGTCCGAAGAATAATGCAAATGTTTTAATGGGTTTTTATTTGATGCATCATTTTAAATTTCCCCAGTAATTTTCTTGAGCGTAAAGAAAAACTATCTAATAAACCATATTATGTTTCTGTAATTTTTTATTTTTAGAAATTAGCAAATTTTAACTTTACAATAAGTTAAGTTACTTTTTTTTCAAAGTTAACTTTTAACTTTACGAGTTAACGAAAAAAAAGACGAGTAACTTATAACTTAAATTAACTTTATTATTTTTAAATAACTTAACTTAACGAGTTAAAAAAAATCGTTAACTTGCCCAGCCTATTGTATTTACGTTCCTATCTACATTAATACAGGTTTGAATACATGATTTAAAATAGTTTAAAAAATGCATGGTCTTTACCAAGGTTGAAAAAGGTATAATTATAATAGGTATACATGTTTTTTTTATATTTAACTTGAATATTTTTAACCTGACCTGCCCGACTTTCCAAAAAAGTATAAACTTAAAATAGAGATATGCAAAATAATCAAAATTATGATTAATAAAATATTATGAAACATTAAAATATGATTTTAGGAGAAAATGTTAATGAATATAGTACGGAGGCTCTTCCTCAACTAGAAATTCAACTGAAAAATATTCCTGAGGTTCTACAATATTCGGGAAAAAGTTTTGAACTGAGAGGAGTCTGCAGCTATCTGTATACAGTATATTCGACTTAGATCATCAATAGGTCACTATTATGCGTTGTGTAAACGTGGACCCCACAACTGGGAAATCTACGACGATCTACTAAAAAAAACAAAGTCAGTCAAAGAAACAACCAAAGTTCCTTGTGAAATTCTAATTTTTACAATATAAATTTAAATATAAAAAAAAATTTTTTTTTTTGTTATAAAAAGTTAAATAAATAAAAAATAAAACAAATTTTATCTTATATTATTTTATCTTATCTTGTGTTTCTATGTTTTAGCCTTTAGGTATACTTGACAAAGTACCTACGTCATATACATTAGTTATTTTATGTTTATTTATTCTTCAAGAAGATAATGGCCCCACTGAACATGTAGTTATGAACTGTAATTGATGTATAAAATAATAATATAATATAGAATTGTACCTTGTACGTATATCTAAGATACGTTAAAACTATAATATAATGATTAAGGCAAACGAAAGTAATCGAAAGCTAGACTAGGCACGGTGCTACTACTGGTACCTACTAGTTGCCTCCCAACTGTAAGTCAAAAAGTTCAATAATTTTTATTCAACTGCCTCCCGATTGTACACAAGTTGGCTCATCCCGTCGTATCCTTTATTTTGTTGTAAACGAAAAGGGTCCAGTATAACAGGCAAGTAGTAAATGTATACCTAAGTGATTCCTAATCGATTCAACCATACAATAAGTAGGTATTATTGATTTGTATTAATAATTTTAATTAATTTTTTACAACTTAATCTTATCATTATATAAAATAACTGTATTCATATTAGTAGCCAAAATAAGCAGACTTGGTACTTATTGGTTAAAAAAAATTCGGGAAAATCTTTTTTTTTCAAGGATGGGGGGGGGGGGGGGGGCTGGCGAAACGGTCAAAATAAAGAAAGAGGGATTGCTCGGTAAATATTGGCGTGCGAATTCCGTGCGTAGGCGTGCCAATTCATGCTAATCGCGTGCTAATTATTGGTTAAAAAAATTCGGGAAAATCTTTTTTTTTCAAGGATGGGAGGGGGGGTCTGGCGAAACGTTTCAACAGCCCCCCAAAGTTTATTGATTATTTCTCATTAAATAGTGCCATGCAAATTATGATAATAGTCTTGCCAATACATGCTAATTGCATGCTAATTTTTAGTGAAAAAAAAATCCGAGATTTCAATATTGGGGGGGGGGGGGGAGGCTGGTGAAATGGACTTTTAAATTACTCCCGGGAATATCTAAAAAGTGTCTTAAGTTTTTTCCATTTTTATTTGTTTATTTATTTATTTAATTATATAAAACAAATTGTCTTTATGTAATAGTATTGAGCGGTACATGGGTTGGAATATTCGTCTTCAATTTTTAAAAATATTTAAATTTTACTAATTGTATAATAAGTTTATTTTTCAGCTACAAACAATTTAAACAGAATCCGGCATCCGACGAACAGAACTGCGAAATATACGAGATAATTCTTGCAATAAAATTCTATAAAATTTCAATTTTAATAATGTAACATTATTAGAATTATCGTATAGTTATATAATATAAGACAGTAAATAAAATAATATATATTTTCTATTAATTTGAACAGAAAACTCTTAACTCCTTATTCTTACTTGGTGTAATCTTAAACAAATCTAATTGAATTTTTATTTTTCTGTTAAAATCTATTTGTGAATTTTCCATTGATTTTTTCATCTAATAATTCGATATGTAAAGATGTTCCGTATTTTCAATAGCAAATATATACCTATTTTTTCCGCGATATTTTGTCATAGCAATGGCTCTTATTGTTAATTGTGTATTTTCCCCAATTGTCTCTAAATGTATGCAATCTTTTACCAAAGGTATTTTACCAATAAAATCTTGTTTGAATCTAAATTTTCTATTGTATCTTGGTTGTATAAGAGCTTTACCTTTATCTCCCCCAAATTTCTTTATCAACATGTAAATTACAAATAGAAGGAAAACGATTTCCGTTATAGCTAGTTTTACTACACTATAGCTTTCAAGTTTTCCAACAATTCTGATTTCGAAGGTCAACTGGCAACATTTATGGTATTTTTTTCTACAACTCAAGCACTTTCAAACAGCTCAACAACTCGACCTCTAAAATTATGGCATTAGTTCAACAACTCAACAGGAATCAACATCTCAACAGAAACAAAATCTTTATTTTTTATTTTAAAAACTGTATAACTTTAAAATCCTAAGGCAAAATTGTGTATAAGTAATGTTTTAAAAACTGTATAACTTTTAAAAATCTAAAGGCAAAATTGTGTACAAAATAATATTGTTTATAAGGTAGTTGAAACTAGGTAGTTGAAAAGTATGGCTCGACTTTTTTCTTACCTATCTAACATAAGTTTTGCGAAAAAAATATTTTAATTATTAATGACATAAGTTTTGAGAAAAAATATTTTGGGGGAATTTTGCAAAAAAATATTTCAATTATTATTGCAATTAGATTTTCTGATCTTTTTGCACATTGTTTTCTTTGTGATATTTATTGTTATATAAGGCACTGCGCCAGGACCGGTATATATATATACTACTTATAGGCATACTCATATATTACTTACACAGTAAGCACACACTTGTACACTTGTATTCTTGTATACCTATATCGTTACATATTTGATATTCTTATATATTTAAACAGTATTCATGCTTACATACATACATACATATAGACTCGAACGATTATTTCAAATAATAATTTACATAAAATATTTTCGGTATATATATATTTATTCAATACCTGGATTCTTTAATATATATTAATTATTATATATTTACAGTAGATAGGTACATGAAATATATCACACACGTGCATACTGATACAACGATATCCAATATACAACAATTAAATGCAATATAGTACCTGATCATATATTATAATTTACTCATTTTTTCGTTAAATACGTAGGTAGAATTTATGCTGAAATCTAAAAATATACTCAACAATGTGAATATACGTTAAAAATCTACCGATTTTGATAAAAAAAAAAACATAGCTGTCTGTCCTAAAATGCATATCCCGTGCGCCGTCCAGATTTTTTACGAAAAGGTAATTACAACAAAATTCGTTAAACTCTCTTTCGACAATAGACTGATTATTATTAAAATACTATTAACCTTTTTAACGTCGTGACCACCAAAATAGGTGAAAAATAAAAAATTATACCCCCCCCCCCCCCGCAAGAGTGTGACACCCAGGTTGAGAAACGCGGATATAAGGTGTATATAATGTATTTCAGATTTCTAATAATTGACAACACTCAATTTTATTTAAAAAGACACAATTTACTTACCAAATATTGTACATTCGTATATTCATGATAACTGATTAATCATATTATATTGTTAACTGACTAAAATCTTACAAGACGTATATTATGTCAGCCATAAGCCATAATACCTTAAGGTACTTACATATTTTTTTCAAAAAATTGACAAACCACAATAATAACTTTAATATTTTTTCTATTAAACTAATATAATATTCTTTTAAAAAAATCGATTATCTAACTTCTGCAGATGTTAGTTATGTAGATTTTATATTTCTATATGAGCGAGGCTAGACATTAATGAGTTAAGAATAATTGAAATCAAGTCAAAACGTTAAGTTAATATTGCGGTATCACCTGCGTGTTTAGAGACACACGATAAAACCTAGGTTAAAATCTACACACCCTTTTATGAGCTATTAATGACACTCTCTAGAATACATTTAGATATATTGTGATTCAGTATATGATATCCAACGCTATATTAGCTGTGACCGAATTATATAATTGCGGCGGGTTGAATCGCAATCAAACTGCAATGTGACACCTCCGTTTGAATGTGGGCGCGTATGTACCTGCAGTTGTAATTTATATATTTTTTATAATAACTATAATACTATACTATATAATGTTTATATTAATAATATCGATTAAACGTTAATCGCCTTTCGGTATGAAAGAACAAACAACAACCGAATGGAAATCCACCACACTAACCAGCAAAATCAAAGGTGTAATATGTTCGATTTTGTTCGCTCCGAGCTCAATTGTATTATTTTAATAAGATAATTTAAAGATACATTCGTATTTTTTATACATCCATTAAAGTAAGGTAAAATATATTATTGATGATATCTACACGGATATCAACGTCTCGCGTTATACGATACATAATTGGGCACTGGTTAGTATAATTATTAATATATAATATTCATTATTCACTATAATGAATATTGTATATTATAATATAGTATAATAATATCGTGGCATCATTCTTTTTAAGAAAATACAGACAGCGATTCATGCAGTTATTATAAATCGTTGATATTGGATCTATTACTATTCAACTTTAACTAAAGTAATTAGCTATCTGTCGTAATTAAATATTTAATATTCATACAACAATTGTTATTAATTTATTATGTAGGTACCTAAGTACACTTTTTTTTCTTTTTTTAATCGTCATAATAATATAAATTTTAATGTCAGGTAATCGTAAAATTAATGCGAAGCTAATACTAAGTTGGAATAATCCATTATATTGAATAGACATGCTAATTATTAGTTATCTTACTATATAATATTGTGTATGATAATTATAAAATTGTTACACACCGATTGCATCCCTCCGAGTGGTATATATTACGGTGCATAGTCGTTATAATATTAATTTACTAAAAGCGTTTGTTTATTGTTTTAATTATTTTATTGTTATTTGTTTTTGAGTTATCTGCAAAATGTTGCAACATATCCCTTATAGTTCGATTTACATCACTGCAATTTATTATTGATTTCATTGAATGATATTTTGAATTAATGTATTAAGTATAAAATGTATTTATGTGATCCTGTTTTAAACTATGCAGTACTGAACTGCATATAGTAATGATGCATGCATACATGTCCCCTCTCCATTCTAAAAAAAACTTAATTAAATGACGATTATTAACTAATATAGAGCATAGTTAAATAGGTAATAAGTTAATTAGGGTTATGAATTTAATGTATTTGCATGTTTTTTTTTTGCTACACTGTATAATAAAACGGATTCGGCCAAAATTTAATTTGACTTATTTATAGTTCAAATACCAAATCTTGTATACGACAAAGATCAAGACTAGTCATGTCCAAAAAAATCATATACTCATAATATCAGTCATATCAATGAGTAAACAATACTTATATTTAAATTAAAACTAATAAAATATTATTACTGGAGAAAATAAAAAATAAAAGTTACATTTTTATGTTTTTCTGCATATCTTTGAAATATTAGAGCATATTTTCATGCATATTTTGTCAGTTTTTAGTGCATATATGCATGCATATTTAATAGTTTTAAGTGCATTAAATTCATAGCCTTATTAATAACTAATAAATAAAAATTTAAATAAAATCGCAAAAAAAATATGTGGATTTTATAGCTATGTTTATTTTGTTGTAAATAAATATATATGTTTTTTCAATGATTAAGAAAGCAAAAAAGTGTTTTCCCCACATAACGATGACACATAGAAATGATTTTAAATTATAACGGAAATTGTATGGAACTGAACTCATGTTAGCAGTACAATAATGCACTCATTACTCCCGCCTTCGTTAAGAAAATTTATAAACGAACCAACAATATATAGGTAACACGATGAAAGTATCTAATGAGTAATTATGAGGGCCCAAATTTTAATTCAATGTGCATCTTTTATTGGTAATTTTAGACACTGATTTCCAGATTCCAGTAGTTTGTTTCATAAAACAGATACTTCAACGGTGAAACTTTTATTTTGCAGTTTGTTGCATAATTTGGATGTTTTTTTCATTTATTGACCCAATTTATAGATTTTTTTGGTTATTTTGTTAGTTTTAATGCATATTTGTACATTATACGATTTACTACTTTATTTAATTGTTTTTCTTGATGGTTAGTTTTGTAGTAAGCAAGCTACTACTTAATAGTAAAACAAATCCCCACGGGTACATAATCATACTATACTATAATTTAGATACTGTAATTCGGCATATATCGGATAATAGAAACGGAAATAAGGGTTCCTTCTGTTTATTAAATAATATTACATTTTAATGTCTTGTTTGAGAAACGGATATTAGGAACTCATTGAACCATATAATTGCTCTGTATACCACAATGTTCAAAATATAAAAATATGAAACAGTAGAATGATTATTTTGATTACAACACTGTACGCAACGATAGTCATTATAAAAAATATTAAAATTATATTAAAAATGATTATATCAAATCGAATACACAGAATTATACTGGAAGTCATAAAATGCGTGGGCCGGAACGATGGTCACACACATCACATCCGTGAGTCGAGATACAGTAGCTATAGGCAAGGGGTACAGGGAACTTCATATATAAGGGAGCCCGAATCGGCCTGTTTTCAGACGTGTACTACCACCCCATTAGTGCAAGCACCTTCACGCCACTCTGTACGAGCATATTTTGGACTTAGAAAAATTATCAACAATATAATAAAATTCACAATAAAACAAACAACTGTCTTTTATTTATTATCAACCACGACTACAACATCAAACAAATTGTCTGCGACCTGCAACTATAATATCTCGGCAGCCACTTATCTACTATTAGAACTACGATAGTAGGTACCAAGTTACCGAGAACATTACAGTTTAATAGTTTTTTCGGATTTTTCCATACAAATTGTCAATTGTTCTACTATGATACATCACCATATCAATTGATCAAATTAATTAATCAAATTTTCATCAAATTTCGGTTTTTTTTCTAATAAATGTTTTCTAAATTATTTTAAATTTATTGTAAAATATAAATTAGGTATGTACCTGATAAAACATTTAAATAGTATATTGTGTAGTAACAGTGGGATGTCGCGGGCGACGTGTGCCGCATTTCGCTCAAGACTGAAATTTCCTTTCCACACTAGCTACACATATTATTTTTTGTCACACTTTTTGATCGCGCCATTACGGAAAAGGTAATTCAGGCTGGGATCCATGCAACAACCAGACTATTCTACAAAAACAATAGGTATTTCATGAATGAAACGACTTGGTTTTATTTTATTTTAAGCGTCATTTTAAGCGTCGATTTCCACTTTACCCACCAGCTGGACGGGAAAAGGTCACTTTCCAACGCTTCAACCGTCATCAAAAACTAAACTTTCGGTGCAGGCGTGACAAAAAAATAATTTTAATATGTAAATTTTTAAGAGCATTATTAAGGTAAAAACACATTTTAAGCAAATTTTTTGAGCATTTTATTGCAGTTTTTAGAATATTTAAATCCAGGCCCTAGTTATTACTGAAAGAATGACTTACATGACTATATATGAATTTAAAAAAAAAATTAATATTTTTAAATCGGTTTAAGAGAACCCTGTTACGCATTGTAAAATATAATTCATTGACCCGTATAAATATTATGTCATTTTGAAGTGCTTATCCATTAAATTTAATTTTTAATAATCATAAAAATGTATAAATCAAATAGTTATATATATATAGGTACAAAATCATTATTATACTTTGATATAAGCAAATGAGAATTGTTTGAATTTGTACTGATATTTTTTTTTGCGCAAATTGACTAAATTTTTTGGGGGGACTCAAGCCCTCCTCCCTATAGGCCTATTGCTTAGTACCACAGAATATAAAAATTAGTACTAATTACTAGATTTTGAACTGGGAGGATTTGACCGACATTTGGGGAGACTAAGTCCCTCCAAGCCCCCCTCCCAACATTGTGCCAATGCCTAAAAACTTAAACAGTTTATAAATTCATAATTAAATTCAATTCAATCTCATTTGTGATTATAAGTGAGGAAAATATTGGTTTTATAATGGGTGTTTATTTTTTTTTTTTTATCCTGTATAAAAAATTTCTACCAGGAGTGCTTTGATTTCAACATATAGTTTTTATTTTTTAGAAAATTGGATCAAGATAGTACTTTAAATAGGTCATTTTACGATTTTCTCAATAGTTATTTAATGCCACGAGAAAAAACCATTGACATATTATGAATCCTCTAAAAATTGGATATTAATTTCTATTACTTTGTCTATCACCATAGAAACGAATAAAATATTATAATACTATTGTTCGGTGCCGACTCCGGCGGTGACAATATTTATTTTTGTCGTGGGTCTACGCCGATAAGGCGTAGAATCTGCTAGAAGACCCCACCCCCCGCCGCCGTATAGTGCAAACCGGCTTCCCCGTCCGGCCGCCTCCAACAGGGGCGTAACCTCCTTTCGCCCAAAAATGACCTTCCTATTTTCGCCCACGTCCTCAAGTATGATAAAATAGTTTCCTCTTTTTTGCCTAAAAATAATTGCATTCTTTTCGCCCACGGTTTCATGTTCAACATTTTGGAAAGCACTGTCTCAAAAATAAATTTAATAAAGCCATTAAGCATAACCCAGAGAGCACCACGAGGAAGCGGCTTCTATTACTCTCCAAAAATGTATTTATGTTTGTGCCCATTAAAATAATTATTATATAATATAAAATAGGTATGTATTTGTCATTAGTTGTTATGACGTCGTCAAAAAATTATTATGTGATGGATTAGGATTTAATTTAAATTAAAATTTTTTGTATAGTTGAATGATATTGATTTAAGAAATGCATACCGACTTATCTCTCCTCTATTGTACTGTTGTATTTTGTCTTCGTTTTTTAGTTGACGATCTTTTACTTTCCTATCTTTAGGAAAGTTTTTGTAAATGGATACTATTCAGTTTAATATAGACATCAGTTTGGACTTCTTGTATAACCGCCAACCACGTACCAATTGATGGAGAATTACAATGAAAACTTTTGTTAAAGAATGAATGGAACGACTCGCATGCATTAGTTGTCCTGATTAAATCTGACGAGTTAGATGCCCAAATCTTTGGTGGGAATATACTTTCATCAGATATATAGTTATCAATTAAATAATCACAGTACTTTTGCAGATTGTCATTTTCAGGACAGTCAGTCATTAAATCTTCGACATAACAATCACCTACCTCTTCAGGATTCAATAAAAGTAGACCAAACGTATAGTGTATCCACTTGCCAATATCTGAAGTGTTGTCTTTATAGTGTGTAGCCAAGCCAAATTTTTGCACATTTCTCCACCACTATTGGGTTAAATGAAACCTAATAAATCATAATAATAACCTAATAATTTCCGTATTTGGCCAAACCAGTTTGTATAGCTTTATGTATTGCATATTTAAAATCAACCGTACATTTTAACGGTGATAGAAGTACTCCAAGGCTATTACATTTATCGGTGATTTTCTTAAATAAAAATTCATATGTTTGGACCGATTTATTAACTAACAGGCAAAAAACTAATGGTATATAATGATCATTTTTATATCCATGAATAGTGAACATTTGTTCAAAAAATCTTGCAGAATATTTAAACGTGCCATCGACGTATACGTTTTCAACATGGCTCAAGAAATGTAAATTTTTTTCACATGAAAATATTATTACATTTTTATTTTCATAGTTATCTAATACAAAATGTTCATTTGTTACAGTTTTTATTTCGGCTTCGGCAATATACTGATGAACTTAATTTATATTAGTAGGATAGAAGGAAAGACTTTTGCACGATATTTATACATATTGTTCCTTAACCTTTTTATATCATGTACGTTTAAATATGACGTCGCGTCGTTTTGAGCAATTTCTTTTAATATAATTTTTTTTGGTCTTGTATGGAGATCTTCTATTGCTTTTCGTCTGCATGCCGTGTTGACTATTTGACGATTAATATTCGATTCATCATATTTATTATGATAATGTTCTCCGACGGCTGAAGAAAATGCATCATTTTTATCTGTATATAATTTTGCATCACACGTTCTTATTACACATCTCCAACGGGTAGAGCCATCTTTTTTACTAGTTGATCCAAAATTGAACTTTAACCCCTTTTACTTCTCAAAATTCTAAAACTTCCATCACTCGAAAAACGCAAGGAAAAACTTAAAGAAAAAACACAAGCGCCTATTCAGTAGGAAAGTGAATGACATACTAAAATTAATATATAATTACACCGCAATACCGACAACCGCCTCATATATTATTTGTTATATTATATCGATAGCACTTTTATTACGTCCGTTTGTAGATAAAAATTCTGATATCAGATATACATATACGAGATTGTCACAACCTCACAACCCATACCAATTAGTATCGATATTATATCAATCATAAATCATCTTGAGACAGTGCTTTCCAAAATGTCGAACATGAAACCGTGGGCGAAAAGAATGCAATTATTTTTAGGCGAAAAGAGGAAACTATTTTATCATACTTGAGGACGTGGGCGAAAAGAGGAAGGTCATTTTTGGGCGAAAAGAGTACCGCCCGCCAACAGAGGCCTACCTCCGAGGGACACGGACTTTGTAGCAATAATTAAGATAGTCGTTGTTCCGTGCCCATCGCAGTCGTCGAAGTCGTGTGACGCGAGTTGTTCCCGAACTCACCGTTTTGTTAATGCTGCTGCGGCACGTAATATATTTACGCGTTGTTTAGCCATTCGATAATATTCATATTATTGATGTTACGGAATATCAATACGCAAGTGCATCTGCCATCGGTGGCATATGAATATAATATGATCGCGAGTGCGAGCGGGCGACTGGATTTCCTTTTGTAATTATTGTCCGTGTGTCGCTGTTGTTAAATAACGTAAACAGTAACGGGCAAGATGGCAGTTTAATATTAATAATCGGTAGCTAGTGATCGCACGCGGGTGCAATCCAACCAGACGCCGAACGTGCGTCGGACATTCGGGTCTGTGCGTACGATGTGTCATCTGGACTAGGAGACGTCGTATCACATCATGGGCGTAGCGAGTATGGGGCAGGGGTGGGCAAGTGCCCCCCCCCCCCCCTGCACTACAAACTAAATTGTATTTCTTATATCGCACGTGTAAGTTTTACGTTAAAATTGAAATATTAAATTTGATATAAGTACATGAAGTCTAAAAATAGTTTAGTGGGACCGAGTGATATCTACACGTGTAATCGTTTTATATTTTATCGATTAGTCTATCTAAAGATTATTTGAATTATGAGTTAAACGCTAATCGTTATGTGCTTTATACATTAATATCAACAGCGATAGTGTCAACAATCAAGTGCAGCAGACAGCAGTACGTGCCGTTCTGTGTTCGCGTAAGTAACGAATATAATATATAACGTTTACATTTAATATTATTTTACACGATGGACATAAGAAAGTTTTTTGGTGGTAAGTACATATCTTGTTTTAGAATTATAAATAGTTACAAAGTAAAATAAATAAGTACAAAGTCTTTTACTTATATAATATATACACTATGTATTGTGACCGCCGCCTGCCGCAACTATGATATATTAAGAGGACGCTATACCCGCATGCGTTGTCTTCGTCTTACAAGCATACAATATAGCGAAAAACTGTTTTGCGCGGGACAAAACCACTCCCTTGGTATTTATAGTAGAATTACCAAAATTCCACAATACATAGGACACAACTTTTTCTGTGTCATAGCGCATATTTTATGTTTATAATTTATTATTAATAAATTATCAACAACAAACAAATTTTTAATGCATTAAGTTTCGAGCCCTGATTATCACTTACATCATTATTTCATAAGTCTTCGTAATTTTTAAGGTCGAGAAAAGAGAAAATTGCCAGAAATAAGTAGTAGCGGAAGTGATGAACACGAAGGAATATATTAAATTCCCAAATCCTCCAACGAACCTTCCACTTCTTATGATCGCAATACCAGAAATGCAGATCCTTCAACTTCTAAAAAGCTTACAAATGAAGAACGTTTTGAAAATGACATAGGTCAATGGGTGGGACGGTCTAATCATTTAACAACATCTCAAAAAATGGATATCTTGAAACGTTGTTGGACGCCACCAGAAAATTACAACTTTAGTGAGGATGCTATTGCTGTTGGATCAAAGAGAAAATTTAACCATAGTTGGTTACAGGCCTATGCTCCTTGGCTTGCGTATTCGAAAATACTGAAAGGAGCTCTTTGTTTGTACTGTGTTCTGTTTCCACCGAAAAAAGTCCAAGGTGTTTTAGGTTCATTTATCATCAAACCTTTTACACGATACAAAGACATTCACGAGAACTGTAGAAACCATATTTCCAATAATTGGCACCAAGGAGCAACCGAAGCAGCTAAAAGTTTTGTGGAAGAAGTACCTATAAATATTATGATGGTATCCGGACACCAAAAAATACTAGAACAAAATCGAAAGATTATTTCGTCCATAATTTCAAATGTACTATTTTGCGGAACCCATGATCTACCCTTTAGAGGAAAAGGTCAAAATGAAGGTAATTGAATAAAATCATTAAATTTATAAAATATTGGATTATTTAAATTATTTATTTTTGATAATTTTTTGATGTAGGAGTTTTCTATGACTTAATTCAAATGTGAATTGAAGCTGGTGATCAGTATCTCCAAAACCATATCGAAAAGGGCAAGCGAAATGCCATCTACACATCTCCGCAAATTCAGAATGAAATCATCAATATAAGTGGAACAGTAATCAAAGATTGTATTATTAATGATGTTAAAAAGGCTGTAGCTTTCAGTATAATGGCAGACGAGACCGCTGATATCTCAGGAACAGAGCAATTGTCTATTGGGATTAGATTTTTTGATGATGAGAAAAGGGCTATCAGAGAAGAATTTTTAGGCTTCATTGAACTACATGCCACGGATGCTGTTAACATAGCTAGTGCAATAGATCATTTTATTCAAAACAAAGGTCTCGATGGAACGAAGCTTGTTGGACAAGGCTATGATGGTTGCGCAACTATGGCAGGGAAAATCAATGGAGTGCAAACAATTTTACGAGAAAAATATCCACATGCTCTATTTTTTCACTGTGCAAGTCATAAATTAAACTTGGTGGTCAATGATTTAAATTGTGTTCCAGAAATACGTAACACAATTTCAACGGTAAAGGATATCATAAACTTTTTTCGCGAATCTGTTTTACGTAGAAAATGTATCCCGAACATACCAGCATTCTGTGAGACACGATGGTCTCAAAAATATAGAAGTATTTCAATTTTCAAAGAAAATTTTGAGATAATTGTACATGCTTTAGATAAATTGTCAAAAGATGGGAACACTGCAACAAGAAAAGTTGCTTTTCAATTGTATGCTGTAGCAAATAAAAGTATTTTTATAATGAGTGTTATCCTCATAGCAAAATACTCTAAATTATTAGAGCCTGTTGTGAATGCTTTACAATCAAAAAATCTGGATTTGCTGAAATGCTCAAATTTTATAAAAAAAATAGTAGTCATGGTGAAAGATCACCGCGAACACGCTGACACAGAAATTAAAGAATTATTAACTGCTGCAAACATAGCAGCTGAGAATATAGGAGCAGAAATTAATCTTCCTAGGATTGTTAAACAACAACAACATCGTTCGAATCCTCCAGCGTTAAATTCGGCTGAATTCTGGAAGAGATCATTACTAATTCCATACTTGGATTCATTAATATCCTCATTGGAACGGAGATTTTCTGATGAAAACATACCTGCTTTTTCACTTTTATTATTACACCCTTCAAATATGTTAGATATGAACACCAAAGAATTTAAACTTAAAATAAATGATTTTGCCAATTATTACCAAATTAAAGACTTGGAAAGTGAAGCAGAATTATGGTACAACATCTGGAAGGAGAAAAAACTGGCTAAAAGCAAACTATCAGACATGGAAATGAGTGAAGTAGTAGAAGAAACAGATATTTTCTTTCCTAAAATAAAACAAGCCTTGCATATTTCTTTAGCTCAGCCATGTACAACTTGCACTATTGAGAGGTCATTCAGTACGTTAAGAAGGGTAAAAACTTGGTTGCGTTCAACGCTGACGGAAAACCGTCTGAATGGTAAATCAAAATAGTTTTTTTATATCAATGCTAATTAATAATTATATTAATATTAATCATATACAATGTAAATTATTTCAGGTCTATGCATACTAAGTGTGTATAGAAAGCTGCTAGATGAAAAAAAGGAAGAGATGCAACAGAAAATTCTCAGCAGATTTTGCGAAGACTCTAGACGATTGTCATTGTTATAATTTAAAAATAATGATTAATGAATAATATATTATAAATAAATACTTTAAAAAAAAATTGAGTTTTAATGATTTAAAGTTGGCTACATCACTGCCCCCCCCCCCTGATTGAAATCCTAGCTACGCCCATGTATCACATGCATAATTAGTGTGGTTCAGCCATCGATCAGCAACGTGGATCGCGGGATTAGAACGGGCAAGCAGTCGTCATGGAGGTTTGGTCATAAGGACAGTCGAGTGGTCGGCGGCAACAACTGGTAACGCGGTATCACGACAGTGATACGCGCTTTTATTATCATTGTTTATGATACCATATCATTGTTTTGTATTTTGTTTGTTTATTTTTTATATTGCCTTCGCGGCGTTTTGTATTATTATTATTATATATTATTGTCTCGACTATCGAGCAATCGGTCCAATATTATATTATATAGTAGGTGGGCGCCTACATCCCTCACATATGTATTACACGGATGCTAATTATTATTTATATTTATTATTATATGTTGTGTGGTGTTTTTTTTTTTTGATACAGTCCACTTTTTAAGATTGAAAAACTCGCTGAAGTTGTTAATTATTTATTATTATTAATAACCTATATCTCTAGGCGAGTAATTGTTACAATACACGACACATCAACTATAATATTAATTCAACTTACAGGATATAATAAATAATAACAATATAAAACGACAAACCATCTCTGCTCAGAATCGTTTTTCTTATACAATGATATTATATCATTGAATTTAAGTTTAATACAATCCATTATTGACCCACTTGTTACCTACTTTCCAACATCCACTTACCCGCTTTTCTTTTTAATTTTTTCTTCTCACACTTTTTTCCTTGAAATTTTTTTAAGGATGCTGGCAATTTACACAATAAAGAATATTTAATAGCTGAAACGTTTCAAAAATATTGAATATATCTCAGCATGTGTGTTGATAACAATACACTACTGAGTACTGACAGACTTTTATACGTTTTACTTTATTAAATGTAATTTTCATTTTTTTAAATGTTAACATAAGTCTTTAGTTTTTGAATTAAATACCTAATAGTTTTGTATACATTTTGATAAACTAAAATTATATTTTGTTCTAATGTATTTTCCAGATTCATTGAGAAAGACGACATTGATTATAAAGAAGGCAACAGTTGTTCCAGGTCACTTAGCGAGTCGTCATCGGACTTTCGCACCAGGACCAAGACTCATTATTGGCGCAGCAAACTGCCACAAAAGTGTCGGAGGTAAGCTGTCTAAGTTTCTGTCAATTAATTTACGATTCACACCAGGAAACTTAAAATTAAAAATTACTGGTATTTTTCGTGAAATTATTGTACTATATAAGGTAATAGGAAGGCCAATTTATCATTGGCCGAGGGAGCCATTAATTCATGATGACAGGGGCTTCACTATTGCGATTTTTATTGTTTTAAATGTACAGCCGAATTAAACGGCAATGTTGTCAATACATTTTATACAAAAAAAAAAAAAAAAACAAACAAACAAACAAACAAACAACCAAACAAAACACGACAAAGAACTATATTGATCAATTACATTAAATAAGAAATATTAAAAATCGCTTAAACGTATTATAATGGGGTCAATACAATAATTATTAATGGTAGAGAAAATTAGAATGTTCTAAATCGAAAGGAAATGCTTCTATACTATTTGTTGTTTACCCGTGTGTATGTTATAAGCCTCCTGGGACGATAAATCAGAAAGGTGCCTCTTGGGGGGTTTTTCATCTTCTATGGGTAGTCTTGGCTGTTGAGATGGAGTGAGGGTGGAGTTTTATTTGTGTTTTTTTATCGCAGGAGATGTATTCGGTTTGATATCCGATCATAAAATCCGTGTTGTTTTGATATTGTTTTTCGTTTATTGAGGAGGTATCTGCCTATGGCAGTGCTATGGGGCTATTAACCATCTAGTATGATTAGGTTAACAATTTAATGTCATATATACATTAAAATATTCATGTCGGTTGTGGTAAAGGTGCTTCTAAAATCTTTAGTATTAATAACGCTGAAACTATTGCCACAGCTAATAATTAATATTACATTAAATACATACTTCAGGAAAAAAAATTGCGTCAACAAATAAAAGATGTTAGTTGATGCTATTGTTAGTATAATATTGCATTCAATATATAATTTTAAATCATAGGACTACGACGATAACGTCAACAAACGTTCCGTATTGTATGTTAGCTAACTTTATGAAATATTTAAAAAAAAAACAATCAAAAACCACTGTAACAGGAACATTGTTTCGGAAATGTTTATTCGTCTTATAACGTTTTCTTTTTCTTGTTTTCTCGTAATTGGCTATTTGTATAGGTACCAACAATAGGGTTTTTTAAGAACGCGTAAAGCGCGAGAAAAAGCTAAATAGTTTCTAGTTTAATGTTATTTTTACTGACAATATTCGTTGGGTAACTTCTGTGACAATCATTCAAAATTGGCAATAATTGGACTCTAATTATATATTAATACTAAAAACTTTAGAAGAACCTATACCATAACTGCCATGCAATATTTTTAATATTTATATGATATTAAACAGTTAACCTAATAATACTAGAGAGTTTAATAGCAACATGGCACTGCTATAGGGCTGCCATGACACTGCCAAAGTGTCTATTTGAATTATTTCACCACCAAACTATTTAGACCACAGACTACCTAATATATAATAAACGAATTTACAAAGAATCGTTAGGTACAGTATGGTGGATTAGGTCAGTGAAAGTTCAAACGAGACCTAACGAGTTATTGCCGATCGTGAATAATTGTCAATGCAGTTAGACATCGAATATTGTCAATAAAAATAACATTAAACTAGAAACTATTTAGCTTTTTCTCGCGCTTTACGCGTTCTTAAAAAACCCCTATTGTTGGTACCTATAGAAATTGCCAATTACGTTATTTAGTTATAAGTACACTTTGTCTTGCGAATCTGATCAAAACTGTCCACATAATCATTTTTAGATATATGGTGTTTAGAAGTAAAACATTTTATTTAACCAGAAAAACCCATACACTTGTGGATTAGAGATTCCTTTTTTTTTTAAATTTTTGCTATTTCCAGAAAAAAATACGTTGGGTCGTAAGTCAAAATACTTGCGACCCAATAAATAGACTAAGAGCCAAATACTAAAGCTATAATTGTGTTACAGGTGGTACTTTAAGTACATTCTATGTATTTTGGAAAATCAAACCGATATGAAAATAGTTTTTATTATAAGTGCATGAATGTCGAACGTTAAAAAAATAATTTCGACTCAATCAATGAAACTTTAGTACCTATAGGTATCCAATATCTAGGGTTCTAAATTTGAAATATTTCAAAATTGAAAATTTCACTGTTCTTGAAATTTTCAATGAAATAATGAAAAATATTTTTTCTTCTTTTAAACGTGTTTGGTTATAGATGTTTAGAAACAATAAATTGATTACACACTTAGAATTAAAGAAAAAACATATTATTTTTATAATTTATTATTTCGTATTTGTATATTCTATATTTTATACTACCGAAAAAAATTCCTGGCATTATTTTGAGAATAAAAACATTTTTTAGGACACATAAACTGTATTAAATATGATAATATAATTATAAGGCCACATTCATTGTATTTTAGTTGTATTAACATAATTACTAATCTAATTATTACATAAGAAATGTTTCAAATACCACGATTACGTGTTTAACATAATTTGTAATCATTAAAAAAATAATTCCGTTTTAGTTTTCCCTACAAGGTAGAATGAAGTAAATGTTGAACATTCTCAGGTACCATAATGCTGCTGATAAAATGTATTCTCTTGCGTGTCACGCATCTCAAATGGAGATATCTGTGTTAATCGATGTAAAGTTTAATAGAGAAAAAAAATGTTTCATTAATAGCTTACATAATATATTTATTTATAGCAAGACGATACAGTGGTTATGTGGGTGACGATAATTATATATTTTGCTGTGGCACACGTACGTGTTAAAATATTTGAAATACAAAATATAAAGTAATCGAAATGTTCGTGTCTACAACTTTTTTACACTTTCATTAAAATATGTCCTATGGTTTATTTCTTTTAATTTTTGTTTGGTTCCAAACTGCTGTTGTCATCTAACTTTTTCCGTCGGCGTCAGACCGTTCCTTAGAATTTGCATGTTCTCTTGGCACCTATCATTTCGCATCTGGACATATTGTTTAAGGGGATGTGGTTTAGGTTTGAGCGATGATGATGGGTGGAATTTTGTTTGAAGACATTCTGTATACTGAAATAATAAAAAGAACCCTTTAGTAAATACACTGATGCGTACGGAACTCAATCAATCTGAAAACCATGTCATACAAACAAGTATATTCCATGAATTGAAATCGTAAACATAATACAAATAAAGCATCGTCAAATTAGTTATGATATATTGATATTTGAACATTCATTGAAGTTAATGCATTCCGTTTGCGTAAAACAACCTCAGCGGGTAGGTAGCAGGTACGTATTATAAATACACGAGCAGTCGTTCAAAGTGTATGGACTAACTGGTTTGCCTAAATTGATTTCGTGTTTTGAGGAAACGTTTATAATCTTTTACAATTGAATATGATTTGAAAAAATATTAAAAACAATTATGGTTGTACTCCTTACACCTAAATCAATATTTTTAAACGATTCCGAGATACCTATTACAAGTTTTTAATCAATCACGATTTTTTAAAATCAGAAATTCACAGTTGGCTAATTTGAATATACACCAAAATAATAATCTTGTTTTAGTTTTCCCTACAAGGTAGAATGACCTAAATTTTTGATATTGTAAAAATATAATACTACTGCTGGGTGTAGGTACTCACATCTAAAACGCAAACTGCCAGTGAACACAATCCTTCCAGCGTCTTTTCACCCTGGCACGAAACGGACACTGCGATACTATGCATGAATCTTGAAATAAGAAATATACTTAACAATAATATAGCAAAATTAAAATATGTACCTATCTAATATTGAAACTACAACGTAAACGCCCAATCGACAAGACCGTACGATTGAATTTGTTCCCTGAAAGAGTCAGTTTGCTCTGCAAAACTAACAGTGCTAATAGTAAACCATTATTATCGAGAAAACTATCAGTTGGATAAAATATAATAAGAATAATTATTCTTTAATGGGTCGATGATAAACTGTATGATTCATACAAGATAATAGAATTGGACACATAAACTGTATTATTTATGTTAATATAATTATAAGTCCACATTCATTGCATTTTAGTTGTATAAACATAAATAATCATCTAGTTATTACATATGAAATGTTTCAAATACCACGTTTACGTGTTTTAACATAAATTGTAATCCTTAGGTATAAAAAATTGGACGTTTTATAAATGTTTATCTACTAAATAATTTGTAAACATTCAATTTGATGAAATTCGTCGAAATTTTAACTTTCAATGATTATATAAAAAAAAACATGTCATTGGTGTACAGTTATTCGTTTTGGAATTACAAGAAAACAAGATAAATTCATATTTTTATCATTATTACGCATGTTGTCGAGAATAAAAACTCAAAATGATTATAAAAAAAAAAAAAAGCACACACACATCATTGTAAAATCAATACATCCATCAGAATCTAAAATATTTTAAAACTATGATTGTGTTAGTCACATTCTAGTGGAAATTATATTTTCTCCTATTTACCCAATCTGAATGATACGAAATTCTAAAAATCAATAAAATCACGATTATAACTACAAAATAGAGACATTGACTTGGTTTATAATTTTATAATATTTTTCCTAAATTATCTTTTTGTATAGAGAATCTTAAGGTGGATTAGACATTGAGAACTATATCCCAGCGATTTTCAAACTAGTATTTGTATACACTTTTATACATAGATTACCTATTGATGAATTAATTCTCGGTTTCGGTCTCTGAAATTTTCTTCTCATAACTGTGCTTGGCGTTCGAAGCCATCCGTCTATTCGTTGTAATTTGTGACATTTTTTTTTGTCTCTGTGATGTGCAGTTTTTTTGTTAAATTTTTAATGGTAAAATAACAGAATACAAATTATGAAGAATTGTTTCGTCTGTATATTAAATGTTGCATTTTATAGCTAAAGGTTAGATTTCACTTACGAAGAAAATGTTGAACATTCTCAGGTACCATAATGCTGCTGATAAAATGTATTCTCTTGCGTGTCACGCATCTCAAATGGAGATATCTGTGTTAATCGATGTAAAGTTTAATAGAGAAAAAAAATGTTTCATTAATAGCTTACATAATATATTTATTTATAGCAAGACGATACAGTGGTTATGTGGGTGACGATAATTATATATTTTGCTGTGGCACACGTACGTGTTAAAATATTTGAAATACAAAATATAAAGTAATCGAAATGTTCGTGTCTACAACTTTTTACACTTTCATTAAAATATGTCCTATGGTTTATTTCTTTTAATTTTTGTTTGGTTCCAAACTGCTGTTGTCATCTAACTTTTTCCGTCGGCGTCAGACCGTTCCTTAGAATTTGCATGTTCTCTTGGCACCTATCATTTCGCATCTGGACATATTGTTTAAGGGGATGTGGTTTAGGTTTGAGCGATGATGATGGTGGAATTTTGTTTGAAGATATTCTGTATACTGAAATAATAAAAAGAACCCTTTAGTAAATACACTGATGCGTACGGAACTCAATCAATCTGAAAACCATGTCATACAAACAAGTATATTCCATGAATTGAAATCGTAAACATAATACAAATAAAGCATCGTCAAATTAGTTATGATATATTGATATTTGAACATTCATTGAAGTTAATGCATTCCGTTTGCGTAAAACACCTCAGCGGGTAGGTAGCAGGTACGTATTATAAATACACGAGCAGTCGTTCAAAGTGTATGGAGTATGGACTAACTGGTTTGCCTAAATTGATTTCGTGTTTTGAGGAAACGTTTATAATCTTTTACAATTGAATATGATTTGAAAAAATATTAAAAACAATTATGGTTGTACTCCTTACACCTAAATCGATATTTTTAAACGATTCCGAGATACCTATTACAAGTTTTTAATCAATCACGATTATTTAAAATCAGAAATTCACAGTTGGCTAATTTGAATATACACCAAAATAATAATCTTGTTTTAGTTTTCCCTACAAGGTAGAATGACCTAAATTTTTGATATTGTAAAAATATAATACTACTGCTGGGTGTAGGTACTCACATCTAAAACGCAAACTGCCAGTGAACACAATCCTTCCAGCGTCTTTTCACCCTGGCACGAAACGGACACTGCGATACTATGCATGAATCTTGAAATAAGAAATATACTTAACAATAATATAGCAAAATTAAAATATGTACCTATCTAATATTGAAACTACAACGTAAACGCCAATCGACAAGACCGTACGATTGAATTTGTTCCCTGAAAGAGTCAGTTTGCTCTGCAAAACTAACAGTGCTAATAGTAAACCATTATTATCGAGAAAACTATCAGTTGGATAAAATATAATAAGAATAATTATTCTTTAATGGGTCGATGATAAACTGTATGATTCATACAAGATAATAGAATTGGACACATAAACTGTATTATTTATGTTAATATAATTATAAGTCCACATTCATTGCATTTTAGTTGTATAAACATAAATAATCATCTAGTTATTACATATGAAATGTTTCAAATACCACGTTTACGTGTTTTAACATAAATTGTAATCCTTAGGTATAAAAATTGGACGTTTTATAAATGTTTATCTACTAAATAATTTGTAAACATTCAATTTGATGAAATTCGTCGAAATTTTAACTTTCAATGATTATATAAAAAAAAACATGTCATTGGTGTACAGTTATTCGTTTTGGAATTACAAGAAAACAAGATAAATTCATATTTTTATCATTATTACGCATGTTGTCGAGAATAAAACTGAAAATGATTATAAAAAAAAAAAAAAAGCACACACACATCATTGTAAAATCAATACATCCATCTTAATCTAAAATATTTTAAAACTATGATTGTGTTAGTCACATTCTAGTGGAAATTATATTTTCTCCTATTTACCCAATCTGAATGATACGAAATTCTAAAAATTAATAAAATCACGATTATAACTACAAAATAGAGACATCGACTTGGTTTATAATTTTATAATATTTTTCCTAAATTATCTTTTTGTATAGAGAATCTTAAGGTGGATTAGACATTGAGAACTATATCCCAGCGATTTTCAAACTAGTATTTGTATACACTTTTATACATAGATTACCTATTGATGAATTAATTCTCGGTTTCGGTCTCTGAAATTTTCTTCCCATAACTGTGCTTGGCGTTCGAAGCCATCCGTCTATTCGTTGTAATTTGTGACATTTTTTTTTGTCTCTGTGATGTGCAGTTTTTTTGTTAAATTTTTAATGGTAAAATAACAGAATACATATTATGAAGAATTGTTTCGTCTGTATATTAAATGTTGCATTTTATAGCTAAAGGTTAGATTTCACTTACGAAGAAAATGTTGAACATTCTCAGGTACCATAATGCTGCTGATAAAATGTATTCTCTTGCGTGTCACGCATCTCAAATGGAGATATCTGTGTTAATCGATGTAAAGTTTAATAGAGAAAAAAAATGTTTCATTAATAGCTTACATAATATATTTATTTATAGCAAGACGATACAGTGATTATGTGGGTGACGATAATTATATATTTTGCTGTGGCACACGTACGTGTTAAAATATTTGAAATACAAAATATAAAGTAATCGAAATGTTCGTGTCTACAACTTTTTACACTTTCATTAAAATATGTCCTATGGTTTATTTCTTTTAATTTTTGTTTGGTTCCAAACTGCTGTTGTCATCTAACTTTTTCCGTCGGCGTCAGACCTTTCCTTAGAATTTGCATGTTCTCTTGGCACCTATCATTTCGCATCTGGACATATTGTTTAAGGGGATGTGGTTTAGGTTTGAGCGATGATGATGGTGGAATTTTGTTTGAAGACATTCTGTATACTGAAATAATAAAAAGAACCCTTTAGTAAATACACTGATGCGTACGGAACTCAATCAATCTGAAAACCATGTCATACAAACAAGTATATTCCATGAATTGAAATCGTAAACATAATACAAATAAAGCATCGTCAAATTAGTTATGATATATTGATATTTGAACATTCATTGAAGTTAATGCATTCCGTTTGCGTAAAACACCTCAGCGGGTAGGTAGCAGGTACGTATTATAAATACACGAGCAGTCGTTCAAAGTGTATGGACTAACTGGTTTGCCTAAATTGATTTCGTGTTTTGAGGAAACGTTTATAATCTTTTACAATTGAATATGATTTGAAAAAATATTAAAAACAATTATGGTTGTACTCCTTACACCTAAATCAATATTTTTAAACGATTCCGAGATACCTATTACAAGTTTTTAATCAATCACGATTATTTAAAATCAGAAATTCACAGTTGGCTAATTTGAATATACACCAAAATAATAATCTTGTTTTAGTTTTCCCTACAAGGTAGAATGACCTAAATTTTTGATATTGTAAAAATATAATACTACTGCTGGGTGTAGGTACTCACATCTAAAACGCAAACTGCCAGTGAACACAATCCTTCCAGCGTCTTTTCACCCTGGCACGAAACGGACACTGCGATACTATGCATGAATCTTGAAATAAGAAATATACTTAACAATAATATAGCAAAATTAAAATATGTACCTATCTAATATTGAAACTACAACGTAAACGCCAATCGACAAGACCGTACGATTGAATTTGTTCCCTGAAAGAGTCAGTTTGCTCTGCAAAACTAACAGTGCTAATAGTAGACCATTATTATCGAGAAAACTATCAGTTGGATAAAATATAATAAGAATAATTATTCTTTAATGGGTCGATGATAAACTGTATGATTCATACAAGATAATAGAATTGGACACATAAACTGTATTATTTATGTTAATATAATGATAAGTCCACATTCATTGCATTTTAGTTGTATAAACATAAATAATCATCTAGTTATTACATATGAAATGTTTCAAATACCACGTTTACGTGTTTTAACATAAATTGTAATCCTTAGGTATAAAAATTGGACGTTTTATAAATGTTTATCTACTAAATAATTTGTAAAAATTCAATTTGATGAAATTCGTCTTAACTTTCAATGATTATATAAAAAAAACATGTCATTGGTGTACAGTTATTCGTTTTGGAATTACAAGAAAACAAGATAAATTCATATTTTTATCATTATTACGCATGTTGTCGAGAATAAAACTCAAAATGATTATAAAAAAAAAAAAAAAAAGCACACACACACATCATTGTAAAATCAATACATCCATCAGAATCTAAAATATTTTAAAACTATGATTGTGTTAGTCACATTCTAGTGGAAATGATATTTTCTCCTATTTACCCAATCTGAATGATACGAAATTCTAAAAATTAATAAAATCACGATTATAACTACAAAATAGAGACATCGACTTGGTTTATAATTTTATAATATTTTTCCTAAATTATCTTTTTGTATAGAGAATCTTAAGGTGGATTAGACATTGAGAACTATATCCCAGCGATTTTCAAACTAGTATTTGTATACACTTTTATACATAGATTACCTATTGATGAATTAATTCTCGGTTTCGGTCTCTGAAATTTTCTTCCCATGACTGTGCTTGGCGTTCGAAGCCATCCGTCTATTCGTTGTAATTTGTGACATTTTTTTTTGTCTCTGTTATGTGCAGTTTTTTTGTTCAATTTTTAATGGTAAAATAACAGAATACAAATTATGAAGAATTGTTTCGTCTGTATATTAAATGTTGCATTTTATAGCTAAAGGTTAGATTTCACTTACGAAGAAAATGTTGAACATTCTCAGGTACCATAATGCTGCTGATAAAATGTATTCTCTTGCGTGTCACGCATCTCAAATGGAGATATCTGTGTTAATCGATGTAAAGTTTAATAGAGAAAAAAAATGTTTCATTAATAGCTTAAATAATATATTTATTTATAGCAAGACGATACAATACAGTGATTATGTGGGTGACGATAATTATATATTTTGCTGTGGCACACGTACGTGTTAAAATATTTGAAATACAAAATATAAAGTAATCGAAATGTTCGTGTCTACAACTTTTTACACTTTCATTAAAATATGTCCTATGGTTTATTTCTTTTAATTTTTGTTTGGTTCCAAACTGCTGTTGTCATCTAACTTTTTCCGTCGGCGTCAGACCGTTCCTTAGAATTTGCATGTTCTCTTGGCACCTATCATTTCGCATCTGGACATATTGTTTAAGGGGATGTGGTTTAGGTTTGAGCGATGATGATGGTGGAATTTTGTTTGAAGACATTCTGTATACTGAAATAATAAAAAGAACCCTTTAGTAAATACACTGATGCGTACGGAACTCAATCAATCTGAAAACCATGTCATACAAACAAGTATATTCCATGAATTGAAATCGTAAACATAATACAAATAAAGCATCGTCAAATTAGTTATGATATATTGATATTTGAAAATTCATTGAAGTTAATGCATTCCGTTTGCGTAAAACACCTCAGCGGGTAGGTAGCAGGTAAGTATTATAAATACACGAGCAGTCGTTCAAAGTGTATGGACTAACTGGTTTGCCTAAATTGATTTCGTGTTTTGAGGAAACGTTTATAATCATTTACAATTGAATATGATTTGAAAAAATATTAAAAACAATTATGGTTGTACTCCTTACACCTAAATCAATATTTTTAAACGATTCCGAGATACCTATTACAAGTTTTTAATCAATCACGATTATTTAAAATCAGAAATTCACAGTTGGCTAATTTGAATATACACCAAAATAATAATCTTGTTTTTGTTTTCCCTACAAGGTAGAATGACCTAAATTTTTGATATTGTAAAAATATAATACTACTGCTGGGTGTAGGTACTCACATCTAAAACGCAAACTGCCAGTGAACACAATCCTTCCAGCGTCTTTTCACCCTGGCACGAAACGGACACTGCGATACTATGCATGAATCTTGAAATAAGAAATATACTTAACAATAATATAGCAAAATTAAAATATGTACCTATCTAATATTGAAACTACAACGTAAACGCCAATCGACAAGACCGTACGATTGAATTTGTTCCCTGAAAGAGTCAGTTTGCTCTGCAAAACTAACAGTGCTAATAGTAAACCATTATTATCGAGAAAACTATCAGTTGGATAAAATATAATAAGAATAGTTATTCTTTAATGGGTCGATGATAAACTGTATGATTCATACAAGATAATAGAATTGGACACATAAACTGTATTATTTATGTTAATATAATTATAAGTCCACATTCATTGCATTTTAGTTGTATAAACATAAATAATCATCTAGTTATTACATATGAAATGTTTCAAATACCACGTTTACGTGTTTTAACATAAATTGTAATCCTTAGGTATAAAAATTGGACGTTTTATAAATGTTTATCTACTAAATAATTTGTAAACATTCAATTTGATGAAATTCGTCGAAATTTTAACTTTCAATGATTATATAAAAAAAACATGTCATTGGTGTACAGTTATTCGTTTTGGATTTACAAGAAAACAAGATAAATTCATATTTTTATCATTATTACGCATGTTTTCGAGAATAAAACTCAAAATGATTATAAAATAAAAAAAAAGCACACACACATCATTGTAAAATCAATACATCCATCAGAATCTAAAATATTTTAAAACTATGATTGTGTTAGTCACATTCTAGTGGAAATTATATTTTCTCCTATTTACCCAATCTGAATGATACGAAATTCTAAAAATTAATAAAATCACGATTATAAGTACAAAATAGAGACATTGACTTGGTTTATAATTTTATAATATTTTTCCTAAATTATCTTTTTGTATAGAGAATCTTAAGGTGGATTAGACATTGAGAACTATATCTCAGCGATTTTCAAACTAGTATTTGTATACACTTTTATACATAGATTACCTATTGATGAATTAATTCTCGATTTCGGTCTCTGAAATTTTCTTCCCATAACTGTGCTTGGCGTTCGAAGCCATCCGTCTATTCGTTGTAATTTGTGACATTTTTTTTTGTCTCTGTGATGTGCAGTTTTTTTGTTAAATTTTTAATGGTAAAATAACAGAATACAAATTATGAAGAATTGTTTCGCCTGTATATTAAATGTTGCATTTTATAGCTAAAGGTTAGATTTCACTTACGAAGAAAATGTTGAACATTCTCAGGTACCATAATGCTGCTGATAAAATGTATTCTCTTGCGTGTCACGCATCTCAAATGGAGATATCTGTGTTAATCGATGTAAAGTTTAATAGAGAAAAAAAATGTTTCATTAATAGCTTACATAATATATTTATTTATAGCAAGACGATACATTGATTATGTGGGTGACGATAATTATATATTTTGCTGTGGCACACGTACGTGTTAAAATATTTGAAATACAAAATATAAAGTAATCGAAATGTTCGTGTCTACAACTTTTTACACTTTCATTAAAATATGTCCTATGGTTTATTTCTTTTAATTTTTGTTTGGTTCCAAACTGCTGTTGTCATCTAACTTTTTCCGTGGGCGTCAGACCGTTCCTTAGAATTTGCATGTTCTCTTGGCACCTATCATTTCGCATCTGGACATATTGTTTAACCCTTTGTCGACCGACGGTACTTATAAGTCCACCGAAATAAAACGTGTATGAAATATCATAAAACGTTATTTTTGTGTTTCTAATGGGTCGGTACTCACGAGTACCATCTACCGATTAAATAAATATTATTTTAAAAGCGGTCGTACTATTATTAAACATTTTATCGGCGATTAATTTCGGGGACTGCAGCATTCAACACATATACATGACTTGGTATTTTTCCTTTCTATTTATATGTACATATTTTATCATTTTATCATAAGAAATATTTTGTTTATGTTTAGATATATGTCTAGATGGATTATCTGTTTCTGTTATTGCGATTTCATTATCGATATAATGAAATATTTATAAATAAGAATATGGACTTGTAAGTACCATTGGTCTTTCACGGTAAATATTTAGTCAGTTGTCGACTAGTAATCGTCGCCGTCGTTCGTAAATGTTTGATTACTGTCTGTGAAATCGTTTTTTTTTACGTACTATACACATTTTTGTATTAAAAGTTCGAATTATTTAACCATAGGTAATAATATTATTTTTAAAATGACAAATAATAACGATGATTTGTTACTTCAGTGGTTAAATGAAGAGATTCCGTTAGATAATAATGAGATTACCGACGAAGAATTATCGGACGACGAAGACAATATTACGAAAGGTAAAGATTTTTTTTCTGTGGTCGATAATAATCCATTTGAAGAAAATATAGTGACAAATGAATTAGAAATTGAAAATGAAGATAGTTTTGAATTTATTCTGGATAATACTGATATTAATTTTTCAAATATAATTGAGCCAGTAGAACCTGTAGTTATAGCTGTGCCGACTTCTACTCAAACTGTCAATCTCCACGACATTTCTGGCTCTTCTAATAATATCAAATCTCCCCCTTCCAAAAAGCTTAAAAACACTTCAAAAAAAAAAAAAGAAGATATCTCACAAATTCGCCGTAAATGGAAAAAGATAACTGTCAAAACATTAGAACCCGATTATTCACTTCCCGATGGACCCGTTGATGGCAAATTCAAGGGGGAAACTGCTACGTCAATATTTTTGGAATTTATCGATGGTTTTATTGATCAACTTGTGTATCAAACAAATTTATATAGTATTCAAAGAGGACGTCCTTTGAATGTAAAACGTTTTGAAATTCTGAACTTCATAGGTATAAATTTTTTAATGGGGTACAACAAACTGCCAAGTTGGAAACATTATTGGGCAACATCTGATGATTTAAATGTTCCCTGTGTGTCAAATACAATGAGCCGTAATCGATTTGATAATATTTTATCAAATCTTCATGTTCAAGACAACTCATTGATCCCAACAAATAATAAAGATAAACTGTTAAAACTTAGGCCTTTGATAAATTACTGTAATGAAATATTTTCTACATCTTACCATGGAACGAGAGAACTAAGTATTGATGAATCGATGATTATTTTTAAAGGTCGTAACTGTATGAAACAATATAATCCTCAAAAACCTATCAAACGCGGATATAAAATATGGTGTTTATCTGACCAAAGGGGATATATAAAAAACTTTAGTATATATCAAGGCAAAGATGAGCAATTATCTGATGAATTTGAGTCATTTGGTTTGGGTGAGCGTGTTGTATTGAATTTGACAAAAAACGAGTGGAATAAAAATAAAAAATTTTTTTTCGACAATTATTTTACTTCATTGCCATTGCTAGAAAAATTAAAAGCGGAAAATTCACTAGCATGTGGGACAATCCGATCAAACCGTAAAGATGTCCCGGAATTATCTGAAGATAAAAAAGCGCCTAGAGGTTCATCAGATTATCGCATTACAAACACTGGTATTGGTGTTTACAAATGGAAAGATACCAAGTATGTTATGTTAGCATCAAATTATCATGGTTCAGAAATAACAACTGTAACAAGAAAGGATAATTGTGGTCGAAAAAAAGATATTCTATGTCCACAAGTTGTACGTGATTATAATTGTTATATGGGTGGTGTAGATCATGCTGATCAACTTAGAACAACTTACGGTGTTAACAGAAAATCAAAAAAGTGGTGGCACCGAATATTTTGGGGTTTATTAGACATTATGTTTGTAAATTCGTATGTGGTATACAAGCAAATACATGGAAGTATTACTTTATTGGATTTTCGTCGTTCAGTCACACAAGGACTTTTGACTTTACGAGAACTTCCTAAATCAAATAAAAGACAATCAACTTCAACACCAAAAAATAAAGGTCCGGCAATAAAGAAGAGGAGAGGAAAAGAATGGTCAGTGTCAAAAGATGTGCGTTTAACCAATCGAGGAATTCATTGGCCAAAATTTGTTGCTAATCGAGGACGTTGTGAAGTTTGTGCTATGAACGGAACTCAATCAAGGCCATATTCAAAATGCTCCCATTGCAATGTATTTTTATGCTGTAACGATAAAAAAAATTGTTTTGCGGACTATCATGATATAGATTGTTCATAACTAGTATAACTAATATGCATATAAAATTATTATAATGTGTTCATAAGCATAATGTAAAATAACTATTTTTTTTTTTAATTATAACATTTTTATTTGACTGATATGGAGTTATGATTTTCTTTTTATTTAACCAACATATAAATCAACACCTATTAATTTCCACGATAAAAAAAACTTTTGGTAACAAAATAATTCATATATAGCATTGACCTAATAATATAACATTTTTTAGACTAAAATACTTAATTTACACTTAGGAGCTATTGAGGTTTTTAATTTATATGTAAGTATTCTAAAAAAAACGTTTATGCTTATTTTTACTAAGAGTAATATTTTTAGAAATAAGAGAAGAACATTTTTTTTTTCTAAAGTCGTAAATAAATTTTGGTATATTCAACATGTTAAAAATTATATGGCAAAATTACTGTTGGTACTTTGAAGTACCAATTAAAAAAATCCTAGATGACCGATGGTACTTCCAAGTACCATGATCCTAACTCAAATTTGAGTAAAAAAAAAAAAAAAAAAACAAAAAAAAATGTCTTATATAGGTCAAATATAACATGTTTATGCAAAAAAAACTTTAAAAAATATTTTAATTCGATGCTTGGTCAACAAAGGGTTAAGGGGATGTGGTTTAGGTTTGAGCGATGATGATGGTGGAATTTTGTTTGAAGACATTCTGTATACTGAAATAATAAAAAGAACCCTTTAGTAAATACACTGATGCGTACGGAACTCAATCAATCTGAAAACCATGTCATACAAACAAGTATATTCCATGAATTGAAATCGTAAACATAATACAAATAAAGCATCGTCAAATTAGTTATGATATATTGATATTTGAACATTCATTGAAGTTAATGCATTCCGTTTGCGTAAAACACCTCAGCGGGTAGGTAGCAGGTACGTATTATAAATACACGAGCAGTCGTTCAAAGTGTATGGACTAACAGTCTGGTTTGCCTAAATTGATTTCGTGTTTTGAGGAAACGTTTATAATCTTTTACAATTGAATATGATTTGAAAAAATATTAAAAACAATTATGGTTGTACTCCTCACACCTAAATCAATATTTTTAAACGATTCCGAGATACCTATTACAAGTTTTTAATCAATCACGATTATTTAAAATCAGAAATTCACAGTTGGCTAATTTGAATATACACCAAAATAATAATCTTGTTTTAGTTTTCCCTACAAGGTAGAATGACCTAAATTTTTGATATTGTAAAAATATAATACTACTGCTGGGTGTAGGTACTCACATCTAAAACGCAAACTGCCAGTGAACACAATCCTTCCAGCGTCTTTTCACCCTGGCACGAAACGGACACTGCGATACTATGCATGAATCTTGAAATAAAAAATATACTTAACAATAATATAGCAAAATTAAAATATGTACCTATCTAATATTGAAACTACAACGTAAACGCCAATCGACAAGACCGTACGGTTGAATTTGTTCCCTGAAAGAGTCAGTTTGCTCTGCAAAACTAACAGTGCTAATAGTAAAACATTATTATCGAGAAAACTATCAGTTGGATAAAATATAATAAGAATAATTATTCTTTAATGGGTCGATGATAAACTGTATGATTCATACAAGATAATAGAATTGGACACATAAACTGTATTATTTATGTTAATATAATTATAAGTCCACATTCATTGCATTTTAGTTGTAAAAACATAAATAATCATCTAGTTATTACATATGAAATGTTTCAAATACCACGTTTACGTGTTTTAACATAAATTGTAATCCTTAGGTATAAAAATTGGACGTTTTATAAATGTTTATCTACTAAATAATTTGTAAACATTCAATTTGATGAAATTCGTCGAAATTTTAACTTTCAATGATTATATAAAAAAAACATGTCATTGGTGTACAGTTATTCGTTTTGGAATTACAAGAAAACAAGATACATTCATATTTTTATCATTATTACGCATGTTGTCGAGAATAAAACTCAAAATGATTATAAAAAAAAAAAAAAGCACACACACATCATTGTAAAATCAATACATCCATCAGAATCTAAAATATTTTAAAACTATGATTGTGTTAGTCACATTCTAGTGGAAATTATATTTTCTCCTATTTACCCAATCTGAATGATACGAAATTCTAAAAATTAATAAAATCACGATTATAAGTACAAAATAGAGACATTGACTTGGTTTATAATTTTATAATATTTTTCCTAAATTATCTTTTTGTATAGAGAATCTTAAGGTGGATTAGACATTGAGAACTATATCTCAGCGATTTTCAAACTAGTATTTGTATACACTTTTATACATAGATTACCTATTGATGAATTAATTCTCGATTTCGGTCTCTGAAATTTTCTTCCCATAACTGTGCTTGGCGTTCGAAGCCATCCGTCTATTCGTTGTAATTTGTGACATTTTTTTTTGTCTCTGTGATGTGCAGTTTTTTTGTTAAATTTTTAATGGTAAAATAACAGAATACAAATTATGAAGAATTGTTTCGCCTGTATATTAAATGTTGCATTTTATAGCTAAAGGTTAGATTTCACTTACGAAGAAAATGTTGAACATTCTCAGGTACCATAATGCTGCTGATAAAATGTATTCTCTTGCGTGTCACGCATCTCAAATGGAGATATCTGTGTTAATCGATGTAAAGTTTAATAGAGAAAAAAAATGTTTCATTAATAGCTTACATAATATATTTATTTATAGCAAGACGATACATTGATTATGTGGGTGACGATAATTATATATTTTGCTGTGGCACACGTACGTGTTAAAATATTTGAAATACAAAATATAAAGTAATCGAAATGTTCGTGTCTACAACTTTTTACACTTTCATTAAAATATGTCCTATGGTTTATTTCTTTTAATTTTTGTTTGGTTCCAAACTGCTGTTGTCATCTAACTTTTTCCGTCGGCGTCAGACCGTTCCTTAGAATTTGCATGTTCTCTTGGCACCTATCATTTCGCATCTGGACATATTGTTTAAGGGGATGTGGTTTAGGTTTGAGCGATGATGATGGTGGAATTTTGTTTGAAGACATTCTGTATACTGAAATAATAAAAAGAACCCTTTAGTAAATACACTGATGCGTACGGAACTCAATCAATCTGAAAACCATGTCATACAAACAAGTATATTCCATGAATTGAAATCGTAAACATAATACAAATAAAGCATCGTCAAATTAGTTATGATATATTGATATTTGAACATTCATTGAAGTTAATGCATTCCGTTTGCGTAAAACACCTCAGCGGGTAGGTAGCAGGTACGTATTATAAATACACGAGCAGTCGTTCAAAGTGTAGGACTAACTGGTTTGCCTAAATTGATTTCGTGTTTTGAGGAAACGTTTATAATCTTTTACAATTGAATATGATTTGAAAAAATATTAAAAACAATTATGGTTGTACTCCTTACACCTAAATCAATATTTTTAAACGATTCCGAGATACCTATTACAAGTTTTTAATCAATCACGATTATTTAAAACAGAAATTCACAGTTGGCTAATTTGAATATACACCAAAATAATAATCTTGTTTTAGTTTTCCCTACAAGGTAGAATGACCTAAATTTTTGATATTGTAAAAATATAATACTACTGCTGGGTGTAGGTACTCACATCTAAAACGCAAACTGCCAGTGAACACAATCCTTCCAGCGTCTTTTCACCCTGGCACGAAACGGACACTGCGATACTATGCATGAATCTTGAAATAAGAAATATACTTAACAATAATATAGCAAAATTAAAATATGTACCTATCTAATATTGAAACTACAACGTAAACGCCAATCGACAAGACCGTACGATTGAATTTGTTCCCTGAAAGAGTCAGTTTGCTCTGCAAAACTAACAGTGCTAATAGTAAACCATTATTATCGAGAAAACTATCAGTTGGATAAAATATAATAAGAATAATTATTCTTTAATGGGTCGATGATAAACTGTATGATTCATACAAGATAATAGAATTGGACACATAAACTGTATTATTTATGTTAATATAATTATAAGTCCACATTCATTGCATTTTAGTTGTATAAACATAAATAATCATCTAGTTATTACATACGAAATGTTTCAAATACCACCTTTACGTGTTTTAACATAAATTGTAATCCTTAGGTATAAAAATTGGACGTTTTATAAATGTTTATCTACTAAATAATTTGTAAACATTCAATTTGATGAAATTCGTCGAAATTTTAACTTTCAATGATTATATAAAAAAAAACATGTCATTGGTGTACAGTTATTCGTTTTGGAATTACAAGAAAACAAGATAAATTCATATTTTTATCATTATTACGCATGTTGTCGAGAATAAAACTCAAAATGATTATAAAAAAAAAAAAAAAGCACACACACATCATTGTAAAATCAATACATCCATCTTAATCTAAAATATTTTAAAACTATGATTGTGTTAGTCACATTCTAGTGGAAATTATATTTTCTCCTATTTACCCAATCTGAATGATACGAAATTCTAAAAATTAATAAAATCACGATTATAACTACAAAATAGAGACATTGACTTGGTTTATAATTTTATAATATTTTTCCTAAATTATCTTTTTGTATAGAGAATCTTAAGGTGGATTAGACATTGAGAACTATATCCCAGCGATTTTCAAACTAGTATTTGTATACACTTTTATACATAGATTACCTATTGATGAATTAATTCTCGGTTTCGGTCTCTGAAATTTTCTTCCCATAACTGTGCTTGGCGTTCGAAGCCATCCGTCTATTCGTTGTAATTTGTGACATTTTTTTTTGTCTCTGTGATGTGCAGTTTTTTTGTTAAATTTTTAATGGTAAAATAACAGAATACAAATTATGAAGAATTGTTTCGTCTGTATATTAAATGTTGCATTTTATAGCTAAAGGTTAGATTTCACTTACGAAGAAAATGTTGAACATTCTCAGGTACCATAATGCTGCTGATAAAATGTATTCTCTTGCGTGTCACGCATCTCAAATGGAGATATCTGTGTTAATCGATGTAAAGTTTAATAGAGAAAAAAAATGTTTCATTAATAGCTTACATAATATATTTATTTATAGCAAGACGATACAGTGATTATGTGGGTGACGATAATTATATATTTTGCTGTGGCACACGTACGTGTTAAAATATTTGAAATACAAAATATAAAGTAATCGAAATGTTCGTGTCTACAACTTTTTACACTTTCATTAAAATATGTCCTATGGTTTATTTCTTTTAATTTTTGTTTGGTTCCAAACTGCTGTTGTCATCTAACTTTTTCCGTCGGCGTCAGACCGTTCCTTAGAATTTGCATGTTCTCTTGGCACCTATCATTTCGCATCTGGACATATTGTTTAAGGGGATGTGGTTTAGGTTTGAGCGATGATGATGGTGGAATTTTGTTTGAAGACATTCTGTATACTGAAATAATAAAAAGAACCCTTTAGTAAATACACTGATGCGTACGGAACTCAATCAATCTGAAAACCATGTCATACAAACAAGTATATTCCATGAATTGAAATCGTAAACATAATACAAATAAAGCATCGTCAAATTAGTTATGATATATTGATATTTGAACATTCATTGAAGTTAATGCATTCCGTTTGCGTAAAACACCTCAGCGGGTAGGTAGCAGGTACGTATTATAAATACACGAGCAGTCGTTCAAAGTGTAGGACTAACTGGTTTGCCTAAATTGATTTCGTGTTTTGAGGAAACGTTTATAATCTTTTACAATTGAATATGATTTGAAAAAATATTAAAAACAATTATGGTTGTACTCCTTACACCTAAATCAATATTTTTAAACGATTCCGAGATACCTATTACAAGTTTTTAATCAATCACGATTATTTAAAACAGAAATTCACAGTTGGCTAATTTGAATATACACCAAAATAATAATCTTGTTTTAGTTTTCCCTACAAGGTAGAATGACCTAAATTTTTGATATTGTAAAAATATAATACTACTGCTGGGTGTAGGTACTCACATCTAAAACGCAAACTGCCAGTGAACACAATCCTTCCAGCGTCTTTTCACCCTGGCACGAAACGGACACTGCGATACTATGCATGAATCTTGAAATAAGAAATATACTTAACAATAATATAGCAAAATTAAAATATGTACCTATCTAATATTGAAACTACAACGTAAACGCCAATCGACAAGACCGTACGATTGAATTTGTTCCCTGAAAGAGTCAGTTTGCTCTGCAAAACTAACAGTGCTAATAGTAAACCATTATTATCGAGAAAACTATCAGTTGGATAAAATATAATAAGAATAATTATTCTTTAATGGGTCGATGATAAACTGTATGATTCATACAAGATAATAGAATTGGACACATAAACTGTATTATTTATGTTAATATAATTATAAGTCCACATTCATTGCATTTTAGTTGTATAAACATAAATAATCATCTAGTTATTACATATGAAATGTTTCAAATACCACGTTTACGTGTTTTAACATAAATTATAATCCTTAGGTATAAAAATTGGACGTTTTATAAATGTTTATCTACTAAATAATTTGTAAACATTCAATTTGATGAAATTCGTCGAAATTTTAACTTTCAATGATTATATAAAAAAAAACATGTCATTGGTGTACAGTTATTCGTTTTGGAATTACAAGAAAACAAGATAAATTCATATTTTTATCATTATTACGCATGTTGTCGAGAATAAAACTCAAAATGATTATAAAAAAAAAAAAAAAGCACACACACATCATTGTAAAATCAATACATCCATCTTAATCTAAAATATTTTAAAACTATGATTGTGTTAGTCACATTCTAGTGGAAATTATATTTTCTCCTATTTACCCAATCTGAATGATACGAAATTCTAAAAATTAATAAAACCACGATTATAACTACAAAATAGAGACATTGACTTGGTTTATAATTTTATAATATTTTTCCTAAATTATCTTTTTGTATAGAGAATCTTAAGGTGGATTAGACATTGAGAACTATATCTCAGCGATTTTCAAACTAGTATTTGTATACACTTTTATACATAGATTACCTATTGATGAATTAATTCTCGGTTTCGGTCTCTGAAATTTTCTTCCCATAACTGTGCTTGGCGTTCGAAGCCATCCGTCTATTCGTTGTAATTTGTGACATTTTTTTTTGTCTCTGTGATGTGCAGTTTTTTTGTTAAATTTTTAATGGTAAAATAACAGAATACAAATTATGAAGAATTGTTTCGTCTGTATATTAAATGTTGCATTTTATAGCTAAAGGTTAGATTTCACTTACGAAGAAAATGTTGAACATTCTCAGGTACCATAATGCTGCTGATAAAATGTATTCTCTTGCGTGTCACGCATCTCAAATGGAGATATCTGTGTTAATCGATGTAAAGTTTAATAGAGAAAAAAAATGTTTCATTAATAGCTTACATAATATATTTATTTATAGCAAGACGATACAGTGATTATGTGGGTGACGATAATTATATATTTTGCTGTGGCACACGTACGTGTTAAAATATTTGAAATACAAAATATAAAGTAATCGAAATGTTCGTGTCTACAACTTTTTACACTTTCATTAAAATATGTCCTATGGTTTATTTCTTTTAATTTTTGTTTGGTTCCAAACTGCTGTTGTCATCTAACTTTTTCCGTCGGCGTCAGACCGTTCCTTAGAATTTGCATGTTCTCTTGGCACCTATCATTTCGCATCTGGACATATTGTTTAAGGGGATGTGGTTTAGGTTTGAGCGATGATGATGGTGGAATTTTGTTTGAAGACATTCTGTATACTGAAATAATAAAAAGAACCCTTTAGTAAATACACTGATGCGTACGGAACTCAATCAATCTGAAAACCATGTCATACAAACAAGTATATTCCATGAATTGAAATCGTAAACATAATACAAATAAAGCATCGTCAAATTAGTTATGATATATTGATATTTGAACATTCATTGAAGTTAATGCATTCCGTTCGCGTAAAACACCTCAGCGGGTAGGTAGCAGGTACGTTTAATAAATACACGAGCAGTCGTTCAAAGTGTATGGACTAACTGGTTTGCCTAAATTGATTTCGGGTTTTGAGGAAACGTTTATAATCTTTTACAATTGAATATGATTTGAAAAAATATTAAAAACAATTATGGTTGTACTCCTTACACCTAAATCAATATTTTTAAACGATTCCGAGATACCTATTACAAGTTTTTAATCAATCACGATTATTTAAAATCAGAAATTCACAGTTGGCTAATTTGAATATACACCAAAATAATAATCTTGTTTTAGTTTTCCCTACAAGGTAGAATGACCTAAATTTTTGATATTGTTAAAATATAATACTACTGCTGGGTGTAGGTACTCACATCTAAAACGCAAACTGCCAGTGAACACAATCCTTCCAGCGTCTTTTCACCCTGGCACGAAACGGACACTGCGATACTATGCATGAATCTTGAAATAAAAAATATACTTAACAATAATATAGCAAAATTAAAATATGTACCTATCTAATATTGAAACTACAACGTGAACGCCAATCGACAAGATCGTACGATTGAATTTGTTCCCTGAAAGAGTCAGTTTGCTCTGCAAAACTAACAGTGCTAATAGTAAACAATTATTATCGAGAAAACTATCAGTTGGATAAAATATAATAAGAATAATTATTCTTTAATGGGTCGATGATAAACTGTATGATTCATACAAGATAATAGAATTGGACACATAAACTGTATTATTTATGTTAATATAATTATAAGTCCACATTTATTGCATTTTAGTTGTATAAACAAAAATAATCATCTAGTTATTACATATGAAATGTTTCAAATACCACGTTTACGTGTTTTAACATAAATTGTAATCCTTAGGTATAAAAATTGGACGTTTTATAAATGTTTATCTACTAAATAATTTGTAAACATTCAATTTGATGAAATTCGTCGAAATTTTAACTTTCAATGATTATATAAAAAAAACATGTCATTGGTGTACAGTTATTCGTTTTGGAATTACAAGAAAACAAGATAAATTCATATTTTTATCATTATTACGCATGTTGTCGAGAATAAAAGTCAAAATGATTATAAAAAAAAAAAAAAGCACACACACATCATTGTAAAATCAATACATCCATCAGAATCTAAAATATTTTAAAACTATGATTGTGTTAGTCACATTCTAGTGGAAATTATATTTTCTCCTATTTACCCAATTTGAATGATACGAAATTCTAAAAATTAATAAAATCATGATTATTACTACAAAATAGAGACATTGACTTGGTTTATAATTTTATAATATTTTTCCTAAATTATCTTTTTGTATAGAGAATCTTAAGGTGGATTAGACATTGAGAACTATATCCCAGCGATTTTCAAACTAGTATTTGTATACACTTTTATACATAGATTACCTATTGATGAATTAATTCTCGGTTTCGGTCTCTGAAATTTTCTTCCCATAACTGTGCTTGGCGTTCGAAGCCATCCGTCTATTCGTTGTAATTTGTGACATTTTTTTTTGTCTCTGTGATGTGCAGTTTTTTTGTTAAATTTTTAATGGTAAAATAACAGAATACAAATTATGAAGAATTGTTTCGTCTGTATATTAAATGTTGCATTTTATAGCTAAAGGTTAGATTTCACTTACGAAGAAAATGTTGAACATTCTCAGGTACCATAATGCTGCTGATAAAATGTATTCTCTTGCGTGTCACGCATCTCAAATGGAGATATCTGTGTTAATCGATGTAAAGTTTAATAGAGAAAAAAAATGTTTCATTAATAGCTTACATAATATATTTATTTATAGCAAGACGATACAGTGATTATGTGGGTGACGATAATTATATATTTTGCTGTGGCACACGTACGTATTAAAATATTTGAAATACAAAATATAAAGTAATCGAAATGTTCGTGTCTACAACTTTTTACACTTTCATTAAAATATGTCCTATGGTTTATTTCTTTTAATTTTTGTTTGGTTCCAAACTGCTGTTGTCATCTAACTTTTTCCGTCGGCGTCAGACCGTTCCTTAGAATTTGCATGTTCTCTTGGCACCTATCATTTCGCATCTGGACATATTGTTTAAGGGGATGTGGTTTAGATTTGAGCGATGATGATGGTGGAATTTTGTTTGAAGACATTCTGTATACTGAAATAATAAAAAGAACCCTTTAGTAAATACACTGATGCGTACGGAACTCAATCAATCTGAAAACCATGTCATACAAACAAGTATATTCCATGAATTGAAATCGTAAACATAATACAAATAAAGCATCGTCAAATTAGTTATGATATATTGATATTTGCACATTCATGGGCGTAGCGAGTATGGGGCAGGGTTGGGCAAGTGCCCCCCCTGCACTACAAACTAAATTGTATTTCTTATATCACACGTGTAAGTTTTACGTTAAAATTGAAATATTAAATATGATATAAGTACATGAAGTCTAAAAATAGTTTAGTGGGACCGAGTGATATCTACACCTGTAATCGTTTTATATTTTATCGATTAGTCTATCTAAAGATTATTTGAATTATGAGTTAAACGCTAATCGTTATGTGCTTTATACATTAATATCAACAGCGATAGTGTCAACAATCAAGTGCAGCAGACAGCAGTACGTGCCGTTCTGTGTTCGCGTAAGTAACGAATATAATATATAACGTTTACATTTAATATTATTTTACACGATGGACATAAGAAAGTTTTTTGGTGGTAAGTATATATCTTGTTTTAGAATTATAAATAGTTACAAAGTAAAATAAATAAGTACAAAGTCTTTTACTTATATAATATATACTCTATGTATTGTGACCGCCGCCTGCCGCAACTATGATATATTAAGAGGACGCTATACCCGCATGCGTTGTCTTCGTCTTACAAGCATACAATATAGCGAAAAACTGTTTTGCGCGGGACAAAACCACTCCCTTGGTATTTATAGTAGAATTACCAAAATTCCCCAATACATAGGACACAACTTTTTCTGTGTCATAGCGCATATTTTATGTTTATAATTTATTATTAATAAATTATCAACAACAAACAAATTTTTAATGCATTAAGTTTCGAGCCCTGATTATCACTTACATCATTATTTCATAAGTCTTCGTAATTTTTAAGGTCGAGAAAAGAGAAAATTGCCAGAAATAAGTAGTAGCGGAAGTGATGAACACGATGGAATATATAAAATTCCCAAATCCTCCAACGAACCTTCCACTTCTTATGATCGCAATACCAGAAATGCAGATCCTTCAACTTCTAAAAAGCTTACAAATGAAGAACGTTTTGAAAATGACATAGGTCAATGGGTGGGACGGTCTAATCATTTAACAACATCTCAAAAAATGGATATCTTGAAACGTTGTTGGACGCCACCAGAAAATTACAACTTTAGTGAGGATGCTATTGCTGTTGGATCAAAGAGAAAATTTAACCATAGTTGGTTACAGGCCTATGCTCCTTGGCTTGCGTATTCGAAAATACTGAAAGGAGCTCTTTGTTTGTACTGTGTTCTGTTTCCACCGAAAAAAGTCCAAGGTGTTTTAGGTTCATTTATCATCAAACCTTTTACACGATACAAAGACATTCACGAGGGCTGTAGAAACCATATTTCCAATAATTGGCACCAAGGAGCAACCGAAGCAGCTAATAGTTTTGTGGAAGAAGTACCTATAAATATTATGATGGTATCCGGACACCAAAAAGTACTAGAACAAAATCGAAAAATTATTTCGTCCATAATTTCAAATGTACTATTTTGCGGAACCCATGATCTACCCTTTAGAGGAAAAGGTCAAAATGAAGGTAATTGAATAAAATCATTAAATTTATAAAATATTGGATTATTTAAATTATTTATTTTTGATAATTTTTTGATGTAGGAGTTTTCTATGACTTAATTCAAATGCGAATTGAAGCTGGTGATCAGTATCTCCAAAACCATATCGAAAAGGGCAAGCGAAATGCCATCTACACATCTCCGCAAATTCAGAATGAAATCATCAATATAAGTGGAACAGTAATCAAAGATTGTATTATTAATGATGTTAAAAAGGCTGTAGCTTTCAGTATAATGGCAGACGAGACCGCTGATATCTCAGGAACAGAGCAATTGTCTATTGGGATTAGATTTTTTGATGGTGAGAAAAGGGCTATCAGAGAAGAATTTTTAGGCTTCATTGAACTACATGCCACGGATGCTGTTAACATAGCTAGTGCAATAGATCATTTTATTCAAAACGAAGGTCTCGATGGAACGAAGCTTGTTGGACAAGGCTATGATGGTTGCGCAACTATGGCAGGGAAAATCAATGGAGTGCAAACAATTTTACGAGAAAAATATCCACATGCTCTATTTTTTCACTGTGCAAGTCATAAATTAAACTTGGTGGTCAATGATTTAAATTGTGTTCCAGAAATACGTAACACAATTTCAACGGTAAAGGATATCATAAACTTTTTTCGCGAATCTGTTTTACGTAGAAAATGTATCCCGAACATACCAGCATTCTGTGAGACACGATGGTCTTAAAAATATAGAAGTATTTCAATTTTCAAAGAAAATTTTGAGATAATTGTACATGCTTTAGATAAATTGTCAAAAGATGGGAACACTGCAACAAGAAAAGTTGCTTTTCAATTGTATGCTGTAGCAAATAAAAGTATTTTTATAATGAGTGTTATCCTCATAGCAAAATACTCTAAATTATTAGAGCCTGTTGTGAATGCTTTACAATCAAAAAATCTGGATTTGCTGAAATGCTCAAATTTTATAAAAAAAATAGTAGTCATAGTGAAAGATCACCGCGAACACGCTGACACAGAAATTCAAGAATTATTAACTGCTGCAAACATAGCAGCTGAGAATATAGGAGCAGAAATTAATCTTCCTAGGATTGTTAAACAACAACAACATCGTTCGAATCCTCCAGCGTTAAATTCGGCTGAATTCTGGAAGAGATCATTACTAATTCCATACTTGGATTCATTAATATCCTCATTGGAACGGAGATTTTCTGATGAAAACATACCTGCTTTTTCAATTTTATTATTACACCCTTCAAATATGTTAGATATGAACACCAAAGAATTTAAACTTAAAATAAATGATTTTGCCAATTATTACCAAATTAAAGACTTGGAAAGTGAAGCAGAATTATGGTACAACATCTGGAAGGAGAAAAAACTGGCTAAAAGCAAACTATCAGACATGGAAATGAGTGAAGTAGTAGAAGAAACAGATATTTTCTTTCCTAAAATAAAACAAGCCTTGCATATTTCTTTAGCTCAGCCATGTACAACTTGCACTATTGAGAGGTCATTCAGTACGTTAAGAAGGGTAAAAACTTGGTTGCGTTCAACGCTGACGGAAAACCGTCTGAATGGTAAATCAAAATAGTTTTTTTATATCAATGCTAATTAATAATTATATTAATATTAATCATATACAATGTAAATTATTTCAGGTCTATGCATACTAAGTGTGCATAGAAAGCTGCTAGATGAAAAAAAGGAAGAGATGCAACAGAAAATTCTCAGCAGATAATGCGAAGACTCTAGACGATTGTCATTGTTATAATTTAAAAATAATGATTAATGAATAATATATTATAAATAAATACTTTAAAAAAAAAATTGAGTTTTAATGATTTAAAGTTGGCTACATCACTACCCCCCCTGATTGAAATCCTAGCTACGCCCATGTGCACATTCATTGAAGTTAATGCATTCCGTTTACGTAAAACACCTCAGCGGGTAGGTAGCAGGTAGGTATTATAAATACACGAGCAGTCGTTTAAAGTGTACGGACTAACTCGTTTGCCTAAATTGATTTTGTATTTTGAGGAAACGTTTATAATCTTTTACAATTGAATATGATTTGAAAAAATATTAAAAACAATTATGGTTGTACTACTTACACCTAAATCAATATTTTTAAACGATTCCGGGATACCTATTACAAGTTTTTAATCAATCACGATTATTTAAAATCAGAAAATCACAGTTGGCTAATTTGAATATACACCAAAATAATAATCTTGTTTTAGTTTTCCCTACAAGGTAGAATGACCTAAATTTTTGATATTGTAAAAATATAATACTACTGCTGGGTGTAGGTACTCACATCTAAAACGCAAACTGCCAGTGAACACAATCCTTCCAGCGTCTTTTCACCCTGGCACGAAACGGACACTGCGATACTATGCATGAATCTTGAAATAAGAAATCTGCGAATCCACGTCGGGCATTGGGTACGGCTGGTTCATGGTTTGTTGGTTCAGACGTCGGTAATCCACACATAGTCGCTTTTCACCTGACGACTTGCTAACGAGGAGCACTGGGCTGGCGTACTGGGAGGTCAAGTCGCTCACGATACCTGCTTCCTTCCAGTCTCGAATCGTGTCAGCGATCAAGCGGCGGTCGGAGGGCGACGTTCGATATGGCTTGAGATTAACCGGAGTGCTATCAGGAATTTCCGTGATGTCCATCGAAATTACATTCGTACAGCCGAGCTCCTTAATATTTTTCGCGAAGGCGTCGTGATATTCGTTTAGTAGCTCGATCAGCGATTCGCGTTGAACCTCCGTCACGTTGGCGTCGAACACAACGTCGTCGACTGTGATGGGTTCCTTCGTGGGCGGCTGCTGTTCGGTTTCCGCGACGTAGATTTTGTCGTCGCCGGCGACATACGTCTTGGTGAGTGCGTCGACGGACACGCAGCTGTTTGATTCAAAAACAATTTCACCCGCTTGTTTTGAGTAATTTACGTGCGGGAGGTTAAGCCATGTGCGACCGACCAACACGTCAACAGGTATCGCGTTGTCAGGCACAACCTTCAGAACGTGGTCAGCTCCCAGCACCTCGTCGACGGTGACGTCGGCGAAGCCTTCGCCGAGATCGTCGTCGCACCAGGTTGATCGGCATTTCCTACGGTGTACAGTGGACACACGGCGTCGCGTACGTCGATACCACACTCGCGGGCTATCGATAAACGTATCAACACAGCGGAGCTGCCCGAGTCGATCAGGCCGGTTACGGCATGTCTGTTAACCAACACGGTTTTTGAAAACGGATTTTTCGGCCTTGTGCTCGAACTTGCGTCGACACGGTACGCATGATCGGCGGCGGACGCGCCCTCAGAACGTTCAGCGACCTCCGGGCATCGGCCGCGTGTGTGCTGATTGTTAGAACTACAGTTAGAACACTTCATCGGTCGTCTTGGTTTCGGGCAATCCTTACTGATATGTCCCGTACCACGGCAATTATAACAATAAATCGTCGGACGGTCCCTCGACGCGTCCATTTTCAGTTCGGGCTCGGATGTCGACAATCCAGCGACCGCGCCAGACGTCGTTTTCGGCAGAACAGCGGGTGCGACGCTAGTCGATTTCGCACTAGGCTGTTCGGTGATGGCCTTCGGTTTACGGGGTTTGGAAAACGTCGACCCGGCGGCCTCGAACTTTTCTTTTCTCTTGGCGCGCATACGTTCCCAATCTCGAATGTCCGATAAAAGATCGTCGCGGTTGAGGTGAGTACGACTGTAGACCCAGTCGGTCAGGGCTTGCGACCTCAGTCCCTCGACGACGTATTCCCGCGTATCAGCGAACGTCAAATCAAGCGAGTGGCACAACCCGAGTTTTGCATAGAAATAATCAATGGTGGGCTCGTTCGGCTCTTGAATTCGGGCTTCGAGTTCACGCCACAGATCGGCCTTACGCAACGTGCGTACGAACGTGGTTTTGAACCTCCGGACGAAGGTGTCCCAATCCCGGAACTCTTCCAACAGGTACCAACTCCGCGTGGCTTGCGAGATGTGCGATCGAACGTATTGCAAACGGTGTCGTAAGGGCCACTGGTTGACCTGAGCCATCCCGTCCACAGAGCTGATCCAATCCTCCACTTGGCTGCTCGACTCGTGTCCGGTGAACGACCAGATGGACGTTCCCACATCCGGGAGTATGCGGTAGTCGATTGAGGCGGCGGCTGAGGAGACATTATTTTGTATAGGCAGCTGTTGTGCAGAGGAGGCACTTTCGAGTGCTTGTAACCTTTCGGTCAACGCGCGCACTTCCTCAAACAATGTGTTGTACGAAGGAGCCTTCGGTGTTGAATTGTCGTCCGTCATCGTGTAGACGAACGTAAACAGTAAACACTGTCGACACAAAACTCGATATCGTCGCGTTGCGTTAACGTCGTGGTCCCGGTTGCGATAAGCGACGCGCACGGTCGCGGTGCCGGTTGCGATAAGCGGCGCGCACGATCGGGGTAACGATTGCGATAAGAACTAACCTCCAAAATCGCAAGGTCGAACTTTGAACCGCGATGGCACACGGCGGGGTGTACAACACGTGAGTACGTGAGACGGATTTTCACGGACACGTTACTTTTCGGCACTCGGCGATTTTCACGAACGCGTTGCTTTTCGGCACTCGCGAAAACGACGACGCGAAACTGCGGTAGACGGCACAGCGGATACAATCGACTCCTTGCGCTCAAAAAGTCGTATCCCACTTCTGATATGAAAGCTATAAAAATATGCTTAAGGGGGGTGTCAGGATTCAAATACTAAAAGATTATAACACGAATTAGAGTATCACTGTGATTTATTAGACATTAGCAAACAAACGTCGCCGAAGCGTAAAACGATTATAAAACTACAGAAGTTCAGACGAGTAACGGCGGTTCGACCTCGAGCACAAGCGTCGTGCTCTACGGTATCGGAGAAACAGAACGATGTACGAACTACGAAGTACGGCGGCGGAGACAGACTGTCCGCCGGCCGTCCAGTGCTGCCAAAGTGTACAAAAAAAAAGATCGCTAACAGTCCTATGGTTTATTTCTTTTAATTTTTGTTAGGTTCCAAACTGCTGTTGTGATCTAACTTTTTCCGTCGGCGTCAGACCGTTCCTTAGAATTTGCATGTTCTCTTGGAACCTATCATTTCGCATATGGACATATTGTTTAAGGGGTTGTGGTTTAGGTTTGAGCGATGATGATGGTGGAATTTTGTTTGAAGACATTCTGTATACTGAAATATTAAAAAGAACCCTTTAGTAAATACACTGATGCGTACGGAACTCAATCAATCTGAAAACCATGTCATACAAACAAGTATATTCCATGAATTGAAATCGAAAACATAATACAAATAAAGCATCGTCAAATTAGTTATGATATATTGATATTTGAACATTCATTGAAGTTAATGCATTCCGTTTACATAAAACACCTCAACGGGTAGGTAGCAGGTACGTATTATAAATACACGAGCAGTCGTTTAAAGTGTACGGATTAACTCGTTTGCCTAAATTGATTTTGTGTTTTGAGGAAACGTTTATAATCTTTTACAATTGAATATGATTTGAAAAAATATTAAAAACAATTAAAGTTGAACTTCTTACACCTAAATCAATATTTTTAAACGATTCCGAGATACCTATTACAAGTTTTTAATCAATCACGATTATTTAAAATCAGAAAATCACAGTTGGCTAATTTGAATAGACACCAAAATAATAATTCTGTTTTAGTTTTCCCTACAAGGTAGAATGACCTAAATTTTTGATATTGTAAAAATATAATACTACTGCTGGGTGTTGGTACTCACATCTAAAACGCTAACTGCCAGTGAACACAATCCTTACAGCGTCTTTTCACCCTGGCACGAAACGGACACTGCGATACTATGCATGAATCTTGAAATAAGAAATATACTTAACAATAATATAGCAAAATTAAAATATGTACCTATCTAATATTGAAACTACAACTTAAACGCCAGTCGACAAGACCGTACGATTGAATTTGTTCCCTGAAAGAGTCAGTTTGCTCTGCAAAACTAACAGTGCTAATAGTAAACCATTATTATCGAGAAAACTATCAGTTGGATAAAATATAATAAGAACAATTATTCTTTAATGGGTCGATGATAAACTGTATGTTTTATACAAGATCATAGAATTGGACACATAAACTGTATTATAAATGATAATATAATTATAAGTCCACATTCATTGCATTTTAGTTGTATAAACATAAATAATCATCTAGTTATTACATATGAAATGTTTCAAATACCACGATTACGTGTTTTAACATAAATTGTAATTCTTAGGTATAAAAATTGGACCTTTTATAAATGTTTATCTACTAAATAATTTGTAAACATTCAATTTGATGAAATTCGTCGAAATTTTAACTTTCAATGATTATATAAAAAAAAACATGTCATTGGTGTACAGTTATTCGTTTTGGAATTACAAGAAAACAAGATAAATTCATATTTTTATCATTATTACGCATGTTGTCGAGAATAAAACTCAAAATGATTATAAAAAAAAAAAAAAAGCACACACACATCATTGTAAAATCAATACATCCATCTTAATCTAAAATATTTTAAAACTATGATTGTGTTAGTCACATTCTTGTGGAAATTATATTTTCTCCTATTTACCCAATCTGAATGATACGAAATTCTAAAAATTAATAAAATCACGATTATAACTACAAAATAGAGACATTGACTTGGTTTATAATTTTATAATATTTTTCCTAAATTATCTTTTTGTATAGAGAATCTTAAGGTGGATTAGACATTGAGAACTATATCCCAGCGATTTTCAAACTAGTATTTGTATACACTTTTATACATAGATTACCTATTGATGAATTAATTCTCGGTTTCGGTCTCTGAAATTTTCTTCCCATAACTGTGCTTGGCGTTCGAAGCCATCCGTCTATTCGTTGTAATTTGTGACATTTTTTTTTGTCTCTGTGATGTGCAGTTTTTTTGTTAAATTTTTAATGGTAAAATAACAGAATACAAATTATGAAGAATTGTTTCGTCTGTATATTAAATGTTGCATTTTATAGCTAAAGGTTAGATTTCACTTACGAAGAAAATGTTGAACATTCTCAGGTACCATAATGCTGCTGATAAAATGTATTCTCTTGCGTGTCACGCATCTCAAATGGAGATATCTGTGTTAATCGATGTAAAGTTTAATAGAGAAAAAAAATGTTTCATTAATAGCTTACATAATATATTTATTTATAGCAAGACGATACAGTGATTATGTGGGTGACGATAATTATATATTTTGCTGTGGCACACGTACGTGTTAAAATATTTGAAATACAAAATATAAAGTAATCGAAATGTTCGTGTCTACAACTTTTTACACTTTCATTAAAATATGTCCTATGGTTTATTTCTTTTAATTTTTGTTTGGTTCCGAACTGCTGTTGTGATCTAACTTTATCCGTCGGCGTTAGACCGTTCCTTAGAATTTGCTTGTTCTCTTGGAACCTATAATTTCGCATCTGGACATATTGTATAAGGGGTTGTGATTTAGGTTTGAGCGATGATGATGGTGGAATTTTGTTTGAAGACATTCTGTATACTGAAATAATAAAAAGAACCCTTTAGTAAATACACTGATGTGTACGGAAGTCAATCAATCTTAAAACCATGTCATACAAACAAGTATATTCCATGAATTTTAATCGTAAACATAATACAAATAAAGCATCGTCAAATTAGTTATGATATTTTGATATTTGAACATTTATTGAAGTTAATGCATTCCGTTTACGTAAAACACCTCAACGGGTAGGTAGCAGGTACGTATTATAAATACACGAGCAGTCGTTTAAAGTTTACGGAATAACTCGTTTGCCTAAATTGACTTTGTGTTTGAGGAAACGTTTATAATCTTTTACAGTTGAATATGATTTGAAAAAATATTAAAATCAATTATAGTTGTACTCCTTACACCTAAAGCAATCTTTTTTAACGATTCCGAGATACATATTACAAGTTTTTAATCAATCACGATTATTTAAAATCAGAAAATCACAGTTGGCTAATTTGAATAAACACCAAAATAATAATTCTGTTTTAGTTTTCCCTACAAGGTAGAATGACCTAAATTTTTGTTATTGTAAAAATATAATACTACTGCTGGGTGTAGGTACTCACATCTAAAATGCAAACTGCCAGTGAACACAATCATTTCAGCGTCTTTTCAATTGCGTTATCGACATTATGTACGTTTTTACGTCCCACCACCACCCGCCCTGTCCACCGCACGAGCATAATATCGCCGCGGCTGGTGACTATTTTTAGTAATCCTGCTAGCCAACACGAAAAACCCATAGACTTATCAGGATTACTAGATACACGGCTATCACCGCCAATTCTGGTACCCGCACTTTCCTTCTTGACCGTTCTGAAACGTCGTGGTACCCGCACATTCTATCACCGCCAATTATGAAACGCCGTGGTACCCGCACTTTCCTTCTAGACCGTTCTGGAACGTCGTGGTACCCGCACATTCTATCACCGCCAATTATGAAACGCCGCGGTACCCACACACTCCATCTAGACTGTTCTGAAACGCCGCAGTACCCGCACGTTCTATCGCCGCCAAATAATATTATATAATATTACAATGATAAATAATTGGTGGTCTGAATCACTGCATTTCGTGCGGATTTGGATTTTTAGTAATTTTATTTCATATTATAAGTGCAGGGCGGACGCAATTTGCACTACTGCGGTAGATATCTATAGGTTTATAATTCATTAAAAATCGAAATATTGTACTACGACTTAGGCAAGCACATTCCTGGCTTCGTCAGGGTCTCTGCTATGCTGGGGATGCATTTTGGATCCTTACAATTTGCATAAAGTGGTGGTGAGGTCGAGTTGTCCAGAAAACGGTAAATTGGTGCGGGATTACATGGGTAAAATACTGGTTTTGCCACCACTACAAGTCTAATTCATAAATTAAGAAAAAACTAAAATAATCGAAAATCTCATATGCATATGATCATATGAATACCTAGACATGAATCTAAATATTTTGAAAATGTTATGGTTTCAAATTCTAATATAAACAATCGGTGAAAATTGCTTGTATCTACAGTAATTTATTTTAGAGTAACACCACTTACACCAAAAACGAATTTACGTAAAAATTCTTGTTTTCCTATATTTTTTTTTGTTTTTCTCGGCGATTTTGGAGACTAGGTACTACGATATCCCCTATGCACCTACTAGATTAACTTTCTCACCGGAAATGATGAAAAGCGAAGCATTATTTCGAATACTTATCGTGCACACAGACACAAATAATAAAAATGTATTACGCAAAACGTTAATTTGCTATATATAACGGAAACAATAAAATGCCCGTGTTACGTCTTAAATCGTGGGTCGTGGAGTTGCATCGTTCACAAAATTTCGGACTTCGGTCAAATTTAATGCCCGCGATTCTAACCTTATCACTATTTATCACGAACTATGATGGTAATAATTGTTATCAAATAAATAACAACATAATATTTTTATTTTTTCGTCTGCCGACGTTAAGTTTGAATCACTCGGGAATCGCGATTATATGAAATTTGAACAGAACTACAGTCGTACAGGGTTCTATTCATACATAATTTAAGAACATAATCACCATGGATAAGTGTATTCTTTTTAGCAAAACATCCAATGTATCGCCTCGCCGCCACATTACGTTAATTTTCATTTGTAAGTATTATTTTCTAATTGCACTGTTTATACTTCTTAATAATATGGAGTCAGTCTAGTTTGCTAATTTGTTCACAGATATAGATTTCCAAAAAATCAATGAAATAAAGACTAAAAATCTTCGAATTAAATGATTATCCCAATTTCTACCTGGCATAGAATCTGCGGCAATCATTTCTCAATTAGCGATTGTAAACAATGCTCAGTAAATTAGTAAACACGGTCAGAGGCTGTCTCAAAACATAATCCAAACCACTTGTCTGGGACAGAGAAGTAAAATAAATTTTAGTTATTTACTGCAACATCGGTACTACTCTGAGTATGACTAGGAAATCGCATCTAAGAGGTAAAAACGTTTAACATAAATTATGAATTAGGTATTTATATATTATTTACAAAATGACAATTTCAGAAAACTTTGTTTCTCCAACGATGAGTTAGCAGAAAATGAACAGACGAATAAAGGGTTTCGAGGACTTACAATTGATAATTTTGATTAGCCCAGAAAAGCCTTAGATACTGATTAATGTCTAATTCACACACACTTATGTAAGTATTACTAACCACTGTGTGACGGGGAGTTATAAGACCATTCCCTCGGGGGTTTTTACACCTTTAGCCATATGTCGCGAGGGCGGCTCCTTCACGCCTTTGGGTGACGCGGAAACATCCCTAACCTAACCTAACCTAACCTTTTTTTTTTTTTTTTAAGGGTGATATCGGGAAACTGGGAGGGAACTGCTTGCGCATTACTTCCTCCCGGCCCCCATAATTTATTCAACAAATGTACACAAACGGTTGAGTATGGCCCGGCTAATCCCCGGACCATAGCTCTTACAATAAGCTTCTAAAAAATACAATATGAAGGGTTCTACCTTCCATAAAATGCGCCATTCCAGCTACAAAACTTTTCCAACTTAACTATTTTTAAGGGTGTCGCTGCCGTTCAGTCTCTTCCTCCTCTTTGGTCCTTAATATACTGCCAATATATCTCTCTATTCTCGTCCAGCTGGCCATGTCTTTGAGCATCAACTGGACCGCTGTGCCTGGTGAGAACCCTTCCCCCAGCATGAATTCGAGATCCCTCTTCTTGGCTGCCCATCTTCCGCAGTTGAAGAATGTGTGCTCGGCGTCATCTTCTTCATACCCACACGAGGCGCACTCAGGACTTTCTACTCGCGTGAACCTATGTAGGTAAGATTGGAAACACCCATGACCAATTAGAAATTGGGTTAGATGGTATCCAATCCTACCGTGTTTTCGCTTAACCCATTTGTATACATTGGGAATCAATTTTCTGGTCCATTCACCGGTCTTGTTGTTATCTTCCCATTCTGTCTGCCACCAATGGACTATCCACTCTTCGGAGAGCCGCTTTGCCTCCTTTTTGTCCATGCTGTATGCGTTATTGGTGAGTCTCCTCGCATCGGCCCTAGCACGTGCGGCTAAGTGTATTGGGGTTAGGCCCGCTACCACAAGTATCGCATCTGTTGGCGCTGTTCGGTAAGCACTTGCCACCCGGACGGCCATTCTCCTCTGTGGGCCGAGTATCATCTGACGGTGATTGTGGAAAATCAATGACGCGCTCCAAATTGGTGCGGCGTACAGTAATTGATTTTCCACTACTGTTGCCAGGAGTTTCCTCCTGCACGGTTTCGGGCCACCGACGTTCGGCATTATTCTGGATAGCGCAGTTGCCATCTTGTCTGCTTTGCCGCTCGCCAGGGATAGATGCGTCTTGTAGCCCAGTGTAGAGCTGAGCTCCATACCGAGATACCGCACATGGTCGTTTAGCTCTAGCAGCGTCCCCTGTAGCCAGAAATCCGGTTTTCGGTACGCCCTCTTGTTGGTCAGCATAATGGCCTGGGTCTTGGCGACCGATATGCTTAGCCCGTTGTTGTTGACCCACTCTGCTACTATCGCCAGCGCCGGATTCATGGCTTCCTCTAGCAGGTCGGTAGTGTGTGCTGTGCCCACAATGGCGATATCATCTGCGAAACCGACTAGTTACACTCCGTTCGGCTGTTCTAATCGCAGTAGGTCATCGTAGAAGATGTTCCACAGTAGGAGGCCGATGAAGGATCCCTGTGGAACACCGCAAGTTACCGCCATACTCTCTGCCTCCGTCAGCAGCTGACGGTCGTTAAGGTAGCCTCGGACGATATTCATTAGATATCCGGGCACGCTTTTCCTGTTCAGAGCTTCCTCGATCTTCCTCTATGGCGCAGTGTTGAACGCGTTCGCTACGTCAATCGCAACCAGAGCACAGAGGTCACGGCGAGCGAGGGCACCCGACCCGGCGCGTTGTACCATTCCGCAGACCGCCTCTAAAGTATCCAGCGTTGAGCGGTCCTTTTCGGAAGCCGTACTGGTGGCAAGAGAGCCCCTCTGGTATGGCATCGAGGTGAGCCTCCAAACGCTTTTTTATCACCCGCTCAAATAATTTCGCCACCGTATTGATCAGGCTCAGCGGTCGGTATGACGATGGTAAGTTCAGCGGCTTACCCGGTTTCCTGATGAGCACCAGTCTGGCTGACTTCCATGCGCCAGGGAATAGTCCCTTCTCCAGGCACTGGTTGAAGACCATGGCCACCTCCCTGGGCCTAGCCAAGGCCACTGCTCTGATTACGGCATCTGGTACACCGTCTGGGCCTGGCGCTTTCCCTGTTGGTAAGGTGTGGGCTATCGTCACAATTTCATCTTTCGTTATACTCGGAAAAGCGGCCTTCGCCTGCGGGGTGAAGTGTTCCGCTGCTGGTCCAGACGGAAAGAGGCCCGCTAGTATTGCGGGTAATCGACCCGGAGCGGTGAGCTCTTGAATGGGCCGCCTGCCCAGAAGCTTCTTTGTAACCAATATGTAGGGTAGGCCCCACGGGTCTTGATCGACCGAGTCACAAAGTTCCTTCCACGCGTTCTCCTGACTCTTCCTGACCGCCAATCTGAGTGCTTTCATTGCTTCCCTTGCTGTCTGCTGCTCCTCCCGGCACTCCTCGGGACCCATCTTTTTACGAGCCCTTTGGAATCTCTTCCTAGCCCTGAGCGACGACTTACGGAGCTCGGCTATCTCGTCCGACCACCAGTACACAGGCTTCTATTACACTGACTTTATTGATCACTCCCTCCGTGTCGTCTTGCTGGGTACCCGTGGCCTCTTCTAGGTTGAGGACCTTGCTGAACGTCGCCGCGACTCCTCGTTCTGCGACACAGTCCTTCGCCTGGTAGCCCAGAGCTCCACATCTACGGCAGCAGGTCGATCGGTCCGGCCCTGTGCAGCTCTTGGAGACATGTCCCATGGCAAGGCATCTAAAACAGTGAGTGCGGGCCTGACTGGGGCGGACTCTGCAGTTCACTAGTCCGATTCTCGCTCTACCTTTCTCCACAAGTTTGCGTGCTGCTACCGCCGGGAGTACCGCGACCGCCACCTGGGAGCCACCGAAGTCCCTGCGGAGACCAATAATCTGCACATCCTCCCTTGGTAAGCCCGTCACCACGGCCAGCGCCTGGGCGACCTCATCCTTGTCCGACCAACTGTCGACATCCCTCAGCTCAACCACGCTCCTCTGCGAGAGCGCACTGACAGTCACCCCTTCGCCTTCGACCAGCTTGGATATCTCCTCCTTGAGTGCACCAATGGTCTCCTCCTCGTTTACTTCTAGCAGCATGTCGCCGTTTCGCGTATTGCGCATGGCTCTTATTTTTTCCCCGGAAGCGATGTTAGGGTCGCAACGGAGTTTCTTCGCTAGCGCCGGAAAAACCTAACCTAACATAACTTAACCTTTTTTTTTTTTTTTTGTGTTTGAACCGAAGACCAGGAGGGAACTACGTTAGTATTACTTCCTCCTGGCCTCCATCATTTATTGATAACAATACAATACATTACATTGGTCACGTTCAGGGGACAGTCCCCCCTGTTCATGACCATACATCAATTTTAAATATTTAATTACATAGTCTTGGAAAACTCTACTCCTCCTATATTGGCCGCGCTGGCCTACAATAATAGCTTATCTATTTAATAGTGTAGTCCTTTCCGTCGACAGTCAGCCTCCTTTTTGATTTCTCTTCACGACCCGGTGTCCTGGACCAGTCGGTCTCGATTCCCGTACGCGTTTCATGCACCAGCTCTCTGTTGGGTTCTCCTCTCCTCTTTCTCTCTGCGCATCATGATTCTGGTGAATAGCTGGCTTACTCTCTCCCAGGATGCCCTGGACTCGAGCATGACTCCAATCACGTTTTCCGCCGTGAGTTCCGTCACCTCTAGGTAAACACACGCTTCGCGTCTCCAGCGGTACCAAGCGTCGCACTTGAAGACCGCGTGTTCTGGGCTGTCGGGGGCTTCTCCACATTGCGCGCACGCGTCCGACTCCAGGTTGCAGTACTTGTTTAGGTAATTTCCAAAACACCCATGGCCCGTCAGTACCTGGCTAAGGTGGTAGGAAACCTCTCCGTGTTTTCTCTGGTACCACGCTGCGAGATCCTTGATTAGGAGATATGTCCATCTGCTATTTCCTGCCGTATCCCACTGCTCCTGCCAGTCAGCCACGAGTTGTTCCCTGGCAGCTCTTTTGTCCATCCCCTCAAAATGTCTCCTTCTTTCTATTGCTAATAGATCGAGGGGGGGCATACTCGACACTACCACTGCCGCTTCGTACGAGGTGGTGCGATAGCAGCACGCGACTCTCAGCATTGTTCTTCTGTATGCAACCATCATTCTATGCATTGCTTCGGCAGTAATCGACTGCGACCATATCGGTGCTCCATACAGCAGCCTCGACGTTACCACAGTAGCCAATACTCGTCGGGTCTTCTGTTTTGCACCTCTGAGGTTCGGCAAGATCCGGGTTAGGTGCTTCACCGCTTCCATTGCACGTTCCGCCGCTGCCCTCGCGTGCTGTGCGAAATTCAATCTTGGATCTAGGTGGACACCTAGATATTTCACACAGCGACTAGAAGGGAAAGAGTGGGGCGGGAACTCAACGTTCATTGTATTCCTCGTATTTTTGTTTGTGAAAACAATTGCCTCGGTTTTTTGGAGGGCTAGTTCCAGGTTGTTTTCTCACATCCATCCCACGACGTCCTGTAGCGCCGTTCCCAGTCTCTCTTCCAGTAGAAAAGGCACCTGGGCCGTGCACACAATGGCGACGTCATCCGCAAACGCTAACAGTTCGGTGTCTTCAGGTAGAGTAATTTTAAGCAGGTCATCGTACATAAGATTCCATAGATCTGGACCTAACACCGAGCCCTGCGGGACGCCGCAGCACACCTCAATGACGTTGGACTTGCCGTCCGTTCCGTCGAAGATGATTCGCTGATTTGTGAGATACTGACCTAGGATGTCTTGAAGATACTTCGGGGTTGCTGTCTTCACTAGGGCCCCGAGAATAGACTCCCAGGAGGCACTGTTAAAGGCATTTTTGACGTCCAGGGTGAGCATGCCAACATACTTGTTGTACGCGCTGGTACGTCCTTTCGCGTTCTTTATTATCGACTGCAGCCTCGCAAGCGCATCGATCGTCGATCTTCCCCGCCTAAAACCATATTGGTTTTCTGAGAGGTTTCCCGACTTCACGAGGTGCTCCCATAGCCTGAGAGTTATCAGCTTCTCGAACAGCTTGCTGACTGTGTCCAACATGCACAACGGTCGGTACGCTGACGGGCTATCGAGTGGTCTGCCCGGTTTGTGTAGCAGCACTAGCCGCGCTAATTTCCAATCCGCCGGGAAGCAGGCTTGCTCGATGCAGCTGCTGAAAATTGTTGCAAAGAACCCTGGATGCGTCTTGACTGCCATCTTCAGTACCTCGTTGGGTATACCGTCCGGCCCCGGAGCCTTGCTGTTTGGTAACCCGCGGGCTGCTGCTAGCAGTTCGTTTACCGTGAACTTTGTTCTTTCCAACTCATCAGCACCAATCGTGCTTGTTGTTCTCTCGGTAATGGGTCTGCGCGGGAAGAAGGTGCCTACGATAGCGTCTAATCGGCCAGGAATTTCCAGTCCGGGAATGGGCTTCCTGCGCACTAACTTCTTCATTACGACTTTGTATGGCTTCCCCCACGGATCCCCGTCTACTTGAGCGCACAGATCGCTCCAGTGTTTGTCTTTCGACTCTGCGATTTTGGTGGCCAGGATCTTCCTCTGCTGCTTAAAATGGTCTCTTTCTGTAGCACTGCCTGCCTTATCTGCCCTTTTCCTCTTCCTAGTGTATGCCCGTCTCGCCTTGAGACATGACCTCCGTTGCTCGGCTATCTCAGCGCTCCACCAAAAAACTGGTCGTCTCTTGGTGCCACCGCCGGCGCGGGGCACGCACACGTCGCATGCTTCCGTGAGCCAGGATACCACTCGGTTGCATGCACTTTCAGCGTCATCCGAAATCAGTGGTGGTCCTAATCGGAGCTTCTCGTCCAGCTTACCGTAGTCCAACTTCCTGTAAGCCCAGCCTTTTTGGATCTTTGGTTTCTGTTGGCTTCGGAGAGCGTTGATGTTAAAAAATAAATATTTGTGGAGACTGAGGGCTTCATCATCAAGAATCGTCCAGCCAGTTACATTTCTCACTGACGCTTGACTGACAAGGGTGAGATCGAGATGCGACTCTGAAGCGCCCCTCACAAAAGTTGGCGCGTTTCCCTCGTTGCAGACGGCCAGCCCCAGAGCTGCCAGTAGGTCGGCCAGGGCCCATCCTCTCCGGTCTTCGATTGGGCTGCCCCATTCTGGGGACTTGGAATTAAAATCGCCGGCAATGACTACGGGTCCTGTGGCTCCCCTGACGCTCACTTCCAAACTCGATAGGAAGGCTTCGAAATTAGGGAATCGCACGTTCGGGGAGATGTAGCAGCTGTACAGTCTGTACCCCTTAATTTCCAGCAATCTGAAAACCCGGCGATGGCTGACCGATGGTATCGACCGAGATACTGCTCATAACGGCGATGGCTGCTCTGCCGTTCGCGTCGGGAAACCATCCACTGTCCTCTCCGCGGTCGCGGTGTTGCTCGCAGATTATAAGCACATCTGCTTCTTTTTCGTTGGCGGTCACAAGCGCGAGTTCTTGCGACGCCCTACATACACCTACGTTAATCTGCAGGACACGGATCATCTGATGGTGCTTTGGTCCTCCGTCGCTCCACCCGAGCGATATGATCCCGCACTAGGCGTGGATTTGGACTCTCGCACCACCCTGGCAAAGGCGCTTACCACGAGTTCAGTGGCACTGCAACTGGCCGCCTTGTAACATAACTTAACCTAACCTAACCTTTTTTTTTTTTTTTCCTGTTTGAACCGACGGCGTCGCGGGAACTGCTTTCGCATTACTTCCGCGACGCCGCCATAAACCTAACCTAACCTAACCTAACCTAACCTAACCTAACCTAACCTTTTTTTTTATTTTTTTTTTTTATTTTTTTTTTATTTTTGTTTGGAATCGTGGCCAGGGAGGGAAATATGGATTCCCATTGCTGCCTCCCTGGTCACATCGTTTATTATCAAAAAAAACAACAAATGATTACAATAAATTAATAGTTAATACAACAGTAAATTAAGGGCCTCTAACCACCCTGATTTTTTTGGCCTTCGGCCTACATAAATTAGCTTAATTATGGTGTAATAAATCTTGGCGTGGCTGACTTTGCCTATCCCGCTCCATTGCTTGTTTGGCCTCCATGATATTCTCGACCATCCTCCAGAACTCCTCCTTCATCCTCGCCGCGCTTGACATAATTCTCGTTCGTACTGCGTGGTCGTCTGGAAGATCCTCGATTTTCGGTCCACATAGTAGTTCCTGCACATCTTCAGGGCCCGGAGGTCTACCAAGGGATCTCCTCAACTCCTCTCTAGCATTTTCCCAGTGGGGGCAATCAAAAATTGTATGTTGTGCATTGTCCATCAGTGAGAAACAATGCGGGCAGTCCGGGGAAATTGCTTTGCCTCTGTCGCACAAATACTTCTGGAAACAACCGTGCCCAGTTAAAGCCTGGGACATGTTGAATGTGACTGATCTCGGTCCTTGGTGCCACCATCTGTTTAGATCTGGAATCAGTGCCTTTGTCCAGGACGCCTTCGAGGTTTTTTCCCATTCAGCCTGCCAAAGCTGGATTGTCACGCTGCGTAGCTCGGCGGAGGTGAACCTTACACCCGTCTTCCTGAGCTCAGATGCTCTTCTGCGTTCGAGTGCCAGAAGGGGGGCTGGGGGGAGCCTAGCCAGCACCAGTGACGACATGTCGGAGACTGTTCTGTAGCATCTAGCGATCCTCAGGGCTGCAACTCTCTGCGCTTGCTGGAGCAGTCCCTCGGATTTCTTGACTCCAACGACACTGTCCGCCCAGACTTGGGCCCCGTACAACAGCCGGCTGTGCATGACGCTCATGAGGAGTTGTCGTTTGCACTGTGATGGTCCCCCAACGTTGGTCATCAACCTCCCGAGGGCGACTGCAGATCTTTTTGCCCCAGCTGCAACTGTGCTGGCGTGCGCGACGAATGACAGTCGTGTGTCCAGTTGCACCCCAAGATATCTAATATTTCCCTTGACCGGAACCTGGAAACCTTGTACGAATATCTGCGGTGAACGGAATGAATGTTTCTTTGTGAGGACTACGCATTCAGACTTGTGCGGGGCCAGGGCCAGACCGTTAGCCGTCATCCAATCCGCTATGTCGGAGAGAATCGGATTCACTAAAATATAATACTACTGCTGGGTATTGGTACTCACATCTAAAACGCAAACTGCCAGTGAACACAATCCTTACAGCGTCTTTTCACCCTGGCACGAAACGGATACTGCGATACTATGTATGAATCTTGAAATAAGAAATATACTTAACAATAATATAGCAAAATTAAAATATGTAGGTACCTATCTAATATTGAAACTACAACGTAAACGCCAATTGACAAGAACGTATGATTGAATTCGTTCCCTGAAAGAGTCAGTTTGCTCTGCAAAACTAACGGTGCTAATAGTAAACCATTATTATCGAGAAAACTATCAGTTGGATAAAATATAATAAGAATAATTATTCTTTAATGGGTCGATGATATACTGTATGATTCATACAAGATAATAGAATTGGACACATAAACTGTATTATATATGATAATATAATTATAAGTCCACATCCATTGCATTTTAGTTGTATAAACATAAATAATCATCTAGTTATTACATATGAAATGTTTCAAATACCACGTTTACGTGTTTTAACATAAATTGTAATCCTTAGGTATAAAAATTGGACATTTTATAAATGTTTATCTACTAAATAATTTGTAAACATTCAATTTGATGAAATTCGTCGAAATTTTAACTTTCAATGATTATATAAAAAAAACATGTCATTCGTGTACAGTTATTCGTTTTGGAATTACAAGAAAACAAGATAAATTCATATTTTTATCATTATTACGCATGTTGTCGAGAATTAAACTCAAAATGATTATAAAAAAAAAAAGCCAACACACATCATTGTAAAATCAATACATCCATCTTAATCTAAAATATTTTAAAACTATGATTGTGTTAGTCACATTCTAGTGGAAATTATATTTTCTCCTATTTACCCAATCTGAATGATACGAAATTCTAAAAATTATTATAACTACATATGAAAAGATTGAACGAATTGGTCTTATTCAAATTCCTTTATATGATTGCCTAGAAATAAAAAAGCCAAGAATTCCATTTTCCAAAATCTATTGAAATCTAATTAATAATTTTTTTTTTCCAATAATTGATAGTTGTACATGAAAAGCTTGACAATTTAATACAAGGTTCTTCATAAGTTTTTATTACTGGAATTCCTAAGCGTAAGTCCATAGAAGTTTTTAATGAGCATTTGAAGTTAAAATTATAACGAAATGATATATATTATATTTCTTTTAAGTTGGCCCCAGACTTTCTCCAATCGCTTCAATAAATTCTCAAATAAGAAATAATTGAAAATTGGTATTCACATAAGAATAATGCTAGTATATGTATTATTTAGATATGTACTTGTGAATACCAATAGGCCGGGTCTAATTGTGAATCCAACTCACCCCAGGAGGCACTTATAACTTACTGTACACAACAGCGACACCCACTTTTTTGCCTTAACCTTTATGCACACAGGGATACGTTGAATATCATTATATTATAATTTATCTAATCATCTTGATTTTCTATCAAAATTTACTCGACTACCTATATATATATATTATACGTAATGTTTACGAGTATACCTAATTATATATTGCTAAAAAATTAATTTCAGATCGTTATTAAATAAACGTTAACTTGACATTAAGGTGGTCGATGACGGTTTTTACAATTTTTCATAATTTTTTAAAATGTTTAAATTATTTTTTATATTTTAATTGCAACCATTATTATAATACTTATCCACTTATCTCTGCCCGAAAACTATTTAGGGGGGAGGGTAATATGGGGTATTGTATTAACAAAAATGGCATCACAGGAAAACATTTCGATTTTCATTATTTTTTATTTAAAAGAAGATAATTTTCTCAGGTTGTATTAATGCCTGAATATTCATTTTACTTTAAGCAGTGCTAGAAAAATACATTTGACAAATAAAAATTGTGTGTATTATTCAAATGTATATTTTGATTTCTATAATTATAATTTTGAAAATCAGGTGAATCGATCTGCAAAATGTTCTCTTCTTTTAAATAAAAAAAACTGACAAAATCCTACTATTCTTGAAGGCATGAGAGTTTTTCCTATAAGACATGTTTTTGTACTAAAAACGTACAGGCTGCAACGCCCTTTAATATACAATACAAATAAATATGATAAAAATGTCTCATAATGGTTGAATGACGGTGTTTGTTGTAAACAATGATTTATAGAGACGTTATTTTTATCCATGTTTTCACTAGAATGAATACCCGAGGAGTGTTGATTTAACAATTCACAATGTGTAATTTTACCACATGACAAGTCATAATAACATTAAACATTGTAAACGATAAATATTAAATAAATTTTACCCATAACCTCGTGACCCCGGGTGAAATCAATATTTTAATTAAAACGAAAGCCTCACGGCAAGGTGCCTGATTATGATCTTATTACAAGCGTAAACATAAACAAATTTAGGTATTTTATAACTTAGAAGACAAGACACAATTATTTTTTGCTTTATTAATATAATCAATTAATACATAATCCTAACCTAACCTAACCGTACTAAAACCCGATGAATAAAAAAAACCAAATTTAGCCTTTTTAAAATAAATTAGCCTATCTTCTTCCCAGAGATCTGCACAGAAACATTCATTCATATATAATATAGCTGATCCTGCGCACTTCGTGGCCCATAAAAAATGACAAAAAAATCGTGATTTTTCAACTCCTTTTTGGTGTAACCCACTGCAGTAAGTGCAACTTAGCCACCCTGGTGGGAAATGAGCGAAAATTCGATTTGATGCATACTGGTACCTGATCTGCCCGATTAACCAATTGCAACCAATAATAAATAAATACTTTTTCTATTAATTATTTCTCCTTTAACCAATAGCAACCATTTATAAACAAATATTTCCATCGTAAATCTCAAAATCATTGTTTGAGCACTTCTATTAATCGGTCATAGCGTAATGTTATATAGCCTATAGCCTTCCTCGATGAATGGACTATCCAACAAAAAAAAATTTTTCAATTCAAACCAGTAGTTCCTGAGATTAGTACAGATCATATTATAATATTATATAGGTAATAGGTAGGTTAAAAATCATAATATAATAAGTGTTTAATATAGAATTAATATTTATTTAATTTAATATTTAGATAATTAATTGTTAATTTAAATTTAGCATAGTTATGGACCATTAGTCGAAAAAATTATTATTTTGTTACATATCGTATTGACTTATTACTTACAGTAAATAATTGTAATATATAGACTCAGAACAATAAATTGAAAGTTTCAAAAAACATCAAAATCAAAGTTAAATCTTTTGGCTTTTGCAAATATTATAAAACAGAGTGTCGCTCTGATGTACAGTAGGTTACAAGTTGGTCACTATATTGGATTGTGTTAAATTTGATTTCAATAATGTAAACCATTGTGCACAAAAAATGATTCTGAGAAAAGCCGGTCTGTCGGCCTATAATATTACTAAATATTTTTTGTAGTATGATTGTGGTTTAAGTAGGTAATTTATTTTACAATTAGTCATTGGTATAACGGTGGGTTAAATTGATTTTTACCAAAACAAATACATTCGAAAATGTCATTGTGTGTATGAAATATAACAATATACTCTAAAATTTCTTATACCTACAAATAACATTTTTACATTACAACAAAAGATTTAAAATCATTACTCTCGGTTTTAATATGTAATTTTGTCTACATTTTTACTTAAAATGTCTGTGCAGAATGACTCCGCTCGGTTTCTAAAATAGTCAGTACAAACCTTGATCACTACAAAAATAATAATAAAGTAAACATCAGAATATCAGATTGATATATAGCCATATAGGTACCTGCTTACCCAACTATAGTGGATTTCTATTATATTTTTATTAGGTATAAGGATAAGAAAATATAAATAATAAAAATAATAATTTAACATAATATAATATATATACAATAATTAGTAATAATGAGTTGACAATAGAAGAATTTTTCGCATACATCATTGTTTAAGAAAATTTAATTTTTATTAAACTATAATTATTATTGTAGAGTGATTGGATGTTTGAATTCACTATTTTTTTAATTTAACATATTTAAAAGAAAGATTTGTTCTTCTATATTTTTGAACTTACTCTTATATTATTGGAGGAACAACATATTACACTTAAATAATACACTTTTATTATTATACATTTTATGGTTTTCATCATCTACATCTCTATTTATAATAATATGTATGATATGTATAATGTATGACTTTATAACGAGTTCTTTTAATTTCAGCCCCATTAACACAAACTAATGGTTCATCACTAATAAGATTAAGTTCAGTTTTTATTTAAATAAGGTTTAAGGTACCACACGAAAATTTTTCAGACTTAGGACTGACCACTTAAACGTAGTCTAGTATCTAAGACTTTAATAAATAAAGGTCCCAAATTGGCTCACCTATTAGTACAAAACCACCGATAAGAAAAACCCAAAATACCTGATGAAATATAACATTTCAGGTGCCGATTATTTAATTTTACCCTACATTTATATGATCCATAGACCTCATACATTGTTTGTTGTGTTCTGGTCCATTATCGAAAGCAGATATTCTGTCGTTTAATTATTTCAAGGGAAAAAGTTTTACTTCTTTTAAGTGGCTTTTTAAACTAAAGCTCTTAATGTATCCTGCACAGCCATCCAACAAATCATGAATAATATATACATCATAATAATCCCTTAGATGGTCGTTGTCTTCTCTTCTTAAGATATGGCCTAGTCATTGGATTCTTTGACCTTTGATGAAATTAGTTACCAGTGCCATCGTTTCTTGTAGTTCTCTATTGTATCTTCTTCGTCAACTTCCCGTATTCGTGTCAAATACAGAGCCACACATTTTTTTCCCCATATCTTGTTTTCGAATGTTCTTTCCGTGCGTACTCTCCGTTATCGCCGTTGTCGTTCAAGCTTCACAACCGTAAGTCAATGTGGGTCTTATGATTGACACATATAATATAATTTTAAATCTTCTCGATAGCATTTTGGAGTTAAAAAATTACATTAGTGCACATAAAACGTATTTTCCGTATGAGGTATATTTGTATGTAATATTATAATATATTCACTATAAAACAGTCGTGACTTTATACTTAAAACTCTGTGAACTCAAAGTGGTAATCTTATTTTGTATAATTTATATACCAACTAGGTAGGTATAGTCGCTAATATTACTATATCGTATACGGTTAAGTATTTTTTTATCGATAATATGGTCAATATGGATCGTTTATTACCCACGTTTTGATTCTTTATTAATTATTAGTATTATGGTGACGCTATCAGTTTTTGTGTAAATATGAATTTGCACTTTTCTGTCGTGCATTCAAATGGCCTAAAGAACCACCAGGTCTCTGCTGTTCAGAAGGAAAAGTTTTATTGGCAGAAATAGCTGATCCACCGGAACCATTAAAAAGTCATTTGAATCATTCTCATCGAGATTCTAAACATTTTCTTGATATGCTTTGTGTTTACAATTCTGCTTTCCAAATTACGTCATTCGGTGCCAATGAAATCAGACATGGAGATTTTATGCCTACATTTAAAGTTCAGGGTCAAGTCTATCATTTAGCTGGATCTCTTTTACCAAACAACCCTGATTTATTTGGGCACTAGGAACATAATAATAATAATGATATAAATAAAAATAATTAGATTATTTATAAACCATAAACTTGGTTTGAGAATATGTATAAATATTTAAAATGCGTTTGTACAATTTCGTGATTTTTATCAATAAAACATGTATCTAAATGAATTTATTTGGATTAGTAAAAAAATTATCTAAGATGAACGTTTAGATACCTTGTAACTATTTATCTAGATAATAAAAAAGATGAACAAATAATTATCTAGATATTCATATAGATAAATTTATCTAGATAAGTTCGAACACTGCTCACGCATCGTAGAGTGATCTGATTTGATTAATTATTTTTTCATTAGAAAGAGAATAGTTTTCTACAGAGCATAATGGACTTAAATTTTAAATTTCATTGTTTAAAATAAACACAATACAAATAACAAAGCTTGTAAATATAAACTTACATAGTTTAGAAATAGAATTTCAAAAATATAAGTCCAATGCGCCATATACAAAGTGTTTCTCTTTCAAAAAAAAAAATAAAATAAAATAAAATCTAAATAAGATCACCTTACGAGGCCGGACAGTTTTTCCTAAAATGCTTGTTTTTGAGCAAAAACTCAATAATAATTTGATTTAGTTAAATTACAGTATCGATATAAGCTAGGTGTACATTTTATGTTCCCAATTTAGCAAATTCTACATAGAATTTCCAAAGTTCTCTATCCCGAGATCTGACATTAGTTTTTTTTACTTACGCCCAATGCATATCAACAACCGTAACCAAGCCCAAATATGAAATAAAAATACACGCACCTACTTTTGTATACCTATTTAAAAAGTATGATTATATAAACCAGGATAGAGTTAAAAAAAATTACGTACTTACCTGTGATAAGTTGATAACCATATGCACGGTTACATCAATCGTATAAATTATACCGTATATCGTAACTATTATACCGTACCTATATTAATGAGTAGGTTACCGAAAACCACAATCTAATACGTCTATTTGTTGTTCTGCCACTGTAGTTATCAGTTACATAATTTTAAAATCCAAAATATAATATTTTGTATTTACCTCCATAACTCACAGGTACTATGACAACATAATGTCATCATTAAATATTATTTTCTATGGATGTTATAACTTATAATAGATAGGTATTAACGTGAAGTATCAGTTTCAACTTTTATAAAACGTGTATTCTAAAATTCTAAAATAAAAAAAAACATAGTGTTGTTCGGAATCATCCCACATGTCCGAAGTCACCCCATTTGACGGTAGCCATTATTAAAAGAATCTTTGGTTGGGAGATGGTATTTTGCGCCACTTTTATTACTTGTAATTTGCACCACGAATAAGTAAATTTAAGTACGTATGTATTTTGCGCCACATATACTAATTAATTTTGGTATTTTGCGCCACGAAAGAAAACGAAATGGAATATGTAATTTGCGCCATACTTTAAACTTTAATAGCAGTTGGAATTTACCAGCAGATAAATTTAGTGATATCGCATAGGATGTACAATAATACGTACCGACACATCCGACGCGTGTAACATATCGTCTCAATAATCGTCATAATCGATTTTCGATTACGTCTAATCTATTATTGAAAATTATCAATTTATTGTAAGTAAGACATTGAACAATATTAAACAGCAATGTCGTGAATCGTGATATTTACAGTTAGTCCGATTAAACCACGTGTGCGTTCATATTATTTTCACATTTTACATTTCAAAATTGTTCACAATTACCTATATAAAAGTATAAGACGTAATGGATACAAATATTGGTTAAAAGTATCAGAGACAAAGATTTATTATTATATAAAAATTTTACGTATCGAAAAGTGCATGAATCGAAAAATTGTTCAATACGATGGCGTTGCACTGTCAGAACTTGCACTGCAAAAGTGTATAGTTCCTTAGAAAACATTGTACAAATAGTTGAAATTGTAAATGAACATAACGGACATGGTCAACTAAATATAGATAGAAAAATGTTTTCAAATTGATGTAAGAGAAAAGCTATAAAAAATCTGTATTCTAAACCAAGTAAGATATTACGAACAGAAATTTCTGAAAATATATCTAATTTACAAACTATTACTACCGATGATATATCATTAGTTCGACGAAATATTTATAACGCACGTAGAAAAATGGTGCCACCATTACCAAAAACAATGGAAGAATTGCAAAACAGTTTAAATAATTTGGATTTAAAAACGGACCTGAATGAGCCATTTTTATTAATCAATGATCCGGACTGTCATATAATAATATTTTCATGTGACGCAAATTCAAAAGTTCTATGCCAATCTGAAATTATATACATGGATGGAACTTTTGAATATTGTCCCAAGTTATTTACACAATTGTTTTCTTTGCATGGTTTATGCAATGATCATTATATACCACTTTTATTTGCATTACTTCCAGACAAAAAAACTTTAACTTACGTAAATTTATTTAAACATATCATACATTTGTGTAATGTACGTGAACTTTCTCTAAAACTAAATTTATTTATATCTGATTTTGAAGAAGCAATTCATGCAGCATTGAGACAAGTCTGGGATGACACTAAAATATTTAGTTGCAGATTTTACTTAACTCAATCGTGGTATAGAAAAATTCAGGAATTAGGCCTATCCAATGTGTATCAAAATATTATAACAGAAGAAAGCAAGTGGCTAAACCATATATTTGGCTTGCCATTCATTTCTCCAAAGGAGGTCAGTGACTGTTTTATTGAAGATTTTATGACATCGATTCCTAATGACATACGATTTAAGAAATATGCTGATTATTTAGTTGACACATATACCAATAATTTGGGCTGCAAACATCGCGTCACTAGCTCTCACTACTAATGCTTGCGAATCATATCATTCTCGTTTCAATTCTGAGATCTATCACCCACATCCTACCATTATTACCACTTTTTGGACGTACTGAAAGGATTTCAAACAGAAACAATGATTAAAATTAAAAATAAACATCTTAAAAAATGAAATTCTACTAAAAATAAAAATCTGTTGGAAACTTTCAAACAAATATATGAAAACTACAGACAAAACAAAATCGACAGAAAAGCCTTAGTTTTATCATTAAGCCAAAAATATAAAGAAAAGGTAATATTACAAAAATAGTACTTGCTTAACGACAATTTAGATATTTAATATGCATGGAGTTTGATTTTTTACTTATATACATTATACATTTATTTATGATTATTAATATGACTGATTATTTTTTATATATTATTTATTTAGTTTTATTTGGCGCAAATTACAAATTTAATAAGTGGCTCCAATTACCAAAATAAATTTTTAAATGTGGCGCAAATTACATATATTTTTTTTTTTTTTTTGGTTGTTTTTGGCGCAAATTACATACGCCCCTTTGGTTCAGTCCTTTTGAATGGACCTTTTAAGCCACCCCCACCCCCCTGCGGATAAAGTCTGCGCATGCCTATGGTTGTACCTATTGCCGTATAAACCAAATTTTACGACATTTACTATAATATAGTTTTATCTACTATAAGAAAACTAGAAAGTACCTATACCAAAATTATAATCACACCAGTTTCATAAACACAAAATAAAACATAAGGTCACATAAAAAAATATTATCTTTAACGATTGAAATCGTCGTGTTAATCTAGACACTTTAACACGTAAGACATACGCCGCTGTTCCAACTCCGACTCTATGACGTCAGACGCATATTTTCAAACGCCTGTATATCATTAAATAAATAATGTTTACGTGTGAGACTCACACAGGCGAGGACTGGTAAAAAATGGCACGAGACGCTGAACAATTTTAATGGAAAATAACAAAATTATTTTGGGGCAAATTTAAAACATGTAGATTATTTATAAAATGTTAATATATTTTATTTTGTTTTAATATTGAATATACGTTAAAAACTTAGATATAGATACCATGTTACAACTAACTTTCAATCAAAATTATATAATATTAAATAACTAATAATCGAAAGCTGGTAACGATCTGCTGTTCATTAGGTGTCTATTATAAAGAGTCGCTGTAATGGAAGTGTTAAGTTAAAAATCTATGATATAAAATCATTGTATACGATAAACGATTCTGAGCGAAGATGGTCTGTCAGCCTATAAAATTAGTAATTACCAAGTATATTTGATGATATTATTGTGATTAAAGTAATTTATTTTACTATTACGCATTAGTATACAGTAGGTTAAATTAATTTTTTTCCGAAAGAATTGCATTTAAAAATGTTATTGTGTTTAATGTGTATAAAATATAATAATATACACCTATATACCTAAACAAATTGCAAACAATTAAAAGTCTTTAAATATCTAATTTCATCCAAATTTTAGTTTGAAATATTTATTAAAAAAACTGTGTTCATATATATTTTTTAGATTTTTTGCTTACAATACAATACGTTTAACTTCGATGAGATTTGTTTTACATTTTCAATTTTTAACTATAAAAATTGAATTTTATTTATATTTTTAACTACAAATAGTTTATAAATTTTCAATTTGATAAATTGTGGATTTAAATACTTAAAAAAATCGGTCCTATGTATTTTTAATATTTAAACAATGTGTTTAGCTATTATAAAAATGTGTTAGGACCCTTGAATTACATTTTAAAGCTTTTTGACCAAAGATAAAAAATGTTATTTAAATTTTTAGAAAAAAAAAAATAATAAATTTCAATTTTCAAATGATTGCACACAGCTCAAAACGTGTCAAAATATTTTGAACATATTATCAAGTATAGAAAATTATAAGCTAAACATTTGGTGTAAATTGCAAGTACCTATCTGCAATTATTTATTTTTGAATAACAACTAAATAAGAAATCCATTCCATGAGAAATCGAGTAAATATCGAATGTTTAAAAAATTAGAACTTTAAACAATCATAAAGATGTAATTTGACTGGTAGACATTTCTTTGTTAAAAATAGACAAACTTATGAGAATCTTGCATTCAATTTTAAAATCTTAGATATAAAATAAAAATTGTTATGAATTTCTAACTCAAAATAAAATTGAAAATGTTAGTGATATAGACGAAATTTGACAAAATTTTTACTTTTGACGCTCATAAAAATTTATTGTGGATTTACGTTCAACTTTTTTTTTAATTTCTACCATTAAAAATGTATGAGGAACCTTGTCTTAAATTTTTACGTTTTTTGACTTTTTTTGTGGAAAAAAAACTAATAAAAAGGTGGGAAAGTGGGTGTCGCTCTGCTGTACAGTAGGTTACAAGTGGATCACTGTAATGGATGGTGTTAGTTTTTAATTTAATAATATAATAGAATTGTATAAGCAAAACGATTCTGAGCGAAGATGGTGAGTCAGCCTATGATATTATACTAGGTATATTTGATGATAATATTGTGAATAAAATAATTGATATATATCCTATTTACTTGGAACCTTGTTTTAAATTTTTAATCCTTATATATAAAAGTTGAAGATTTTTTAAATTTTGAACTACAAAATAATTATTAAATTTTAAATTTGATAAATTATATCAAAATTCTAACTTTAAATGCTTGATAAAAAAATATATATTATGGATTTTTAATATTTTTCAACTGCTATTGTAACAATATATCAGGAACCTTGTATTACATTTACACGCTATTTTCCCAACAAATAAAATTATAGTTTTTAAATTACAACAAAATAACAAAATCGCTACGAGAGAAGTCGAGTGAATATCCAATGTTGTAAAAATAAGAATTTCAAACGCTCATAAAAAATTAACTTGATTTGCTTGTATACATTTTTTTTTTTTTTGATGAAGTTAGATAAACTTCTGAGGAATCTTATATTACATTTTTAAATCTTAGATTTATAAGAAAAATTTTTATGAATTCTTAAATTATTCAATTTGCTCATTTTCATGATTTTTCGACATTTTGTCAAGATTTGAACTTTAAATGCTTGTAAAAAAAACTGTGACTAAGGGTTTTGCTAAAAAATATGCTTATATTTCCATAGTTAAAAAAAATAAAAGATAAAAAGAAAGTTCAGCCAAGAGATCAGTTATAGAATTAGTTAAAACATCTTGATGTGTATAATCAGATGTTGTTTGTATGCGAAGTTCAAATTTATGTTTCACTGGATGGGGTTGTTTATATCTAGTGAAAAGTACATTAGAGTCGTTGAGTATTTGGCTAAATTAATAAAATAATAATAGATTATGAACACAATGATGTTAATCGGTAACTATGACAATTACAAAGTAGTACGCACTTCCTGACCATGTTCCCCAAAGTATAATCTTCTTTGTTGACTTTAAAAATTGCTGCATTTGTCACCTAGTATCCACTTCTTTGAATATTCTAAAATTCAAAAAGTAATTTTAGTCGACTCTGGAAAATGTTAAAATGTGGGAATCAAATAGACAAGTATATAATATATACTCAATGTTCGCGCCAAGCTAATCGCGTTATGCAATTCTGTGCCGCGACGACGACCTTTCCCTATCAGTTCCCTCATCATCCATACACCTCTCATTCCGTTAGCCGTTTAGTCTCATTCCTTTGTGTTGTTTTCATGTGAATTATCGGTCGGCCTGTTGCCTCAGATAGTAATTGTATATTATTTTTCTTAAAAATTTGTAATTTAAATTTCTAAACATTTGGCTGTTTATTTGTATGCAATAAAAAAAAATATATTTATAGTAAATTAATAATTTATTTAATTATAATTTCGGAAACAGTAATAATAATATTTTATTTACATTGAAAATGATTTTTTTCTGCTACGGTCTTGAGCAAACGTCTTCACCAATAACGATAAGTCCAATTTTTTAGCACGCTCATTTTCTATTGAAATCATCGCAAGACCACTAAGCCGTGTTTGGGACATTGTGCTTCTTAAATAATTTTTAATTAGTTTAAGTTTTGAGAATGTCCTTTCTGCACTCGCCACAGTAACCGGTAATGTAAAGAACAAGTAAAATGCCGTTAATAAGTCAGGGAAACTAGTAATCAAATTATTATTTTCAATTATTAGTAATTTAGTCATATCAAAAACGCTGTTACAAGACTTAAGTTCAGAAGCAAACAGACACTTAAATGACTCAATTTGTGTGGCAAGTTCTGCTGGATTAAAGTCCTGAAATTCATCAGCCAACTTTTTTGTACTCTCACTGGTTAGGGATTGTACTACTTATCATCAAATTTTAAATTATAAGGTTATTTAATTTTCTTTAAAATTTAATATATTATGTAGATGAAATATATAAATATGTTCAAAACCATTAATTTTAATAATTAATATTAAATTTCTAGTATTTACGTAACACCAATGACCACAATGATTCAATGATTGTATACGAATCACAATTTAATGTTGTCTTTCAATGCAAAATATTTGTAAAACTACTTATCTAATTAACTTGGATGTTGTTTCTGACACCAAACACCGTCAAACACCCAATAACACCACTCTCATATTAAAATCAGAATGAAATGAAAAAAATAATTTATTTCTTGGGCCGTAGACCGTAGTATATAATAATCTATTTCTATAATTTAGTATACCAGCTATTATAGGCTCCACTCTGAGTTACCGCGTATCGCCGCCGCATGCCCGCATATCGCGATAAGACATGACAATATTATTATACTCGTATAATATTATTATTCACATTAATTATTAATAGTACCTACCTACTAAATACTGAGTATGGTGTGTGGTTATCCGCTATCAGTATACTTAGTATTATTTCAGTATTCAATGATTTTATTTACTTGAACCAAAATTTTTTTTAAAAAGTACATTTTGCTGCGAGGCGCCGAGGCCCCTTTCACGATGAGGCCCGCGGAAAATCCCGCCATCAATCATATGTAGTTCCGCCACTGGTACGACGCTGGTAAACGAGATCGTCTAATTGACCACCTTCTCCAGCTTGCGACGCCCACAATAACACCACCAACTACTACATCGGATAAACCAAATAAAACTGTAACCACGGTTTCTCAATCTGGAGTGGCCACAGGGAATGTCCTTCCACAGCCTACCAAAGTTGAACCTACTCTCGCCGATCTTATCGCTTTTATGAATGGCCATGCCAGCGATCATGCACAACGGTTTGACCGACTGGAAAATCAGTTTAGTGGTTTTGCCAAACGGCAAGATGCAGTTCAGTTGCGAGTGGATAAAACTGAAAAAAATATCGCCACTCTTCACCGCAACTCGATCGAACAGCGAACTGCATACACGAAAACCGATGACAGTGTAGTGAAGATCCACGCCGACGTCGAATCCCTTAAGGAAACTGTGAAACAGATACAATCCAATTTAAAGGTACCTCCGACTCACCCTACATCTCAAGCGCAATCATTCCAGTCGACATACAATCTCAGTTGGTGCATTCAGGAAATAAAAATTTTAAATTTCCAGTAATATTCAAATTCACCGAGAAAAAACCAAAAAAATTTATAAAAAACCGGGAATTTTATGAAAAAATCAGTTTTTGACTAAATCTCTAAAAAAAATTACCGAAGATACATGAAGATTTCACTAGATGTTTATATAGATATTAGATATGATTTTAGCTCAGTGGGTATACGTATCAGCTCTTAATATTATTATTGTACTATAATTGAATTATGCTTAAATAAATAAATAAATTTATAATTTTCCATAAGTACACCATAAAAGATTCAAAATATTTTTACTCATGTTGAGCTATTTATAGACATATGAAATGAAAATTATATTTTTATATGATACATAAATGATCAATTAGGTATTATTGTAGGACCTAAGTAAAGTAAATCTTATGATTTTTTCACATTTGATAAAATTATTTTTTATTTATGCCACGACATATTTTATAATATTCATATAGAATATTTGCAATTACCTATGTAATAATTACATAATTAAAACGTATAAGTAGGTAAAACATATAAATTTTAATTCGATTACATAAGAATATAAGTTTAAAAAGTTTGTTTTCACTCAAACTAAGAAATAGAGAGGACGCCACTTGTGATTTACATTAAGAATGTCCCTTTAAGCCTATAAAAAAGTGAATTATATATATTGTTCCTTTTAAACATTTAATAGGGATTTCACAAATAGGTATTAGGTACTTGCTATATCTACATTTAAGAAACAAGAGTGAAATAATAATAAAAATTATGTCTATATAACAAGAAAACAAGAGCTACGGTCGTAGCGTGGTGGTTGAACTCAATCACCCACGTATTCTGAGGTCAAGTATTAGCCGGTGTTGTTAGTTACTGATCCTTTTAAAAATATTTTGGTGTGCCTCTTCTAATTATTTTCTAATCAATAATGGCCGTATTCACAGTCAATGCTTAAGAATAAGTATTTCTTGAGCTAATTTTGATAATTAAAAAAAAAAATTGTGATAATAACTAAAAGCAATTATTAAGGTAGGTCTTGACCAACCTTAATTTAAGTACCTAATACTTTTTCTTTTCTCAACCCAAAGCCTCTAGGTTAAGCAATACTTATTCTTAAGCATCGACTATATGAATACAGCCCTATTTTTTTCCCCATTCAAGCACTGAACAAAACCAATGTAGTATGTATCTACCTATGTCCTATTTAGAACTAAATAAATTCAAATCAAAATATAAGAAAACATATATATACTTCAATAATATTAAATAATATATAATTATAAAATAATTCTGTAGTTTTGAGTGGTTTTATACAACTTTTTGTTGTTGTTTTATACTATACTAAAAATGTTATGCATATTATAATGTACTGTGTAGTTTTAATTTCTGATATTCATTTTCTAAAATAAATACGTAATATATCTATAATTAACAAGTTTTTTATATTTAATATAGTATAATCAAATATCGAGTCAAATATTAAAGTAAATGTTTAATAGTTTTGCGTTGAGTAGATGATAGTTTTGTAGTTTTTAATACATATTATTATTATTATTATTATTTGATAAATATTCTAGATAAACAAAGTTGGTAGGACTTAGTCAAAAAACAGTAAAACAATTTGTGAAAAGGTTCATGGAATTTCTATTTACTGACAGTCTTTTGTAGCTATACTCTTTCCTTGGCAGAGGAAATAAAATGAAATGTTTTTCCATTCTCGTGATATCAAAAGTCATATTTAGAAAGTTACTAAAAATATTTATATAGGTAGTTTAGATGTAATAATATTATCATGCTAATAATTAATAGGATTTAATTAATTTTCCTAAAAAACTACTGACAGTGTAACTACCAATAAAAATGTCAAAAAATATACAAAATGTGCACTCGTTCAAGCTTCATTTTATATTATAAAAAAGAAACTAATATTTCATAATTCTAATACTTAATTAAATGTGTGTAATAAAAAAACATATATATACTAAACTAAAATTTTTCAATTTTTATTTATTATAATATTTAACTGTAATATTATGTATAGTATAGTATGTGTAATATAGTATTTTATGTATTAGGTAATTCACCCTTATGTACAATTTTAGGGAGGTGGACAAGTTAAACAATTGGGAAACTAAGCTTATTACATGTTTATTTGATTTTCTCTTCCTCCTAGATTCAATAAAAATGTTGAACAAATTTAAATAATGATAACTTTTATACAACATTCCGTAAACACTAATATGCTTCTAATTCCATCTAAAATCAACATTTAATTAATGTCCAAAAATAAGGGATATTTTGTATATAAGATTTTTAACTGGGATATTTGTTACAGGGATAAATATAACGAGGGATATTTTGAAGGTGCATACAGACAGTAGGTAATCGGGTTTTAATTTTTAACTCAATTTAATCATTAACAAGAAATAATTCTACAATATATATATATGTCGGTGCAATTATTGGCAAACTACTGAACTAGCCCAAAAACCAAGGAAACTTGACATATTATCATTATACATTATACTTAATACGTTTTAATTTCTAAGTTACATAAAAATATTAAATCTATGTATAGGTTTTTCTTGTTATTGTTGAAAAATATTCATATCCTTATACCACCCCCACCTGAAAAAAGTGTGGGTAATTTAAACACTATGTTGATGTTGATATTCCATAAAAAAGAAAAACATTCAATTTTATTCAATTATGTAATATTATAAAAATTGTATACAAAACTTGAACTAGGTATTTTAGGAACTCGATAACTAATATTGCATAAGATATATGATAATGAGTTGGATAACTCAATTGACTTTAGAAGTCTATTATGTATAAAGTAATAATTATAGTAAAATATTTTAAATCTAAGATAGGAAACTGTTAACAATTAAAAGAACATTTATCTGTTAGCTAAACAACAAAACCAAATTGAATTAGGATTATACAAATACAATTTGATTTTTAAATGTATTAAACAACATTATAATAGTAAACCAAATCCAGTGGACTCTTATAAAACAGAAAAAATGCCGTAAATGTTCCTTAGGCTACTATAGGCAAATATTATTTTTTATGTATTATATTATAGTTGGTATTATAGAAATTCAAAAACAATGTAAATTGTTGAATACAATTGGGTCATGCAATGGATGGTATTAAATTTGAATTCAATGACATAATTTCATTGTGTACGAAAAACGATTCTGAGCAGAGACGGTTTGTCAGTCTAGGATATTTTTTATCATATTTATAATATTATTAGCATGATAACGAGTAGCCGATAAGTTGAATAAATATTATAAAATTACAAAAAAATAACTAAAATCGTTATTCTTGGTTATTTAATAATATGTAATTTCGTCCAAATTTTAACTTAAAATATCTATAAAAAAACTGTGTTATATACTATGTATATTTTTTAGGAAATTCGGAATGATATCAATACACAAAATTATATTGTTGTACAACACTAATTTTTAATACTTAAAACTACTCATACAAAAATATATCCATTTTTCCCAGAATAGTTTGCCGTTTATTATGAAAAAAACTGGTTAATTTTACATTCCGTGCAGAGCAATTAATGTATTAATTTTACAATGATTGAGTCGGACTGGTTGTTTCGTAGTCAGTCGTTAACATGGGTTGGTCCGGAGAACAGCTTTCAACTGCAACAGATGTTCTCTGTGCGCCTTATTTCTCTAAAGGGTGACGTGGAGTTCCCTTCATGCTCACTTGATTTGAGAATCTGCAACAACTTCATATGAGGTTACCTGAAGAAAAAATATTTTTAAAAATCAACCTCAATTGGAAGAATTCAAAGATTGAATTTAGGGGGAAATCACCACTATACCCGTCTAGATGTGCCAAGATACGGCTGAAAACTTAAGAAATTGACTTCATCAATATTTGACTGTTTAGGGGCCATCACCTTATGATGTTATTTTGAGATACTTGATGAATAAAACAGCATGATGTATCAAATAAAGAAAAATTAATCTCATTTCTATAAGTTGTGACATATTTTTTTAAGCCTCTAAAATACACTGTCTTGCTGCACTCTGTATTTTTATTAAGCCTTTTGATCAAATGAATGTTATGTTTTTCATTGCTTCCACCAGTACGTATGATTGTGCCTGCAAAACGTTTAAATATTACTTAAAAAATAAGAAAATATTAACTAAAATATAACTAAAAATCTATAATAATTATAGTTTGTATATAAATCAAAATTTTAAATATAAATTTTGAAACCTCCACTAATAATAATAACAGACACCTCTGGCTCTAATAAATAGTAGATCGATTTTTCAAACCACAAACGTCATCAAAAATCATTTTATCATCAATATTATATAATGTATTTTAAAGAAATTATAATGTAAGACAAAAATGTAATTTACTATGATTTTATGGTTACCTTTACTGATAGAGCATGGGATAGCTGTGTTGACAAAATAAAAAATAATTTGTGTATTATAAATCAATTTTAAATATAATAGAATTCATTAATAAATTGTGAATAAAACTTTTTTTTAATATTTAATATTGGGATAAAATTGTATTACTAAACACATAATGATAAATGAGCATACCCATACTTCAAAGCCAGCACAAATGGCTCATGATTTCAAAAATGATTTGCTCTTTTTCAAAAACAGAATTTTCATTGAAATATTTATACATTCAAGCCTATTAAAAATGTATTTTTTATTCAAGTACAAACCAGTTTTCTCTTTGTTTTATTAGGTGTAAAAACACTAGTAAAAGTAAGTAAATACTATTTAAGTTCAAATAACATTCATATTATAAAATGTTATACTTTAATATTAGTATTTACTCAATTACACGTTGCTAATCAGCAGTCATACGAGTAGGTAGTGCCGTATTGCTCTTGTGCGTTATCGACTTTAATTATTAATTATTGTATTTTATTATATTATCGCATTATCATAAAACATTTACTGTGTATATTAATTATTTATTTCAATTATGGAAGAACAATTGGCTTCAATTGTAAAATCCCTAAATGAAATCAAAGGCACACAAAATTAATTAATTCAATCAATCAACGAACAAAATAAAACTATTAACATTTTTATAATCGTTTTGATGACCTTTCTACCCAAATTAATAAGTTATCCACAGACTATGCTCTCTTAAGTAAAAATATAACTACACTTGAAAACAAAATTAAAAATCTGGAACAAAATGCGAATTCCAAAATCCACGATTTCAATATTATTAACAGATAGTCTAGAGCCAATAACATAATCATATTCAATCTACCGGAAAAAAAGGATACTTCTAATATTAAATCTGATAGTGAACATTTTAAATCAATTCTACATGAAATGAACTTAAATACTGAACCTATCAAAACTTTTCGCTTTGGCAATATTTCTACTCGTGCTTGTCCACTGAAAATCACACTTTCTAACACAAAAGATGTTTTCGATATTCTACGCGCACAGTCAAAATTACGTTCATCAACAGAGTTCAAAGATATCCTCAGTCCGAACTATGAATCAACGTGAACACAACGTTACGTCGAGAATTAGAAACTAGACGTAATAATGGTGAACAAAAAATTATAATTAAATGTATAAAAGGTAACCCATTAATAATCTCCAATTCAAAAAACATATAAATATTCCATTTACCATCACAATATATTATCAAAATGTTCGCGGTCTAAACACCAAAATTAATCAATTAAATCTATTCCAGCATCTCATTTTGATATTTATTTTTGATCACTGAAACCTGGCTTTTAATTGATGACAATTCCTCAGAACTTGGATTCAAAAATAATAACGTTTATCGTTGCGACAGAAATATTCAATCTAGTAATCTAACCAGAGGGGGTGGAGTACTTATAGCTATATATAATAAATTTCCCTCTAGAGTTATAAATATTAATAATAAAAATCTAGAAATTATATTTATTTTAATTAAGATTAACCAAAAACAAATTATAATTAACAGCGTATATATTCCTAATCGGTCATCTCAAGACATTTATACAGATTATTTTAATGCAGTCAACGATTTAATTTATGAATTTCCGTTATCTGATTTAATTTTACTAGGTGATTTTAACATACATTCAGGTGATTTTAACCACCTTTATTTCATATAGGCTGATTCACAATCTCATTTCATTAAATTCTAATCTTTATAAAATCAATGTAAAATTTTGAGAAAAAATGACTATTATAAATACTTATTTAATTTTAAAAACTCAATGAAATATAATCCAATATACTTCTAGAAATTTTTTAAAGATAAAAATCTAATAATAATATTTCTAAAATAATGAAGTATCAAGATGAAGAATTTGAAGGAGGACTTTCTATAGTAAATATCTTTGAAAATTATTTTTCTAGTATCTACAATAAGCCACTACCCCAACCAAACCTAAAATCTGTTTATAATTACTATACATTAAATTTTATTTGTAATATAGACATATTCCTCATAGATATATTCAACAATATTAATTTAAAATTATATGCTGATAACCTTTCCCCAAAATTTTTATTTGAATGCCGCTTTAAATTATTGTATCCGATACACTTATTATTCAACCAATCTAAACTAACGGTGTCTTCCCTACTTTCTGGAAAACAGTTTTCATTTCACCAATATTTAAAAAAGGTGATCAATCATCTGTAATATACTATCGACCAATATCTAAGATATCAATTATTCCAAAAATATTCACACAAATTATTAATCCGAGATTAATTCCAATGTTTCAAAATATTCTTATCAATGAACATCACAGCTTTCGATCGGGTCGATCTTCTGTTACTAACTCAGCTATTTTCAAACAAAACATCTTAGACTCATTCATGAAAAACTCACAAACAGATGTAATTTACACCGATTTTTATAAAGCATTTGATCGAATTGATCATCAATTATTAACTCTAAAATTAAACAAAATTTATAATATTTATGACCCTAATTTATCATGATTTTCGTCTTTTCTATCAAACTGATTATAAATTAATAAGCATGATAACCCACCCACATTAATTCTGGTGTACCCCAAGGAAACCATAATTCTCCATTATTATTTTTATTATTCATTAATGATATTAATTCAGTAATAAAACACACTAATATATTACTTCTAGCCGATGATGCGGAAATCTATATAACTATTAATTATATACACTATAAATTTACAATTAGACTTAGATAATTTTTGCAGTTGGTGCTTACAAAACGGTATGGAATTAAATTAAATTAAAGTAAATGTTCTGTAATAACTTTTTTGAAAAAAAAAAATTCTCTTACATTTAATTATAATTTATTAACACATTCACTTAAACGTACATCAATAATTCACTTAAATATTAAAAATAAGAGTTAAATGGATTATTCTAAACATATAAAAAATTTGCCAAGTTCTGCATTAGTAAGACTAAGTCAACACATTTTGTTTGTCTCTTTGAACAATTGATACAATTAAAATTGTTACGCCTAGCATATTATATGATTAGATTTAATAGATTCCTATTTCACAATACTAGAGCTTAATTGTGTATACATTTATTGTTATTATTTATTCAAATTTAAATATATACTAAATACCTAACATTTTTATATTTTTTATTATTTATTACAAATATCAGATTGAATGTTTCATACATAGATGTTATCATAACATGTATTTAGGGCACAAAACTATTGCTACTAGTACTAGTATATTATCTGCACTTTTCTATACATAGTATAGTGTTTAGACTATAATATATTCCCTTAGTTAAATTGTAAAAATGTGTCTATACTTGAACGACTAGATAAATTATTATTAATAATCATCATTGCTAAAAAATTCCTTAAGACCCATTTAAATTCTTTTTCTTAAAACTATACAGAATCAATAAATGAGGTAAGCAAATGCCATATCCTAACAAAAACAATTTTATTCAGCAAATTTTATCATAACTATATAAACTATTTTGCTTTATTTCTAATATGGTGGTTTTGAGTATAATAATATTATAAAAAATGTATTGTTAACAAGTATTATAATTTAAACCATGTAAACAGTATTGTAAAACATGTTATTGTTTTGTACTTTCATATTTTACAGTCATTTGAAATTATTCTTTGTTCCTTATATAAGTTTTTCGTAAATAAAAATTTATTTATTGTGAGATTAATCAGACTGAGATTTTTATTCGGAAATCGTAAAACACTTGATGGGATAAAAACAAGTTAAAATCATCCTGAGCAACTGAAATTGAATGCATAAAATAGTGATGATAAAAAGGTAAAAAGTAAAAACAATGGTTGGATTAGCTCGAACATTCCATAGTTACCTAAAACATAATATGTTAAGCCTCTAATATCTAAATAACTTACAGAATTCGACGATCTCTTTCAATATTTCTACCAAATTGGTCGATCAGTTTGAAATGACGTTGTCCATCAGAATCCTTCACTTGCAACGATCATTCGACAATGTTATTATTATTATTATTATTAAAATTGGTTAGGGTGAATCGGCAGATTGTTTGATGATTTAAAAATACTGCCGATATGTATGAATAAATATTATCTCACTTGTGAAATTGTAGAAAGTTAGACGACCATGAGTTACATAATATATAATTATTATGTGATTATGATTATGTGATTCAACTCATGGCGCATTACGTCGACGGATGCGAAACACAGAAATCTATACTAGCTAGATAAGGTACTCCTATATAATTTACATTGTTATCAAGTAAAGCTCAGCTGTGGACGGGCTTCATTTTCTCGGGGAGCAAAACATTTAATTTATTATATAAAATGTGTAAGGAATAACATAGTTTTTAATGGTAAAATAAGGATTAAAGCCGGATTATATGGATCCAAATTTAGAAATTGGAAAATGGCTCCACATAATTTTCAGTCGTTATAATTATATTATTTATTATGAATTTTTTTTTCTATCATTTAACCTATACTATTTTTAAATTCTGAGCGGCGCGAAAGCATATATTTTTTTTCGACAAATTATAACATTGAATGTTACATTGTTATAATATTTATTATTTTATTGACTTTTTCATATTATTTTGTTAGTAGTTATCATAAGCATATGAATTATTTTCTATCATTTTATACTATTTTACTTTATTTTTATAAATAATTTTATTTATTATTTGTATATGTATTTGTACCTCCCCAATTTTACGGGCTATATATTGTAATCGTGTATATATTAACATGTGAGGGCAACTGGTACATTTGGTTGAGGGCAACTGGTATAATTTTAAATCCCCGATAACAGTCGGGGGGGGGGGAGCAACTTGGCAACACGTTACAGTAGGTTACAAGTGGGTCACTGTATAATGGATGGTATTAAATTTGAATTCAATGATATAATATCATTGTATAAGAAAAACGATTCTGAGTGGAAACGGTATGTCAGTCTAGGTATAAGACATATTATATACTTATTTATGGTATCAAAAAAATAATTGACCTATAATAAGTATCCTATAATAAATTCCAAATTAATCATATCACAATATCCATTAGGTACTTATAACGCGTTATACATCAACAACAAACCGTGATACTATCAGATATATAATAGTATACTTTAGATGTTTCAAGTACCCACAAATAATATTATATAATCACAACAAAATAACTAAAATAGTTATTCTAGGTTTTTTAATATGTAATTTTGTCCAAATTTGAACTTAAAATGACTATAAAAATAAACTGTGTTTATGTAATTTTTAGATTTTTTGGTAACAGAATTGACCATTTACGTGGAATCTTGTTTTAAATGTTCAATCCTTAGATATAAAAGTTAAACATTTTATACATTTTTAACTACAAAAAAATTATTCAATTTTAAATTTCATAAATGTTGTCAAAATTCAATCTTTAAATACTTATAAAAAAAATTGAGTCTATGTATTTTTAATATTTTTCAACTGCTATTGTAATAATATATCAGGAGCCTTGTATTAAATCTTTACATTTTTTGGCCCTACAGATAAAACTTTATTCATAGAAAAAAAAAAATTGAAATATGAAATTGTCCGTAAACATTAATGTCCGTATGAAAATCGGATATTGTAAAAAAATTTAAATCAAACGCTAATATTATTATAATTATAATCCTTATTGCAACAGGGTTTCAAGGTAATCAAGTACTCTGATTTTGATACACTTTTCAAAAATGTTTGACAAAGTTAATGATAATGATATGGGACGGTAATTTATCTCCTGCTTTGTTTTATGGTATAACTATACATTGTTAAAGGTTGCATGATATTTACCTGTTGATAATGAATGATCAAAAATAATGGGTAAAGGCAAGCCCGGATTAAGACATTATGAGGCCCAGAGGCCAAAGTTTTAAATGAGGCCCCTGTACGAAAAAAAAATATTAATGTATATAATTTATTCCGGAGTGAAGTGACCAGCCGACGTCATATGAAAGTATACCAAAAATGATTAAGAAATACTCTTTAAAGATTGTGTTCAACTTTTATTTTTTAAGTTATGGGCAATAACTTTTTTTATCAAAACCATACATACCACATATTTGTATAATATGTATCTTCAAAAGCTTTCAACATTTTAATGTAAATTTTGTTTTTAATTTAAAGCTATTTAATAGTCCTATAAACACTCCGACACACGCGATTAAACAAGAAATATGCTAATTATTTTTATTAAATTAAAAAAGTAGAAAAAAGTTGGCAAAAATTAGCATTTTTTAAAGGAAATTGTGTATTATTCCAAATAATATTGGTACTAGTAGAGAAATTGTTAATTAGAGATAAGTATTAAGGGTTGGAAAATACCTGGTGATTGCCACAAACTTGACATGAGTACAATCATGAATCAATGGCACCAATGGCTCTCGGAAACTTGGCTCTTCGATAAAAATGTAACTGGGTCAGTCTTATTTCATCTGGTGTTTCGGGAAAATGAATATATTGGGTACGTAGTGAAGCAATAGCACAGCTTACTTTGCGCACAACCATATTCACTGTAGAGGAACTGAAGCCACACAGATCTCCAGCAGTGATTTGGAAGCACCGGTAGCGTAAAATCAAAGAGTGCACAGTAGCTGATTGATTGGGGATATACAGCAATTCCTGTTGAAAAGAAACAAATTGTCATACTTTGAAGGTTACAAGTCTACAAGTTACACTTCAATAATATATTGCTTTGTACTTCTGTTGAAATCTCATTGTAGCTCTAGTGATTCATAAAATATTAATTACTTAAAATAACTGGTATTTACTATTTCTTGTATGGGTACATACTGACAAGAATTTTACTGACTTGTCTGTTTCATACTCTATTTTCTCCAGAACAGACAAAACTAATGATTTGGTGAGTCTGTACGTCGTTATAAAATCGCAGTCATCCAGATTGTCAAACTCTTCTGCCCTTTTCCATATCCATCTAGGACGACAGGCAGCGAAAATGATCGCTTTCAACTTTGTTTTGAAGACGGTCACGAGCTCGGTTCATTTTGTATGGTTAATAGGTTATTTAAATTTTGAATTGTATAATGACACATACAAAACAGTAAAACAAGTTGAAACGGTAAAAAAAAAATTAGTAAATAAAATTACGTTTGTTGATAACATTAACAATATCTCCGGCCACTAACCGCGATTAAGGACGCTAATCGGCCGAAATTGGATAAATCGTGATCAAACAGCGGTTAATTTATGGTGAAATCCAAAATCTCTGGTTATCAATATTAATCGTAATTAAGGTGAGGTAATCGCGATTAACTATGTTGCACGAATTAAGATAATATACCAGTCGTGCTGTGTTGGTGAAATCGGCCCTAAGATTATATTCTGTCCATGGCATAGAGTAATTTACTCCGTGGTTTACACTTTCCCCTATCAGTGCGTTATCCAGACCTTATTATTGATAACACCACAGATTATAATATCACGATTCACGATTTATGACAATTTATAACTAAAAAATTACTTTATATTTTAAAATCTATTGCAAATATTGAAAATATCTAATAAATTATTTAATTATTATTAAATTTGTCATGCATTCATTACCTTTAACATCTTTGATCATTCGAACCATGATTACTATTTTCTAATGTTCATGAACAAAACATGTATAGTTGAAAGGTAAAATAATTATAACATACAATATTATTTACTGATATTATATTATTCATTAATAATTATTTTGAATTTATTATAGTCGACTGCTACTTTACTACCAACTGTTTGCATGGTTGCGGTGCGTGGTGCTTACATTATAAACTACAGAAAGTAAACAATATTCTATGATACTTGATTTGCTGTAAGACTGATGTGTTCCTTCAACGTCTGTCTGTGAATTATTTAAAATTCCGAATAAAAGTATCGGTATGTTAATTATAATTTATCATTGTATTCAGTATTGACTTCTATTTACAACTGTTTTTAGGTTTATAAATGGGAAGGATTGTATATCGTCTCTGACAGTCTGAACTGACAAATAGAAATCTGATTGTGTAAAATCTACGGAATTACTGAGGTCACTCAATAAAACATTCATTGTTGACCCAAGATTATAATATATAATATCAAGAGTCAAGACCACATTTAGAAGGTGCCATCTAATGACTAGTTATGGTTATAGCATGACATGATTTTTAAAACTTGTGTAAATATTATTTATGAAATGTATTGTTTCTTTATTTCCAATGAAACATATTTATTTAAATTGGTTTTCCATATGTAATCCTGAAAGGATAAATACATTTTGTATATAACAATTGTATAAGAATCTTAAATCTGTTAGGATGCTATTATACATGGGAAAACTGATGAGTTTCATATGAAATGTAACATTTTTATTCGTCTTTTAAAATATTTAAATTCTTAGAATAACTAAAAAAAATGCTATGTTTTGTTGTGACATTTATTCGTGCAAACTATAAACTATACATTATTAGAGAAAATGTATGAAAATAATAGTGTACTTACTAGTTATTGCAAGCCGCAACTACCTATAAACTTTTGAAGTAAACTAAATTATGTTAATGTAACTACCTCACTGCCTCAAGTTATAACTAGGTTATTTTATTTTAAGACAATTTTGTTATCTATTCTGGCCGTGGAATAAGAACATACCTGGGCGGCGACCAAAACAGGTTCGTTGCGCGCAGGTCGTCTCTAATTGGCTAATAAGAACGAAAAGAAATAGATATACAGCGCCTAACTATGACAAGGTTGCGGTGGGTAATCGGTCTGCCGCAGGCGCGACGAGGTACGTTCTTATTCCGCGGCGAGTATTCAAGACAAATTAATATAGCAACGTAGTGTTAACCTGTGGCAGTCACAATAACTGAGTTTGCTGAAAAAATATGTTTATATAGTTTCAATAACTGATATGTACCCTATTATTTTTATCCATTTTTCCCAATAATGTGTACTAATGCTATGCACGCAACATAATATGTCTATTGTCTATAGTTTGCATAAATAAATGTCACAACAAAACTATGTTTTCTCTGTTATACTTATATGCTAAATCCTAATAAAAAAAATTACAATAGTATCAATGTTTTACTACTTACAAATTAATTTCAAGCAATTAAATTGTAAAATTAAAAATTAAATTTCAAATAATCATTTGATAAAAAAAACAAATTTTTAAAGGCACCGGCCTAAAGAGCTGTAGTAAACATTTATTATTTTAAGACAAAATAATATAAGAAGGTCTGCCACACTTCCATTATAACCAAATGTTTAATTGTCTTAAAGTAATATAGTGCAGTGTTCACCTGTGGTAGTCCGTAGTCTTATTAGCTGATGAAGTTACTATGAGTACAGTAAAACCTCACTAAGACAGAATTTGCTTAGGACCATCCATTTTTCCGTCTTAATGGAGTTTCCAACTTGACGGGGTTCACATTCATTATGTATTTGAATCGGAACCAAAGAAACTGTCCGTGTATCCGAGGTTTCTGTCTTACAGAATTTTGTCTTACCGAAGTTATACTGTAATAAGTAGGAAGTACCCATTAATAGTCTTGTGTAAATCGCATAAGCACAATGTGTTAGAAAAAAAACTCATGCTTACACATTATTAATAAAATATAATCCGGTAATAGTTTGCATATTTTATGAGTGCCATTGGCATTAGATACATTGCAGTTATATATGCATATAAATATTCTATAAAGAGATGTTTGTATCCTCAAAGTAAATATTTTAAATGTGCTTTAATTACAATTAGTTTTAGGTTAATATTGGAGATGATAAATCATTCTGGCAAGAAAAAAAGATACCTGGTGTACAACACGAATGTTTTGTTCAAATCAAGTTCCAGGTAAATTAAACATTCTTAAACTATCTGTACTTATTGAAATTTAAATTATGTTTTTCTGACCTATTATGAAGCTCATTTACAATTAGTACTTAGGATACTATGACCCAGAATAATAATAATTAATAACTATGTCAGCTATATAATTGATAAGCATTTACCACTTAAAACCAGAACCACAGTTATTCGAGAAGTTTAATAATTCATAATACACAATATTTTGAATATTGATAAATCTTATTTGCTATAATTTTTTTTTAAATAAACTACATATTAGATATGATGAATAAAATCTTTTTCTCCGTTCATGTTATGTTTTTATTCTTGAAATATGATACTGATTATTAATCAAATTACCTATAATATTGCTTATTGTTAATACTTAATAATATTCATTTGAAGCAGCCAAAAGAGTCAATCATTCAGTGCATTATGAGACATGTTTGTTGTTTAATATTTTAATAGTAGCCCACAGACAGTTAAACTATATAACTTTTAAAGTTAAGCAAATATTATTCCTTAATAAACTGCTCAATTTGTACATATTTTTATGGTAACTTGTTATGTATAGGTTTAATGACGACTAGAAGTATTATTTTGTATTTACGAATTCAACATAATTTAACTGACTATATTTTTCAGGAAGCTGCATAACAAGGCACATCATATTGGCCCAGACGGTGTCTTTCAAATAAAATATATTTCATTGGTATTCAAAACTCGGAGGAGACTAAATGAGACAAGATGTCGTAGTTCAATGTTAATCTCATAAATGTATGAAAATCATTCATTTTAAGAAAATATATGAAGTAATTTAATACACAAGCATCTCACATCTTATCATAGGCATAAATTCATTAAAATGTATTGGGGGGGGGGGGGCTAACATCTTTAACATGAATATGAGTAGGGGGGCTTCATGCCTACATTACTAAAAACTTTATTTTTGGGTGGTGGGCCACCAAGATATTTGGGGGTGGGGGCTAAGCCCACTTAGCTCTCCAGCGATTTGCGCTTATGCATCAAATCAGCTAAAATAATAGATGATTTTAAAACACTTTTTCTCATCTTTAATGTTTTTAATTTTATTTATTAACATTTAATAAATTTACTCTCAAGCAACTTGCAATGTTCAATTTAGATAACGATATCCGTATATTTTGAGAACTTTATTGTTGAACATACTATGGTCTTTTAAGACTATATTGTATTTGTTATTTTGGCATACGCTTATTTGTTAGCAACCTAAAACATAGCTGTTTGAATCCTTATTGAATATAATCAAATGTTTCATTCAATATGAATGTCAATATTTTGGTGACATTATGAGAATTGTTTGATGTTTTTTTATTTTAATAGTATGCTTCAGACAGATAAACTACATAACTTAAATGTTTTAATGTTAAGCATATGACAATCATTACTGAATTGCCAAATTTGTAATTATAATTATGGGATAGCGCTATGTATGGGTTTAATGATGACTAGTAGTTATTAACTAATTTTCTCTCAAGCAACTTTTAATGTTTAATTTGGATAATGATATCCATGTGTTTTGAGAACTTTATTGTTGAATATACTATGGTCGTTTGAAGAAATATTAATTACAATTTGTTATTTTGGTATAAGCTCATTAGTTGGAAAAAACCTATAACATAAGTCTTTGAATTCTAATTGAATATAATCAAAAAATGTTTCAAAACCACTTCAGCGGCTTGCTTACCGACTCGTTTTTCTAAACACACCGTTGCAATGTTTACTTATGTATCATTGATCGAATCTCAAATTTGATCAGACTCGTATCAAAAGCGACACCTTTCTTTACTTTTCCTGTAATAATAAAATTACATATTCTACTTATAAATATTTTAGATTCTGAGTGGAACATTTTTTTAATTTTTTTATTCTTGTGTCTGCCATCACCTTTTAGGACAGTACAAATGCTTAAATTTTCTTCAACAGTATCTTTTCTGATAGGAAAGTGAATCTAGTTGGTACTATGGGGGGTTAAAAGTAAAGATTTCCTGCAGTAGTTTTCAAAAGCGCCGTGAAAAACAAACGCAAAATCTGTTTTCGAGAAAATCGATTTTGGATTTTAGTGTAACAAATTAACGTATATACATGAAATTTTCACTGGTTGTTTATATTTGCATTTTATATACACTACAAAATTTTAAAAATATTTTGATTTGTTTTGAACTGTTTAAGAACATTTTCAGTTTCTAATTTTATTAGTATTTTTTTCTATGGACGTCAATAAAACCTTATTTGTTGTGTAAAAAAAAACTTGAAAATTTAATACAAGGCTCCTACTATATTGTTACAATGATATTTGAAAAATATTCAAAATCCTTAGGCACAGTTTTTATTTATAAGCATTTAAAGTTCAAATTTTGAAAAAATACTGAAAAATCACAAAAATCAGCAAATTACTTTGAGTTGAGAATTCATAAAAAATTTTCTTTTTAAATCTAATATTTGAAAATGTAATACAAGATTGCTCATAAAATTCATATTTTTACAACATTTAATATTCACTCGATTTCTCATGTAACGATTTTCTTATATTGTTGTTATTAAAAAACGAATGACTGTAGATACTTGAAAATTTCACTGAATGTTTATATTTGCATTTTCTATACACGATAAAATTTATAAAATAATTTGACTCATTTTGATCTGTTTACGGACATAGTTAGTTTTCAATTTTTTTAGTTTTTTTTTTTCCATAAATATCAATAAAATTTTATTTGTTAGGTAAAAATGCGTGAAAATGTAATATAAGGTTCGTGATATATCGGTCTAATAGCAGTTGAAAAATATTAAAAATACATAGGCACAATTTTTTTTTATATGCATTTAAAGTTCAAATTTTGACAAAATTTATCAAATTTATAATTTAATAATTATTTTGTAATTAATAATTTATAAAATGTTCAACTTTTATAGCTAAGGATTGAATATTTAAAACAAGGCTCCACGTAAATAGGTTATTTATAAATTACTTTATTCGCCTTAATAACATCAAATATACTTAGTAATATCATAGGCTGACTGACCTTTTTCGCTCAGAATCATTTTTCTTATACAATAATATTATATCATTGAATTCAAATTTTAACACCATCCATTACAGTGCACCACTTGAAACCTACTGAACAGCAGGATATCCACTTACCCACTTTTTTTATTTGTAAATTGTTTGAAAGTATGATAAATAGAACCGAAGGGTAGTCTAGGACAACACTGAATTTCAATGTTGGATATAAATAATATAAATACTAACGAGTTAAAGAGATAAAAAGTCAAAGTTAAGTTAATTTAAACCTTCAACTTAAATCATTTCATTTAATTTTATTAATTTGACTTTTAACTTGATTTATATTAACTTTAAGGACAATGAGTTATTTACAGTTATTTTCAATTTTTTTAGTTTTTTTTTTTTATATAAATATCAATAAAATTTTATTTGTTGGGTAAAAAAGCGTAAAAATTTAATGCAAGGCTCCTGATATAATGTTACAATAGCAGTTAAAAAATATTAAATATTTTTAGTCCATACATATATACATTGTGCTTATGGAATCAAAAATTGAGGCTTCCTATAGGAAAGTTATGGAATGGTTCAAAATTAAATTTCCTGAAGTTAAGCCTTTGATCATTATGATCGATTTTTTGAATCAGCCCTCTGTAATGGTTTTCTTGATGTATATCCTGAAGCTCAGATTGACAGAAGGTCAACTATGTTGCACAAACAACAATGTAGAAATCTTTCACTCAACACTGAAATAAACATTTCAGGTGATGTACCCAAATTTGTGGACAATGTTGAATGAGTTATTTCAATCTAAAAATTGTTTAGATAATATAGATAATATTTAAGTATGATCTTAATTTAAAATTTCATAAAAAACAAATAAAAGGTTTTTGACTAAATAATTTAGTCTTTGACCAATCAGTTCAATCCATCATAAGGAATGATCCACAAATCCTTATTAAAACCTGTAAAATATTAAATACTATTTAAAATAAAAAACAAGTTTTTTTATTGTTGCTCAAGCTAAACAAGGTGAGGAAATATTAATTTTTTAAGTTGCTCAATATCAAACCATAAACCTGAAATACCTACATATCTGTTTAAATCTTAAAGAGTATGTGGAATGTAGAAAAAAAAGGTTTTAAACACTTAGATTTTAGATTCTAACCTTTGATAGTCAAATTAATTGCCGTGATCACATTCAGAAACACTATAATCATCTAACTCCATCCACCTCAAATGAAGTAAATTTAAAATTTAAAATTTTAACAAATCTTCATGTCTTAATTGTTTTATTTTATTTTTAAGAAAGGAAACGGAAGATTCTCGTTCGGTTACAACCAAAGTCATGAAACAGGAACCATCTAAGAATCAAGAAAATAATCCGCAAGTGGAGTCTCCTATGGACGCAGGCGAAAATCAACATTATTTTTAAACTTATCATAGTAAGAAGTTACTGGTGACGTTATTGCTTTGACACCGGTGAACCTTAGTTGAAAAATATTAAAAATACATAAACCCAATTTTTTTTTAAAAAGCATTTAAGATTGGAATTTTGACAAAATGTATAATAGTGAATAAAATTCTACTTTTAAAACTATAATTTTTTTTACTAACCAATCGTAAATAGTTAATTATATTATTTATTTACATTTATAAACTTCATATTTACATATTATTTTAAGTTAATTACTATACATATTACATAAATATTAAATAAATACATATTTTTGACATAAAATTAACTGTGTTAAAATGAAAATTTAACTTCCAGGTAGGTTATAACCAACATATTCCCATAAAGTAGTAGTTTACCTATTTCTAAAAATGTAGTGATACCCTTATTATGTTGTAACTATATTGTAGTTTGTAATGGCCGTAAACATCCAACTGAGTTATTGTATAATTATATGAATGTAAAAATAATTTAAACATTCTATAAAGTTTCTCAAAAGTCAAGTCTATTTTTCTCATATGTTTCTTATATTTCAGCAAACTTACTTATTGATATAAATTCTAATTGACGACCTAAGGGCTAAGTGTAATAAGTTATAAGCAATGACACAATTAAGTTTTTCATATCCTAGTATTGGTTCAAATTACAATTTAATATTATGATAATAATATTATATAGGTAGGTATGCATTATTCGTGAAATTTTGCTGTTGCATAATGGGCAACATTGGCGCTCTAATTGCCATATACAATCATTATAAAATGTAAAATAAAAAAACTTTATTTTATAAACGTAAGTACCCTTTTTGGTATTTATTTTATGTAAATAGATTTATCTTAACCAATATATTTGTACATTTGAAACAATAATTGTATACACAACATGCTTTCAATTTGTTCGTGCCAATTTAATTCCATTGTTAAAAACCTATCGGTACTGTTCGAACACTGAATAAGAAATTCATTAATCGTTTTTGCCCCTGTACTCAATAATGCTGTTAAACTTTTGATGTATCGTAAATTAAAAATATATTTCAATTTCCCATTCGTTGTCGTGGGCAATTCTGCAGATAACTGATCCACGACAACATGCATTAATGTTATTATTACAATATTATTAAAAATTATATTTATATTTAAGTGGCGCATATAACATATTATGATTATGTACATATTATTATTCTATTACTTAGATAGGTAGTCACAGCTCATTAGATTTTTGAAAATTTAATCTTTTTAGTTTTGAAATTAAAGAAAATTTTTTTTAAATATTAATAGCAATTATTATTTTTCTATTTATTTTATTCTTTGGCATTCATATCTTTTCATAACAAATTATTAAATGTATTGAGCAAATAATGATTTATAAATTTAATAAAGCTAAGTATTTAAAAACTTTTTTTCTACATTCCTCATACTTTTTAAGATTTAAAGAGATATTATGTAGGTTTCTGGTTTTTGGTTTGATATTTAGTAACTTCCCAAATTAATATTTCATAACCTTGTTTAACTTGAGCAACAATATAAAAAAATGTTTTTATTTTAAACAGTATTTAATATTTTATAGGTTTTAATAAGAATTTTTGAATTATTCTTTACGATGGATTGAACTGATTGATCGATGACATCGTAAGTACATAATATTATATATATTTATATATACCTATATCAGAAAAGGTTGAAAGTTGGATGAATGAACACAATTAACTTAGGTACTTTAGTTAAGTTAAAAGTCTAAACATGTTAAATTAATGAAAAACAGGTATGATTTTGATCCAATGTAGTTATATCATGGTCTTCATCTCCTTGCAGACGAGTTTACATACACGGCCGTAGTATAAATACAGGATCATTATTGTGCGTTTCACAAAATAGACAACGTTTAAATTTATTTCACAAAATGGAACCGTAGTGGTTCCTCCACACACATAGAAACGGGATAGTTGTTTTAACTATTTACTATGTTCTTAACCATTAAAATTGAAGTCAAATGCATTTGTCAGTCAATGTAAAATGAAAGTAAAATGTAACGTTTATCTAAATATAGTAGTTATCTTAACTATTTGAAGGTATTGAAATAACTCAATAGAATTTTAATTTTGAGAATCGATGTTATTTAGTATAATGTTTTTAAAGGGTTACTACATGTTTACGCAATTATCTGAATTATTTTAAAAGTATAAATAAATATTAATGAACGTAGTTTTGGTTAGTATTACTTACTATTTAACTTTTTTTGTTGTACAATCAGTTTCTGACATTTTTTATAAGATAAGGTGCATAAGAAAATATGTACACCTTTTTGCTGTTTTTTGAAGGATGGTCGAAATAGTTTTTTATTTTACCTTTCCTACCACTAACTCCAAGTTCAGCCCAAAGTTTTCTGTTAGTCGTTGCTCCATCAGAAACTACAACATTGACAATTGAACCAATATCTTCCAAAAGGTAAATTGCTTTAAGGAGAAGCTGAATAGTTTCTTATGGGTGACAACAGCGCTTCTGAACGGCTACATCCATTTTCCTCGATATTTCGCGATCTATTTATAATCAATGATATTACTAATATTTTTATTTTTATCCTGGACAAATGGCGTCACTTTTGCATTTTTGGCTTCGAGACTTCCTACTTTTCCGGTGGATTTTCCAAAACTTTTCTTTCATAAGAACCTTGTCTTGACAATTACAAACACAACAAAAAAAAAATAAGGCTTGACCGTAACAAAGATTTATATTTCGGTTTTTTAGTATAGATAATGGATGGGATGAACACAATAATAATAATAATAAACACAAATAATGGTTGAACATCGCAAATCATAAAAAAAATATTTTATTTTAATTAAGTCAAAACAAAACCATAATATCATAAATAAACCATAACTATTAATAATACAATATTCATAAGCACACAATTAATTTGTGACATTTAAAATAAATGTTTCAATAATTATAACATAATACAATATACAAATTAATTTTTACAGATTTATTATAGTTTAAAATTCAAAAGACAGAACTGTTTAATATATTGATGGTTTTGAGAATATTCTTGATGAAATAATAATAATAATAATAATAAAAAATAATGTACTTTACGAATAAATCATGCCAAAAATAGCCAAATTAAAAATATAACTGCAATCAATAAGAAAAGTTTTGATAAGTATTGATCATCATGTTGTAGTTGACTACCAACTGGAACTAATTAAATTTATCAAAATTAATCCATTATTGAAATTAAGAACTAAAGAATGTAACTGTTATTTACTTACTTCCAAGTGGAGGATCAGTGAAATTAAACGATGTTACGAATCTAAAAAGAAATGCTCCTATTCCAAACGGCGAGGTAAAATCGAGGAAACCCTGAAAGAATTAAAACCGGTTCCACATGAACATGAGAAATAAAAAATTTTATATTAATGACTTACAGTAGCATCCGGTTCAGTGTTTTGACCAGCAGGCCTAGGTGGCACGTCATTTCTTTAACATAAAAATATATTTAATAGTAAACATTGAATTCATAAGTATTATTTTCAAAATGGAGTATCTAGTAGTAACATGTTGAAATTAAGACGACTATTTCATGTAAATATTCATATTTAATAGTTAATACAATCACAACAAATTGTGAGTATTAATTTATTAAAATGTATTAAAACTCTAACAGAAATTATTTTTAATAATTTATTTCTAAAACATAACAATGTGTTACTGTTTCAGTATTGAGGATAAATAATTAATTTATTATTTTAAATAATAATATAAGAAATACCTATAGGTACCTATTATTTTTACCTCTGAACTATTGTTTTTATTATATGAAAGTAAAAATGTTGCTTATCTTTTGAAAACTCAAGGAACTTACCTAATATTGCAATTTATTCATTATATATATTAATACATTCTTATAAAATAAACAATATGAAGTATGAATAACAAATATTAATTAAAATTTTTGAAGAAAATGCATTTCAATTTACCTAGAATCTTCTTGTTTGCAATTTCCACGTCCATAAATTGGTATTACTTTAGCTTTAGAGATACCCGATTTACATACAGCGCATACTTTATTACCTCTTTGAGTTTTTAACCATCGATGCAAGCATGGCCAGCTATAACATAAAATGTTTTAGGATTGGACTAAATAATATTGCTAAAATTGTATTAAATCATTGAACAATAGTACTTAGTAATTTCTAATACAGTCGTCGCAATAACTCGAAAATAAATATTTTGTTATTATCCTCGAGGTTATATTTGAGTTAGTTAACTTAAAGCAATTTTTTATCTCCTTTTGACTTCGAGTTATCGCGATTCAACTGTCATTAGGTATACCTAATATTAATTAATCAACCACCCAAATATCAATGCAATATTTATTTTATTTTCTTAATATTTAGGAAGCATATTATTAGGAGAATGTACTTTATCCTTTATTTACTTTTGATATTTTAGTTTATGTCATTTTATGTTATCTTAGTTTATAAATAAAAAATATATATTAAATATCGATTTTATGAAAACCAAATTAAATGTTTTATAGTTATATGAAAACTTAACATGTATTAGATCAGGTAACCAAATATCAATTACTATTTTTAAAACAATTTATGTTATGAATAGATTATTTTATTGAATGCAAATTATAAATGAGCTTAGTTCATAAGACTCTAAATAAAATAATATGTATTCGTTTTTACATATGTTCACAATTTTTAATTAAAAGCATTTTCTTTAACATTTTACCAATAATTTCCTACCTAAATATTTTGTATTTTTTATTGAACTATTCACAAACCTATACAATAATCATTATTCTATGGGAAATATGTTTAATGTCGTATATTATGATAAAAAACGTGGTAATGAATAAGATAAACTAAGTTAACTATTTTTGATATTACTATATTGCTTAATATAGGTACAAACTATTGCTCTAGTGCAGTATTTTTTAAAGGTTGTGTCATGAAATTTTAAAGGTGCCATGATATCTGCATATTTACATATGTGTATCACAGTACATATTTTTGCTAAATAGATAATATTCTAAAGTGTGCCACAACTTATAATAACTCATAATAATGTGTCGCGATGGAAAAGAATGTTGGGAAACACTGATTTAGTGACTAGTTGTTCTAGTTGGTTAGTTTGTTTTTCTATACAGTATTTTTTTTATTATATGATTATTGATTAATCGTTTAAAAACATTTTGTTAAATATTTCATGTATTGTTAATACATATTTTCAAGCCTGGGCATTAACGAGTTAAAAAGTTAAAGTTAAGTGAAAAAGTTAATTTTATCTTAACTTTTTAACTTAACTAGTTACTTTTGGATATTCATTAACTTAACTATTAACTTATTAAATTCTTTTTTTAATTAACGTGAAATCAACGAGTTGATTTTCATTTTACAGAATAAGTTAAGTTAATTTTTAAAAATTTTATATTTTTCCAATCACTCTGTACTCTAAAGAAACACCCTGTATAGTGATACATCAGAAAATATTTTATAATAAAAGGTTTTATATTATTATTAAATTAATTATATCAAGTAACAATAAAAATATAGACATAATAATATAGTCCCATTATGACTCTATGGCATTATGATTTATGGCTATACCCTTATGGGTATATTATTGTTATCGATAACCAAAGTCGCCATTTCGGGAAAAAAATATAAATCCAACAAGCCTAAAAATAAACAAAAACCAATTATCGATATTATGATTTTGTGTGATGTGGTCCTGAAATTTTATCATTGTTCAGTTGTGAACTTTTGGTTATACACGAATGACACAAACAGTATGCAGTATGCACGTTTATAATTTATTAAAATATAATATACTATATAAAATATAATAACTATATCTATATGACTAAAATGTGTATGCTGAAATAATAAAATATTATATAATTATCCAACTATTTCAACTTATTTATTATCTTTTACTTTAAATTATATGTTATATTTTAGTATTTTACTAAGTATGTAATACCTAGTACCTATCTATTTAATAAAATATTTAGTGATTATTTATTAAACACAGTAATATTCCATTTCAAACCCACACACACAAATAGTATCTGTTTTCAAGGCTTGATTAAATAATATTAATTCATTATTTTTAGGTATTTATTTACTACTTATTATAATATATAGGTAAGGTAACTACTGTTCTTTTTTTAGAAATGAAAACTTCAATGAAGTTCCATAATATACTGTATAGAGTATAAACATTTTTTCTAGTCACAGTCCAAAAATTAGTTTTGGGTTTCAGGGTTTGTAAGAAAATAAAATATGCGTAAAAAAAAATTAACTTTTTTTTAACTTAATAAAAAGTTTAAAAAAAATGTGTATTAACTTTTAACTTAACTGAGTTAACCTAAAATTAAATTAACTTTTAACTTTTAACTTATTGTTATTGGTGCATATTAACTTAACTTAACTGAGTTAAAAAAAATCATTAACTTGCCCAGCCTTGCATATTTTTACAAAAATAACAAATATATTTTTACTTGAAAATCCACGCCTTAAATTGCTGATAATGATTTAAGATTTTAGTAGTATTATTTCCTCAATAAATATTAAAAATAAAATGTTTAAATAAATACGCAACATACAAATACATATAAGCTAACAAATGTACATGTCACTATAATTTTATTTTAGCAATGGTACTAACCAATATAAATGGCCACAAAAACTGACAACCGCGTCTGTTGCATTTTCCAAGCATATGTTACATTCAAACATGCTATTCTCATCATCTTTGCCAGCATTTTCTTCATTACCTGTGTTCTTTTGCGGAGAATCTGACTCGTTGTTTGTGGTAGCCATCGCGTTCTAAAATGTTCAAAAACAGACACTAAATATAAAAATATAATAATATTGTAACAACAGGCCCAAGTTTTATTTCATATTAATTGGTGTAAACAGCATTGTCAACATTATAACTATGGTTTCGATTATTTTCTATATTAACCTAAACCACTAATATGTAAATCATGTACCACATGAACAACAAAGAATAATATGGTATTAATTTTGTTTTTTAAGACTTACCAGTTATGGGTAGAAGAATGTGTGAGTATATTGTATATCTTCTTCTTCTAATACTATAAAATCACAAGAATAACAGCTGTTCTATAGGGAATTCATGGAGGATCTTATGGTGGAAAAAAATTAAACACCGCTCGGTTTCCCCAGTCCGCCGGACCAATCCCGTCGATTCCCTATAGTGCGACCAATCGTGTACCTTCGCCGCGGCGGTCGGTTTTAAAACCTTTTCGAAAAATGTTATGCTTTTTACGCCGTTTTTCGCCTTTACGACATTTTCTCATTTCACATATAGTTCGTTTGTTTTAAAAGCCGCGTGGTTTGTACGCGATATCGGTCCATAGCCGCCAGCGTAGGTCATTATTATTGATTTTTTCGTGTTTCTCGATTCGTTTCGTCTTTTAAATTGCTGTTTGTGCTCTATTTGTTAAGTTTATTTATTTTGAAACCCGTGGATATGTTGTTTGTACGCCAATTCGGTTTGTACACTTAAAAATTCGCGTTCACGAAATGTCAGTCGGTCTTTGTTCCAACGCACAAGTGCACAATTGATATATACTGTTTTTTTTGTTTAGTTTTTGATTCGAGAAATATTTCATTATGTGATTGTAGACATATTGTTTGTTCCTTAAATAACGTAGCTGGTATATTGCTTAACGTAAACACAATTAAATGTATTATTTAACACAAACAAATGTATTATTCAAACATACATAATAATGTAATAATAATACTAACGTTCAGATAAGTGAATAAAATACAATTAAAGTTTAAACAGTGTGTAGATACATAGAATTATTTACGATTACATCGATGTATATCGAATATATTGGTTTACGTCGCTCCGTGGACACACAGCTTAAGTGTTGAAGTTTTGAACCAAATCGCATTACAAATCGTGGCTCGATAGGTTTAGGCGTAGGTTCCCTAAACGTAGGATGTTAGGTAGATTCTAGTTCGAATCCGTCATAACGCTCTTAGGGCGGCTACCGACGATGCCGCATTCTTGAACACAGCCGCCCATAATTCGACTTTTTTTGCATTTTTTTAACGTTATACTTCATAAATAATATAATATACATGTTAATATTACATTATATGACTGTATATTGTATTTTATGTACCTATATGTTATTTAAATTATTAGGAATTTAACACATATTATTTTCTTTAAATTGTCATTGTTATTTATCATATGAAAAAACCCACATCGTCTTTCTCTCTCACTGAGATATATAAGAATATCACGGACTCGGCCGTAAAAACTAAGGAATGCACCGCTCATTGTGCGCATGCGCATTACGCAATTGCGTTATTATGCACATACCATTTAGTCACTGATAAGAGCCAACTTAAAATTATAATATTATTCTATTCTGTGATATGTATACCTATTGAATATTAACTATTAATAATGAAATAATTTTTACTAAAATTTATAGTATATTTTACAACAGAGTTTTAGTCAATAATAATATTAATACAAATAAAAATCACAATGTATACATTTAAAATACTGCAAAATATAATTTGGTACATATTTTAGTATTAGGTAAAACATATATGAATAATAATAATAGTAGTTTTAGTCAATAAAAATATTAATAAAAATAATATACAAGAAATGTTATTAAAATATGAATGTTCATTATCATGTTCTTATAAAACCACACATTTTTATGTAAAAATGAACAGCACTTACACGGTGAGTTACTATACGATATAAACGACAACAACATTTGATCATAAAGTCTGCGGTATAGTCGTATAGATGTGCTCCTTAAAAACTCCGATAAGGCAACACTATTTACGCGTCAATAGAAAAAATATTATTATTTTTAACATTTGAAAATTGAATACAATATTCATTATAAGTTTTTCTATCTTTTACAAAATACATTTTTATGAACGTTTGAAGTTCATATTTTTACAATATTGGATTTATACAACGATTTCTCATCGAACGATTTTTTTTGTTCTTTTATTGTAATTCAAAAGTAAATAACTTACTATAGGTACATACTCAGAATTTTCTCCAAACGTTTTATTTTATAAATTCTTATAGGTTCTATATTTTTTCCTCTATAGATGTATAAAACATTTATTCCTGTCTCAAAGAGTTTGAAAACCTTATACTAAGTTCCTCATGAGTTGTTAAAATACTAAAGATTCTACCGTAAAATACATTTTTCATTATGCTAGTGAAAAGAATATTGAGCTGATAATCATAAAAAAAATGAGTGTGAGACGTGTTTGTAGTAATTCGAACGTTAAAAAGACTACTCTGGTGCGCGGCCGGTGACGGACCACGTATAATGCACAGTGAAGCAGTTGTAATTCAAATTTGTCGTAATTCAAAAATGAATAACCCTAAACAGGAAGTTTTCACCAAACGTTAAGATGACCCTTTTTTCATACATGGTAATATTTTCAAATAGCTATTTATTTATTTACAGCTATTAAATGTTATTTTTATTAATTGTTATATTGTTTATATTGTAACGTAATTTTCAATGTATTCAGGCACCTGAATAATTTTAAACTATTTCCCCTTTAATATTAACAGTGTTATAAAATGGTATTACTATTTATTATTCAAAAAAAGATGTTACCAGTATTGGTATTATTAATATATATTTTCCATATGGACATATTTAATTATTATGAACTATTAGGTATTACATTATATACTGTAAGTGGGTGAAGTGTACCTGTACGATGGTAATAATAATCATAATTCATAATAATAAATTTCGATTACCTATATGCATAATATATATAACATAAAATTCTGTTTGTAATCTGAATAATTGATAACCCCAGGGGCATAAAATATTCGCCATCACGGAATCATCCATCGAAAACGTGTGAGTGCGGGTAAATAATATTATTTTTCTTATTTTTATTAATATTGTTACCTACTTAGCTACCTATTTTAATTTAAGCGGTCTCCGACTACGTTTCGCGAGTTATTCGTCGTATCGTAATATATCGTAGATAGGTATAGTATACGTACTTACGTGGTAAATGGTAATAAGAATTGAATTTAAGAAATTAAATTTTGAGTTTCCAATTATAGGTACTATCAATAATAATGTATTATAATTTATCTTATATTTATAGTTATACGTGACTTGCATTTGATTGTAAATAACTCATTGTCCTTAAAGTTAATATAAATCAAGTTAAAAGTCAAGTTAATAAAAATTAAATTCTAATATTTAAGTTAAAGGTGTAAATTAACTTAACTTTGACTTTTTATCTCTTTAACTCGTTAGCATTTATATTATTTATATCCAACATTGAAATTCAGTGTTGTCCTCGACTACCCTTCGGTTCTATTTATCATACTGATGGTGTTAAATTTGAATTCAATGATATAATATCATTGTATAAGAAAAATGATTCTGAGCGAAAACGGTCAACGATATTATATTAGGTATATTTGATGATATTATTGTGAGTAAAGTAATAATTTATATATAACCTATTTACGTGGAACCTTGTCTTAAATATTCAATCCTTAGCTATAAATGTTGAACATTTTATAAATTTTCAACTACAAAATAATTATTAAATTCAAACCTTAAATGCTTATAAAATAAATTTGTAACTATGTATTTTTAATATTTTTGAACTGATATTGTAACATTATATCAGGAGCCTTGCATTAAATTTTCACGCTTTTTTACACTACAAATAATATTTTATTGATATTTATAGAAAAAAAAAACTAAAAAAAAATTGAAAACTGACTATATCCGTAAACAGCTCAAAATGAGTCATATTATTTTATAAATTTTATCGTGTATAGAAAATGAAAATATAAACATTCAGTGAAATTTTCAAGTATCTACAGTCATTCATTTTTTAATTACAACAAAATAAGAAAATCGTTACTTGAGAAATCGAGTGAATATCATATTATGTTGTAAAAATATGAATTTTATGAGGAATCTTGTATTACATTTTCAAATCTTAGATTTAAAAAGAAAAATTTTTATGAATTCTCAACTCAATAATTTGCTAATTTTTGTCATTTTTCCATATTTTGTCAAGATTTGAACTTTAAATCCTCATAAATAAAAACTGTGACTATTATTTGTAGGTGACATATTTGTAGGTACTGTAATAACGTAGAAATAAGATAAGTATAAAAACAACTCCTGTCGATGTATATGTCCTGTTTATATGTATAATTTTATATACCTATAGCATATTAGTTATTTTATGAAAGTAAACAAATTTTTGTGATTGAAACCTAAAAATTGCATGGATTTGACCGTAACTCAACATTGTTAACAATGACCGTGCGCCAATCTATTTACCATTTTCCCGCACCAAAATGTATTCCCAATCCGCCCCTGTGTGTGAGCATATCATTACAGTACTGCGACTAAAAGTACAAGATACCAATATTCTATATACCTATGACATGCAATATTAACATTTTACGTTAACCCCATACTAGATCTGGTTTTCTATCTTAATAACTACCATCATACTATCAAAGTCAAAATAAATATGAAAATGAAAGCATTATTTCTACGCCAAACCGTGACGACGGACAACTCAGTGGCGGACTGGGAGAAAAAAACAGCCCGGGAAAATCATAATTTTAGAGGCCCTCGGTATAATAACAGCCCTTTATATAATTATATAATATATATGTATATACTTTTTTTTGTAAACACAAATTTTCTTACAAATTTTTAAATATTTTAATTAATTGATATAAAACAAAATAAAATAACTATTATAAATTTGTTAAATATCCCCGGTCACTATGATGCCCCTTTACAACGTTATCAGTATTACGCATTACACACACTAATGTTCATTTACTTTCAACACAGTCACAAGACCCGGCCATATAAACTGAAATATAAAATTCCTAGTTTTTACTCCTTAGAATGGATTACATTCCAGCCCCATTAATAATAGTACATACTTATTAGATAATATTATTTAAATTAAATTTCTCAATAATAATATTAATAAATATATATTTTATCCAAACAGAGGCCCCGCCGGGAAATTTCCTAGTATCCCGATCGTCCAGTGCCCGTCACTGACGGACATAAATTTAAAAGTTATACACACAACACGCATCATTGTAAAATCAATACATTTAACGGAGCGCTCGTAATCAATAAATATAAACAGGGGTGGATATGTCAAACTCTTTATGTAATATCCAAAACAAATGCACATTGCAAGACTGATTTTCCTAGCCATCTAATCTTCAAATTATTTTTTTTTCCATAATAACTAATTAGTATACGAGTATACCTTAGGACCATTATACGCAAACTAGAACTTACCATAAAAAAATCCTAGATCCGCCCCTGAATATAATGTAGGTATTACTGCAGTGGCGCAAATAGGAAAAATGTTAAGGGGGGCTCAAGCCCCAACACATTTTTTTTTTAAATTATAATTTATGGGTACATACTTTTAAGAATGGTATCTGTATTTATTCAATTCTAAAAGTAGTTTAGTATCATACATAGTACATATATATATATATATATATAATATTATAATAACATTAAATATTTATTCAAATAAATATAGATATTTAATGTAATTGTATACGCCTCTCGGTTTTTTCAAAAATATTTAATATGTCTTCATTATTGATAGGAATGTCCTTTTCTATATTCATAATACTTAAATTGCCGAACCTATCTTGATTCATACAAGTACGCAACCATGTTTTTATACGTCGCAATGTCGCATAGTAGAAAATGATCTCTCACAGGTACTTACGGGAAGAGTAACGGCTACTTGAAACATCTTACAAAAATTTGGAAATACTTTACCATCATATAATGTCAAATGCTGTTTTATTTCCTCTAAACTAGAGTTTTCACCAAGAATATTTTCTAAAACAGACATTTCAGACATCAGTGACTGATATAATATTCGTTTGGAGCTATTTAAAATTGTTTTTGGTTTTCCCAATCATTGGCGATTGGCTTACATGACTTATCAGACGTCACCGTCACTATAGTTGTACCGTTCATATTTTGTTTAATAATAACTATAAATATTATTGAGACATTATTATACAATACATTAATACTTTAGGAAAAAATGTTTAGTAACAAAGTAAAAAAATAAAAAAAAAACGGTAAAAATAACTTATTAAGAATAACATACATCCCTCCTGCATAGCCCCCCCACCCTATTTGCGCCAAGATAATATTTTAAATTTCTATGAAACGTTTATATGTCATATAATTAGTACCTAGAGCACCTAACTAATCTAATTATCTACGTATCTAAAACAAACGCGCCATAATGATATAAATTATGTGCAAACCATACTCAAATAAAAATGTTAAAAAAATTGGTTCCTTAAAAAGGTTTACCAAATGATGGTACAATTAATGGTGCAGGAAAAATGTGGATTTTTGAACACTGTGGTGCTAGGGAAACAATTTTTTTTGAACAGAGGACACCCGCTTTTGTTGTCTCCGTCTTAGAAAATATGTAAAATATTGCGAAAACTGTTTTAACGTCGGAAAGAACCGAGAAGGCTACAGTCATAACATAGAACCACATTTTCACAACATAGAAAGGAGAAATTTAACCGTGAAATATCGTTTTTAATTTTTTATTTTTTGAAATCTCAACTACATTAAAAGTTATTGAAGTTTAAAAAACGCAAAAAATAATGGATTTTGAAACAATAAGAACCTTTTTTGTATAAGTGATATATAAAAAAAAAACAATAACGATACTTCAAAGGTAATGTTCTGAACTATATTGTATATCAGTGTGCAGACTTAACTATCTTTACAACCAGTGTGGTTCTACCCCGCGCCAAAAATTATTTGCTATGTTGTACATTTGTAAGACGAAGACAACATAATTGCGTCCTCTTAAAAAAATAACTGAGATTTTTGTACGCAAACCCAGTTTTTGAAAAAATCTATTTTGTTTTTCAGTGTAACTCTAAAATAAATAAAAGAATATAGATGACATTTTCAATGAAAGTTTATATTATCAATTTCTATGCACCATAACATTTTGCATATTATACTGCGACTTTTTTTGAGATATTTATTGTCATAAGAAAATTTCTAGTTTTACAAGTTTTTTTTAATATTGTCTATATAAATTTTTTTGTAGGTCAAGAAACTTGAAAATGTAATACAACGTTCCCGATGTTAGTTGATGATCGTGAAAATTTAAAAAAAAATTGAGTCCACAATAATTTATAAAAATCACGAAAATTGTCAAATTATTTCAAGTTAGTAATTCATAAAAAATTTTCTATTTACATTTAAGATTTGAAAACTTAATATATAGATTCTCCTTAAATTTTTCTATATTCAACCCAAAAAAAAAAGTTTCCCGGAAAGTCAGATTATTTTATACGAGCTTTTGAAACTAGACATAATTGTATATTAACCCTAAGTTAACAAATTATCGTACAACAATTTTATTATTTTGTTGTTATTCAAAACTATAATAACGTAGGTAATTCGTCAAATGTTTATTTTATAATTTTCTATACATTTAAAAACATTTCCACTTGTTTTGAGTTATTTATAGACGTTTGACATTTTCATTTTTATATTCTAGCAATGTCAATAAAACTGTATTTATTGGGTCATATAGCTTGGAAATTTAATACAAGGTTACTTATAAGTTGTTATATTAGCAAATGATAAATATTAAATATCCATAGGCACGATGTTTTTTTATATCACGCTCACATATATATTTATTCAAAATTTAATAAATATTTAAAAAAAATTGATATATTGGATAAATGTTTAATTTCCATTGGTCATAAGTTTTTAAATATTAATTAATTTATAATAAACATTGTTTGAACTCTTTTGCATTTCACAATTAATACTTAAAACAAACATTAAATAAATATTTTGTATCAACATTTATTTTTTAAATTAACAAATAAAAATTTAATTAGTATTTAATTTCTATTGTTTATGGATTTTAAAATATTTAAAAATACACAATAAATATTGTTTGAACCCTTTTACAATTAACAATTAGTGTTGGAATTATGTATTAAATAAATATCAGATACCAAGATTCTATAAATATTTAATTTTCATTAGTAAAAATATTAAAATAGACTACGAAAAGGATTTATGTAAAAAGGTTATGAATCGCAAAATAATTAAAATAATAAAACTATAATATAAAATATATTAGGTATAACAAAGTAAAAATATTACAATTTTTTTTTTTTTAAATTAAAAATCATATTAAATAATAAATTAGTATCAAATAGGTATATTATTAATAAGTACATATAATATGTTTAACCTGATAATAAATTGTATATATATAAAAAAATTATAAAAACAAATTAGTCCTTTATATAAAATATATTATAATAAAATAAAAATATTACAATTTAAAAAATAAAAATTAAACTGTTGAACATAATATTATATTTTTAGGCAGGAACATAACGCCAAGCTGATAATAAATTGTATGTATTTAAAAATATTAGTTCTTTATATAAAATATATTATAATAAAGTAAAAATATTACAGTTTTTTTCAGAAAAAATTATAAAATAAAATAATAAACTGTTGTATAAAATATAATATTAAGTTAGGTTCATTACCTGATAATAAAATGTATATAAAAAAAAACTAGTGCTCTATATAAACTATATTATAATAGATTAATATTAAATTTTTTTTTTCTAAGAAAAAATAAAATAAAATAATAAACTGTTGTGTAAAATATAATATCAGGGTATACTCTGTTCCATCTAAAATTGAACCACTCGGCTGACTAAAACACGTTTTTTCCGTGCAACCCCACCACCATCCGGACATTAGTGAGAGCGTTAGCACAGGTGCCCGACAAACGACGATGGCCAGCAATAACTGTCTACCAATCGCAGAACGCATAGCCATTGCTAATAAATGTTTAAAATTGAGGTGCAGTAAAGGTGCAGTAAAGTGTTCAAGTAACGTTGGTATCTAATTTTTTGCCATTCAAATTTTCATTCAATAAATGTTATAAATTCTTGATAGCGGTTGATTACTTGCTCCAAAGATTTCTCATGTTTCCTAACCATTTTTTTTTTAAATTTCATGTAATTTTCAAAAGGAAATCATGAGCACTTCTCTAGAGAACCAAATTATCAATAATCATCAAATATATGTATCAGTCCATGGATATTTTGTGATACAAATTGTTCCCCACAGAGCTCCTCAAATTTTTCAACAAAATGTAATAATAATTTTTCACTGGCATTAACCATTTTTTCAGGAATTTTAGGAGAGATAAAATAATTCTAAAAACTACATAGAGGTAAATTAAAAGAATAGAATATTAATAGAATTCCTTTTAAGACTATTGGCCCAGTATATAGCAAAAATGATCTAAACTTTGTTGCTTTCCATCTTAGTACTTCATTTAATCTCATAGGCTTTTTAGAAAAATTGCAATTATAGTTGGTTTAATAGATAAAAGGCGATAAGTAATTATATTTAATAATATAATTAATTATATTTAGCGCGAAACCGGTTCACTCTTAAATGGAACAGAGTACCATACCCTACAGATTATAAAAAAAATTAGTCCGTTATAGAAAATATATTATAATAAAGTAAAAATATTAAATTAAAAAAAAAAAAAATAATCAACTGTTGTACTTAAAAAATATATTACCAAGATACATAACTAGCTAATAATAAATTATGTATATATAAAAAAAAATTAGTCCTTCATTAACTTAGCATCTAGTCGTTGAAAATCAAATGTTGCTTGTGCAAAAATATATTTAATAATTTGTTCGATTTCATTTTGTGATACACATTTGAATTTTTTATGTTGTTTTAGAGTATCTAAAATAAAAGTAAGTAATGAATAGATTTTTTACGTATAAATATAATTAGAAAATACATTGAAGATTGGAATGGATAAGTAATTAGTTATCAATTTATCATTAAGAAGATTGATTATGGTTTTAATGGAAAAAAATACAAGGTGTAAAACATTGGTAACAATATAATATAACATTAAAAAGTTGGTTGATATTTACTTTAAACCATCTTACCAAAAATTACAGAGCATATTGCCAATGTTGAAAAATTTTTTTTTCCTGTTTTGCCAGTAAACAAATAGTCTTTTAGTAGTTCATCATTGAACAGTTTGTACAAAAATCTATTAACCATAGCTTTTACATGTTTTCTGCCAATGTATTCTGTCAACATATTAAGTAAATTATACATTATTAGTTTACAACAACTTTAAATATTATTACCAAATTAGATCGGAATATATTATCTCCGGAAATGTTATCTTCAAATATAATAAGATCTACTTCATTATTCAATGGTATAGCACAATCAGCCATATCATTCAACAAGCTAAATGGCTTACTGCTATTATCATTATGAACATTACTATCTGATCGTGTTTCTAAAATTTCTAGTCTTTGGCCCAATTCAATTTCATCTTCACATCTTAGTTCATGTTTAATAAATGTTAGTGTATGAAGAACTTCTTTTTGAACGTTGTTACTTACCAATGTACCTAACTAAAAAAATATCATCAATGAATTAAAATATAAAAATTTATTATAAAACATTTATAGACCATTACAAATATTATTTAAAGGTAAATAAAATTATAGCAATTAATATGTTGTTACTTTTAAGTAAAGGTACACAATATATGCCATTAACTTTTGAAATATTCAGTTATAAAAAAAAAAAAATGTAAGTATTGAATAATGTTATAATAGCAAAGCTGCAAGTATTCGAGTATAAGTTTTAAAACTTCATAGTATAGAGTATTTTAAACAGGTACTTTAAGACAAAATTTCTCGTAAATCTATTATTTTCTGTGGAAATTAGAATAAAATAAAAATTATTACCATTTTCTGAAAAAAAAATCAAAAATTTCAATATATTTTCTTTATGATTGCTTTTACGATAATATACTTACAAATCTTCAAAGATGAAATAAAATAAAAATTGTTTAAAACTAATGTACTTACACTAGTTTTACAACTAGTATATTTCATCTTTGTTACAGTAAATTATATATTATTGTTATTTAAATGAATCATCAAGTTTTAAAATTATGTTTTTTAAAAAGAAATTTTTAAATATAATTTACCTATTTGAATTTCTGTTGGTTTTGACAGTGAGTTTGGTATAGTAGTAAGTACAGTTGTGTTCGACAAAGATTTTGTTGTAGAAATCAAAGTGTTTTTTGGTGTAACTATTCTAGTTTTGAACCTTAGTCAAAGTTTTCTTAGTTAAAACTATATTTTTACTGTCATTAGTATCATAACAAATATTTATAACTTTAAAAATGCTTAGTTTTTTATTATCTTTGAAGCCTATGTAACAATCACTCTCTGATTTAATATTTATTTTAAAATCATTTTAATAAATGTTTAAAATTGAGGTGCAGTAAAGTGTTCAAGTAACGTTGGTATCTATTTTTTTGCCATTTAAATTTTCATTCAATTTGAATTCACTCAATGTTATAAATTCTTGATAGCGGTTGATTACTTGCTCCAAAGATTTCTCATGTTTCCTAACCATTTTTTTTTTAAATTTCATTGTTTATGCTTTAATTAAAAGAACCACTGACAAAAAATAATTAACAAAATAAAAATTGTATAGAATATATCTATATTAGGGTGGCCCTTATATAGTTATGGGGGTAAGGAAAGTTAAATATTTTAGATTTCTCACCTACTTAATTTTTTCATTACCATACGAAAGGTATGTGGGTTAAATTTGGTGATGATTAATAACCCCCTTCAGGTGCCGCAAGAGGGTTGAATATTGATAAATAGGGTAGTTTTAGGGTTATTTTGATTTAATTCATTATATATCGCAGTAGAGGTGCAGTAAAGTGTTCAATTAACGTTGGTATTTATTTTTTTGCCATTTAAATTTTCATTCAATTTGGATTCACTAAATGTCATAAATTCTTGATAGCGGTTGATTACTTGCTCCAAAGATTTCTCATGTTTCCTAACCATTTTTTTTTTAAATTTCATGTAATTTTCAAAAGGAAATCATGAGCACTTCTCTAGAGGACCATATTATCAATAACCATCAAATATATGTATCAGTCCATGGATATTTTGTGATACAAATTGTTTCCCACAGAGCTCCTCAAATTTTTCAACAAAATGTAATAATAATTTTTCACTGGCATTAACCATTTTTTCAGGAATTTTAGGAGAGATAAAATAATTCTAAAAACTACATGGAGGTAAATTCCTTTTAAGACTATTGGCCCAGTATATAGCAAAAATGATCTAAACTCTGTTGCTTTCCATCTTAGTACTTCATTTAATCTCCTAGGCTTTTTAGAAAAATCGCAAGTTATGGTTGGTTTAATAGATAAAAGGCGATTAGTAATTATATTTACATTATATTTACGCTTTGAATGCGGACAAATACTGAAGCTCTTTTAAATATACCCAATAGGGTGGTCCTCCGGTATAGATGAAGTAAAAAAAAATTGCAAAATGTTCGGGTTACCGCCCTCAAATCGGTTCAGTTACTTAAAAAAAGCATGAGAAAAATTTTTTAAACAAAATGTTCAACTTTAACCCGTGCCGCAAAAGCTCTAAAGTTTTAATAACAAAAAAATATTAGAAATCGTCAGTTTTTGAATATAATTAATCATAACTCTTAAAAGAATACTTTTACAAAAAAATTATAAAGACTAATTGTACATCACTATTGTTTTATACTTATACATTTTTTTTAAATATATTATTATTAAAAAAATTTGAGTTTAAATGTTAAAAATAAAAATTTTTAACTATTTGTTGCGTTGCAATAAATAAAATGTTTTTTATATCGTATAATGTGATTTAAATTAACATAAAATTAATATATATTGTATAATATCGTTTGTATGTGATGTATGTGATATTTAATCTATGACACAAGAGATTAGTATAGAATCGTTAGGTGGGTAATGTACTTAGACCCATACCCGTATTTTGCGATTTTTACGTGAAGATTATTTCCATGATTTATTGAAACATTTATTATTCGTACAACAAAAAATCTGTAAATGGCCGTGAACAACTTCTAGGTGTCCCGCCGCTAAATAGTGGAACTGGACGTGAACAAGCCAATGCAGTATACCAAACGCTTGTAGATTGGTGTTTAGATGAAAATGTACAAGCACTTTGTTCCGATACTACAGCATCAAATACAGGTCGCTTAAATGGAGTTTGTGTTTTGCTTGAACAACTGTTAGAACGCGAAATAGTATATTTACCATGCCGCCATCATATATATGAAATTATATTGAAAAGTGTGTTCGATTTAAAATTTGGGGCAACATCGGGCCCAGACATGGCAATTTTTAAAAGGTTCCAACAAGCCTGAGGAACAATTAACCCTAACAATTTTAATTCTGGCATACAAAATAGTAATGTAATGGATTCTGTAAATGACGTATGTGACGAAATTATTAAATTTTCTAAAGATCGGCTATTAGAAAAGCAGCCAAGAGATGATTATCGAGAGTTACTAGAATTAACAGTAATTTTTTTGGGTGGAAAACTTTCAAATGACAATAGCTTTAAAATACCAGGTGCCATCCATCATGCTCGGTGGATGGCCAAAGCTATTTATAGCTTAAAAATATATTTATTTCGTGAACAGTTTAAATTAACACCCAAAGAAGAAAGTGCCTTAAGAAGTATTTGCATTTTTATTGTACGGTTATTCATAAAAGTATGGTTTAATTCACCATCTTCAATCCAAGCCCCTTTACAAGACTTGACTTTTATGAAAGATCTTTTACATTATGTCTCTATAGATAAAGATATATCTCAGAATGCAGTTAAAAAGTTTTGTGGTCACTTATGGTATTTATCGGCGGAATTATGCGCATTTGCTTTTTTCGATGAGGCTGTGCCACTGGAGACTAAAAGAAAAATCTCTGCTCTAAACAACGACGAATGTTCATCAGAAATAAATTCAAATGCACAATGTTTAATTATATCTGCAAAAAATACAAACGAGTTATTAGAAAAGGAAATTGATGATTTTATATGTGTCAATACTAAAAAACTATTTAAATGATTTGCAATCAATACCACTTTTTTGAACGAAGACCCATTAATGTGGGCAAATAATGAAGATTACAATAAAGCTCTGTCAATTTTAAAAAATATTCCCGTTATAAATGATGTTGCAGAAAGAGGAGTAAAACTTATAGAAGATTATAACAACAAAATAACCAAAGATGAATCTCAAAAACAATATCTATTACAAGTTGTTAGTGATTATTGCAAAAAATATCCTGACCACAGAAAAGAAACACTTACGCAAGTTATACAGTAATAAGTAATTAGTTACAGTAATTAGTTGTATCATTTAAATTTAAAATATGTTAAAGATATTAGTAAGTCACTATGTTATTTATTTATTGTAAATTGTTTTCATGATTATTTGTATGTTATGCTGTGAAAATATCTCAATTTTCATGATTTTTTTTTTTTTTTTACTTTCTGATTAAAATATTTGAAAAAATAAAATATTTGGAATCTAATCTATATGAAACAAATTTTAGTAAATTTAGTTTTGTATCATTGTATCTTAACCGATTTTTTATAACATTTTTATTTCCAAAGTTATGTTTAAGAATATCAAAAAAAATATAAATATTGAAAATGTTCTATTTTTGTAACTTTGGAGCTTTTGCGGCAGGTGTTAAAATTAAAGAATTTGCATGAAACTTTTTTTGTATGGTTTTTTTAGGTAATTGAACCTTTTTAGGGGGGGTAATCTCAAAAAAATCAAAAATGAAAAATAAGGACCACCCTAATACCCAACCATAGTAAAATTACTTTTTTTACTAAACCTAGACATTCTAAATGCATGTAATCAATACTGAAATCATCTACTATATTTAAATATAGAATTTGAGTTAAATTTGAAACTGTATTCAAAATATGATACTCATCATCAGTATGGTTTATAAAATCTAAATGTGTTCGTTTGGGGAAATTTGTTCCTAAAAAACTCATTCTGTTATTTACACGAACACCGTTAATAGTGCATCTTGGACAAGAATAGTATCCAACATGACCTTTAGTACATAAAATGAAGCTTTTAGCTTGTGTATCACAGCAAAATGTTTCAACTTTTACAATTCTTTTTCCAAAATCAGTATCCATACCATAATCAGCTAAATATTTAAGTTCATCAACCAAATCTTATAAAAATGAATTACTTTTGATGGCTTTTCTTTCCTCCAATAGAGACCAATCAAAAACACATCTGGTTTATTTGAGTGGTCTCGAGCATAACTAAGAATAGGCCAGAGCTGCTGGAAGAGTTTTTTGTAAGTGGTAGTCCATCAATACCAATAACCAATTTAATTATGTTTTCATTTACATAATATGAAAAATTACAGTGGGATTTTAAACCACTGCTTACCAAAATGGTAATAAAATCCTGGATTTTTAATTTTATTTTGCCTATTAGATATATTTGTTTTTAACACAGTTCTAGCATCTACTGAAAAATGATTAAAACAGCCATGAGTCTGAAAGATCTTTAATAATACTGAGAATGCAGATAAAGTAATATTATTTTCAATTGTCCAATGGGCTAATAATTCAAGAATGGAATTATCATTATCAAAAATATTATTTCCATTTGACATACATTCATAGTCAGAATCTGAGCTACAATATTTAAATTCTAGTTCGTTTACACTATTTTCATCAAAATCAATAATTAAAAATGTGCCCCCTGATGTATTATTCACTTTTACACTACTGATGAATGATGGTAAATTTTGACTTTCGGGGTAAGCAAATTGGTAACATTAATCTGGGGTGTACTAGATTCTGATAAAAACTGTTTTTGGTTTTCAATAACGAAATCAACTGTTTCCACCTCTTCCAAATATCTTCTGCACTTGGTAGGTTTACTAACTGGGAATGGAGGCATATTGTAAATGAAACAAATAATAAACTTTAAAATGCTATACTTATAGAGTTACTACTCAAATTAATAATCAGCATCTAATGAAAACTGAGAAAACTTTACTGCCACTTAATTACAAGCTTTTAAATAAGACATTTAAAAATGATAGATAACCACAATTGACAATTTACTATAATAGATAAGTAGTTGGAGGAGATCTTAATACTATAATTACCAGAGGGACTATAAATGTCCTCAATAGCAGTAATTACAAAAATGTGGGTATAATTAAATATTACTAATTGTTAACAATATACCTACTTAATAAGTTCTAACTATAAAAAAAACTTTAAAAGTGATAATAATAATTTATTATAATAAATCAAATTATGCTTGCAGGTAACATATAATAAAACAAAAAAATATTTTTATTGAATTGGTAAACCAATATATAGGTACCTACCTATATAAACGTTCAAATAAATTATTATACATACCAAATTACCAAAATTGTAAATAATTATTTGAAATCGACTACACTAGTTATGTGTGCCTGCGTGCGTGTGTTGGCATGTAGGTAATACCTATGTGTATATACTTAGTAGAATAACTGCAATTATGTTGGCGGGTAATAGTTGAAATAATAGCAGTAGGTACCACGATTTTTGTAGAATAGAAATCGGATTCCACATTAATATGTACGCACTTATTAGTCACACTTTAAAATATGGGTAAGAAAAAAAACAATTTTGATATTCAATATCACCATTAACATTAGAACAAAATCATAGTTTTGTATATTAATGTGCGATGTAAACATCCCATAGATAATATAAGCAATAAGCACCATACATCTATGAGCATACCATACACTGCTAGAGACCCATGGGAAATTGATTGCTCTCATTGGCTGTAGTACGTTTGTGATAACATTATAAAATTATCAATATTCAATGTTTACAAATTATATTTTTTTAATAAATTGTTAAATTAATTAGTTTTATTAATTTATTTGGGACTTAAAAACTAAGATACCGATGAAATAAACAGTTAATTTTTAATTGGTAAATACAATATAAAATACTTACGAACACATAATTCGTTACACATTTGGACACTTGAACAAAACACAAATGTCGAGGTTACTTATTTAATTATTTGTAATTACTTTTTCATAGGTACTCCAATATGAAAGAAAAAATGCTTACAAAAAACATTGACTGATGAAGATTAAAAGAGGATTCAGATACACAAATCAAGTCAAATCATAAGTTCTTAAAGCCAAATTTCAATTTACGTGTAAAGGTACATACAGTCAGTTTTAATATTAAAATAATGTAAAAAAACAATAATAAGTTATAAGTTCTTCAAGTTAAAATTCAAGTTGAGTTTAGTGGTATGGTATGGTATGTTTATATGGTCCCCGGAGACCGTGGTCAAGGCCACAATCATGGGGTTTTGCCAATACACATAGTACTACAAATTCGCCAGACCAAACTGTTTTCGTTTTATCTAACCATCATAACGAGGGGGTCGAGTAATACCAATCAAAATTTGTCCCTATCTTATTTTAATATTTCCCCTCAATAGGCATCACATTTATAAAGAACCGTTCTTTATAATCGTGATAGGCATTCCTTTATCACATATTACATGGTATCACTTATAAATTATAATTAATTCAAATTTACATATTATATTTTAGTATAATAATTTCTAACATTAACATTTTGAGGTACGCAAGTAGTAGTAATTAACTTAATACACTAATAAATTGGTCTCTAGTTTATGTACATAATAGAAAGGCCGTATTCAAAACTATATATTCATTATCTATTTTGTTAAATAACTCTCTTTTTCTATGTTTATACTTTATATGGATGAAGAAATAAGTATTAATGATTAATAATTTATTTTAGTATTGACAAGTTGGAAAATGTGGAAGAAAGTATGGTGAAAACTCAAGAAGAACTTGTTAAAAAGTTGCAAGATGCTAATAATATCTAACTACAGAAACTCAATGTTTTAAAAAAAATTTTAACATGAATTAGTGAGATAGTTTGTTACATAAATCAATTACTTAACAAATTAACAACAAACAAAATTTGTTTCTCTGCAATATGAAAAAGAAACATTTCATTGCAATCTGTTAAACATTTTAATCTTTTTATTTGTTAGTAGCCATTATAATTATACCTATTTACAATTTTAACATTATATTACATACTTAAGAGGATGTCAGCTTACTATTTGTTTTCTCTCTTTGACCCACGGACAACATAGACAAAACGCATTTGCACAGAATTGTTTTTTCTATGTTTTCAAGTAATCTTAGAGTAAATCACCCATTACAAAAAAGATAGAGAATAATATTTTTGAGGGAATGTCATATCGATTTTATATTTTATTGTTATTTGACTTTGTATTTGAGTTTCAAAATAAACAAAAAAATGTTTTAAATTAAAATGATGTTTCATTTGTTTTGAAACAATATTTATAGAAATCAATATGACATTCCCTCAAGAATATTATTCTCTATCTTTTTTGTGATGGGTGATTTTACTCTAAGATTACTTAAAAACGTAGAAAAAACGATTCTGCGTAAATGCGTTTTATCTATGTTGCGTGTGGGCCAGAGAGAGAAAACCAATAGTGCGCTGACATCCTCTTAATTAAATTTACAGAAATCCACACTCAGCCATTTTTTATAGTTGGCCAACAGCTGAATCGTCTATGAGTCATGTAAGAAGGCAAACCGTCCTGCCATTGCCATCAACGCTGCATGAATATTAGTACGATAGTAAGTATTATAAGTACAATAAAGAAAATACAGTTAAAATAGCAAACTTTTTTAATCATAATTGGACTACTATTGCCTACAGTTTACAGGTATCAGTGTTATAATTCTCAGTTTTACCAAGAGTGGGTTGTTGACAATGCTGACATTACAATATTATGTATGCATATCAGGAGTTGATTAGTGCTGTGGTTCATCAAGGAGTCACAGAACTACTTGCAGATGAACGTTTAAGGTAGTTCTATAACCTTCATTTAATTTTGCGAAACTATGTAAGGTAAATATATAATTACTTTTAAGTATTCAGTTTAAAAAATATATTACAATTTAATGTATTTTTTAGTCCATACCTATATGCATTATGCTTATGGAAGCAAAAATTAAGGCTTCCTATAGGAAAGTTATGGATTGGTTCAAAATTAAATTTCCTGAATTTAAGCCTTTGATCATTATGATCGATTTTTTGAATTAGCCCTCTGTAATGGTTTTCTTGATGTATATCCTGAAGCTCAGATTATTGCATGTTCCACTTTGTACAGGTATGCTATTTAAAATCCATTAAATATTAATTTATATCTTACTAAATTATATTTTCAGTTTCAAACTTTTAACATTTAGATTTTACAGAAAAACATTTTAAAAAATGGGTTATTCAGGATACATTTAGCAAATACGAGAGGCAAAAATGTATTTAAAAATGTGTACAGTGTTGGCTCTATTGCCTGCTTATCAAATTGAGCAAGGATTTCACGAAGTGAAAAATTATGCCCAAACTAATGAAGCTTAATTACCAAGTAATTTAATTCACTTAAATTTCTAGGTAAATTATTATGTTTGTAAAATCATAGATATAATATTCTAAATACTGTTTTATGCATTTAGTTTTTAGCTTATAAGAAAAGATCCAGAGTGTTTTTCTGTGTACGGTCAACTACATTGCTCAAACAACAATGTAAAACTTTCACTTTCACAATCTTTTACTCAACACTGAAATAAACTTTCCATGGGATGCACCCAAATTTGTGGACAATGTTGAGTGAGTTATTTCAATCTAAAAAATTGTTTAGATAATATTTAAGTATGATCTTAATTTAAAATTTCATAAAAAACAAATAAAAGGTTTTTGACTAAACAATTTAGTCATTGACCAATCAGTTCAATCCATCATAAGGAATGATCCACATATCCTTATTAAAACCTTTAAAATATTAAATACTATTTAAAATAAAAAACAATTTTTGTATTTAATTTTGTAAGTTGCTGTATCAAACCATAAACCTGAAATACCTACATATCTGTTTAAATCTTAAAGAGTATGTGGAATGTAGAAAAAAAAAGTTTTAAACACTTAGCTTTTTGATTCTAACCTTTGATAGTCAAAATGATAGTAATTTAATTCACTTACATTTCAAGGTAAATTATAATGTTTGTAAAATCATAGGTATAATATTCTTAACACTATTTTTGGCTTATAAGAAAAGATCCAGAGATTTTTGCTGTGCACGGTCAACTACGTTGTACAAACAACAATGTAGAAATCTTTCACTGAACACTGAAATAAACTCTTCAGGTGATGCACCCAAATTTGTGGACAATTTTGAGTGAGTTATTTCAATCTAATAAATTGTTTAGATAATATTGATAATATTTGATCTTAATTTAAAATTTCATAAAAAACTTCTACTTTCAAAATTAAAATTTTTTTTACCAACCAATCGTATAATATTATATTTTTAAGTAAAAAAATTACTTGAGAAGTTAGTGAATAGATATATTAAAATAAAGTTTTTAATAGTTTGGGTGCCATTTTGGATACATAAATTGAACGAATGTTTGCGTTTGAACGTATTTTTTTTTAAATGCAATGTGTGGGTAATTTAGCATAATTTGCGTTAGGGTAATTGATTTTAAAACATTATAATGTGTTTGGGCAATATTTTTAATATCCTGGAATGCTGTATTTTATCAATCCATTTTGACAGATTTAGGTAGTCCATGAATTCCACGGGTATGATTAAAAGTGGATTGTTTTTTTTGTGTATATGAATAAAAATTTAAATGATTGAAAATCATGTTAAAATATTATTAAAATTAAAAAATATATAAGATAAATATAAGTGTATGTAATTAAAAATTAAAATGATGCGCCATATTTAGATTGATATAAAATTTCCTATAGATTTTGTATATTATTTTTATATTAATCTTTACATGCTTACAATTGTACCTTTTATATTGTATCATACTCGCTCTAACACATTACTTTTATAATATGGAAAAAAAGGTTATTCGCCCAAAGTTAACTTATCCGTTTTGCCTTGGTTGCCTTCAAACATATCTCAGAACTTATAAGATGATGTTAAATTATAAAAAAAAAGCTATTGACGATTTTCTTACCCACTATAAAATCTACTATTATTCTGGATTACGCGATTATTATTTGTCTGAACTACTGAACAAAGCAATATTTAGTAAGGATCAATAAGATGAAACAAATTTCATTTTTAGAATTACTGAAAGATCAACTTAAGTAATTAGTAATAACGTTAATACACCTAAAGATAATGCCATATTTATAATAATTATAAGAAGTAAGAACCATAATAAGTTGCCTAAACAATACTCCTTAGATAATTACGTCTGGAACTGTCTAAATAATAAAACTATTTTAATATACCTACATAATATTATAGTATTTATTTTTTTTTTAAATAAGTAAATAATAGCTTTGCTTTTAGTATTAATATCTTGATAGAAGAAGGTATTATATTTTATGATGACGGGAAATCTCTCATTTACAAGTATTAAACTAAAAAGTAAAACTGATATTTTCAAAACTCAATTATATTAATTATAATTTATAAAAAATAAACCAAGTATGAAATATTATGATTTTATTAGAAAGAAAAAATGTATTTAAGACTTCTTTACTTAAGATGCTTTACCGGAAATGGAAAAGTTAATGAAACGGGACCAAATTGAAGTTCACGACAGACAATTAGCTTGTGCTTGTTTCCAATAAGGGTCAAAATTATTTAAAAGCCATGACAAGAACATTTCTGCCTTATCCAACCACTATAGATCGGTGGAGCTATGGGTACCTGTTCATATATGTTGACTAGGACTGAACAGGGTATGAACGAAAAATTTGGGTGGACAAGGATTAGTATGTAGTTAAAACCAATTGCTGTTACCTCTATAGTTTTTAAATTACATCATATTTGGAAACACACTAACTTTTACAGCAAATTAACTGGCTTATATAAAAATTGATTTGAACTCAATTCCATGTTTATAACTTTTTATTATCATTTTTGTTCCTATTGTGGTTATAGCTGGCATAATATTTATATTGTACCTACATAATACAAAAACTATGAAATTTCATAACATGTATACATGTATAATGCATATATCATAGATGATGAATATCTATAATTATTATCATTGACTATAAACTTTTAACCAATGATATTATATACTGTCTTGTATGGACAGTATATAATATCATTGATGTTCTGTTAAAATTTGAATTTTAAATGCTCATTATAAAAAGTTGTGACTATGTATTTTTAATATTTTAATATTGAATATTGAACATTTATTTTATTAAACCATAGAAGGCTTGTTGATGAAACAAATTTCATTTTTAGAATTACTGAAAGATCAACTTAAGTAATAAGTAATAACGTTAATACACTCAAAGATAATGCCATATTGATAATAATTATAAGAATTAAGAACCATAATAAGTTGCCTAAACAATACTCCTTAGAAAATTACGTCCGGAACTGCCTAAATAATAAAACAATTTTAATATACCTACATAATATTATAGTATTTATTTTTTTTTTAAATAAGTAAATAATAGTTTTGCTAATTTAGTAGTACCATCTTGATAGAAGAAGGTACTACTAATGATGACGGGAAATCTCTCATTTACAAGTATTAAACTAAAAAGTAAAACTAATATTTTCAAAACTCATACAGAAAACACATGGCCATAAATAATTATTGATAAATAAATACATCTGAATAGTATATTAATTATAATTTATAAAAATAAACTAAGTATGAAATAGTATGTGTAATCATATATGTTGACTAGGACTGAACAGGGTATGAACGAAACATTTGGGTGGACAAGGATTAGTATGAAGTTAAGACCAATTGCTGTTATCAAATGATAAAAATTAGTTTTTTTTTACCTCTATAGTTTTTAAATTACATTATATTTGGAAACACACTAACTTTTACAGCAAATTAACTGGATTAATTAAAAATTGATTTGAACTCAACTCCATGTTTATAACTTTTTATTGATTTATTTTTGTTCCTATTGTGGTTATAGCTGGCATAATATTTATATTGTACCTACATAATACAAAAACTATGAAATTTCATAACATGTATACATGTATAATACATATATCATAGATGAATGCCTATAAATATTATCATTGATTATAAATTTATAATCAATGATATTATATACTGTCTATACATAAAGTACCTATTAGTAAATATTCAGTGTTTGCAAACACATAATGTAAATCTGTCTCTAACATAGTAGTGCAACTAAATGACAATTATAAATTTTGAACAGAGAGATCAATGTATTGATTTTATAATAATGTGTGTTTTTTTTTTTAAAAGTAAGTCAAATTAAATTTTTATCAGCGTATGAAGTTCATATTTTTAAAAGATTGGACATTCACTCGATTTTTAATGTAACTATTTTCATATTGATGATATTCAAAAACGAAAATTCGTAAACACTTGAAATTTATATCATACGTTTATTTTATCAATTCCTATACTTGATAACATTTGAAAATATTTAGATTCGTTTTGAACTGTTTACGGACATTTTCTACTTTTTATTCTATATATGTCATTAATATTTTATGTGTTGGGTCAAAAAGCTTGAAAATTTAATATAAGTATCCTGATATATTGTTACTTTGGAAGTTGAAAAATATTATAAATACATAATTTTCCAATATTCCAGTACGTACATACATACCTATTACATATATGATTAAGTACCTACTATATGTTAGATAAAGTTATTTCATATTTCAATAGTTAATTTTATTATTTATTTACATTTTTTACATATTATTTTAAGTTAATTACTATACATATTACATAAATATTAAATAAATACATATTTTTGACATAAAATTATCCATGTTAAAATGAAAATTTAACTTCCAGGTAGGTAATAACCAACATATTCCCATAAAGTAGTAGTTTACCTATTTCTAAAAATGTAGTGATACCCTTATTATGTTGTAACTATATTGTAGTTTGTAATGGCCGTAAACATCCAACTGAGTTATTGTATAATTATATGAATGTAAAAATAATTTAAACATTCTATAAAGTTTCTCAAAAGTCAAGTCTATTTTTCTCATATGTTTCTTATATTTCAGCAAACTTACTTATTGATATAAATTCTAACTGACGACCTAAGGGCTAAGTGTAATAAGTAATATGCAATGACACAATTAATTTTTTCATATCCTAGTATTGGTTCAAATTACAATTTAATATTATGATAATAATATTATATAGGTAGGTATGCATTATTCGTGAAATTTTGCTCTTGCATAATGGGCAAAAAAATGTAAAATAAAAAACATTATTTTATAAACGTAAGTACCCTTTTTGGTATTTATTGTATGTAAATAGATTTATCTTAACCAATATATTTGTACATTTGAAACAATAATTGTATACACAACATGCCTTCAATTTCTTCGTGCCAATTTAATTCCATTGTTAAATACCTATCGGTACTGTTCGAACACTGAATAAGAAATTCATTAATCGTTTTTGCCAGTGTACTCAATAATGCTGTTAAACTTTTGATGTATCGTAAATTAAAAATATATTTCAATTTCCCATTCGTTGTCGTGGGCAATCCTGCAGATAACTGATCCACGACAACATGCATTAATGTTATTATTACAAATTATATTTATATTTAAGCGGCTAACCGACTATTTATCTATTATAGTTATTATAGTTATTATAGTTATTATAGTTATTTTATTATATGTTACCTGCAAGCATAATTTGATTTATTATAATATATTATTATTATCACTTTTAAAGTTTTTTTTATAGTTAGAACTTATTAAGTAGGTATATTGTTAACAGTTTTAATCAGAATCAAGTACACCCCAGATTAATGTTACCAATTTGCTTACCCCGAAAATCAAAATTTACCATCATTCATCAGTAGTGTAAAAGTGAATAATACATCAGGGGGCACATTTTTAATTATTGATTTTGATGAAAATAGTGTAAACGAACTAGAATTTAAATATTGTAGCTCAGATTCTGACTATGAATGTATGTCAAATGGAAATAATATTTTTGATAATGATAATTCCATTCTTGAATTATTAGCCCATTGGACAATTGAAAATAATATTACTTTATCTGCATTCTCAGTATTATTAAAGATCTTTCAGACTCATGGCTGTTTTAATCATTTTTCAGTAGATGCTAGAACTGTGTTAAAAACAAATATATCTAATAGGCAAAATAAAATTAAAAATCCAGGATTTTATTACCATTTTGGTAAGCAATGGTTTAAAATCCCACTGTAATTTTTCATATTATGTAAGTGAAAACATAATTAAATTGGTTATTGGTATTGATGGACTACCACTTACAAAAAACTCTTCCAGCAGCTCTTGCCTATTCTTAGTTATGCTCGAGACTTGCTGTGATACACCAGCTAAAAGCTTCATTTTATGTACTAAAGGTCATGTTGGATACTATTCTTGTCCAAGATGCACTATTAACGGTGTTCGTGTAAATAACAGAATGAGTTTTTTAGGAACGAATTTCCCCAAACGAACACATTTAGATTTTATAAACCATACTGATGATGAGTATCATATTTTGAAAACAGTTTCAAATTTAACTCAAATTCTATATTTAAATATAGTAGATGATTTCAGTATTGATTACATGCATTTAGAATGTCTGGGTTTAGTAAAAAAAGTAATTTTACTATGGTTGGGTATATTTAAAAGAGCTTCAGTATTTGTCCGCATTCAAAGCGTAAATATAATGTAAATATAATTACTAATTGCCTTTTATCTATTAAACCAACCATAACTTGCGATTTTTCTAAAAAGCATTTAGAGATTGAATAAAGTATTAAGATGGAAAGCAACAGAGTTTAAATCATTTTTGCTATATACTGGGCGAATAGTCTTAAAAGGAATTTACCTCCATGTATTTTTAGAATTATTTTATCTCTCCTAAAATTCCTGAAAAAATGGTTAATGCCAGTGAAAAATTATTATTACATTTTGTTGAAAAATTTGAGGAGCTCTGTGGGGAACAATTTGTATCACAAAATATCCATGGACTGATACATATATTTGATGGTTATTGATAATTTGGTTCTCTAGAGAAGTGCTCATGATTTCCTTTTGAAAATTACATGAAATTTAAAAAAAAAATGGTTAGGAAACATGAGAAATCTTTGGAGCAAGTAATCAACCGCTATCAAGAATTTATAACATTGAGTGAATCCAAATTGAATGAAAATTTAAATGGCAAAAAAATAGATACCAACGTTAATTGAACACTTTACTGCACCTCTACTGCGATATATAATGAATTAAATCAAAATAACCCTAAAACTACCCTATTTATCAATATTCAACCCTCTTGCGGCACCTGAAGGGGGTTATTAATCATCACCAAATTTAACCCATATACCTTTCGTATGGTAATGAAAAAATTAAGTAGGTGAGAAATCTAAAATATTTAACTTTCCTTACCCCCATAACTATATAAGGGCCACCCTAATATAGATAAATTATATTCTATACAATTTTTATTTTGTTAATTATTTTTTACCAGTAGTTCTTTTAATTAAAGCATAAACATTTCTCTACAAATATTACAGAATATATTCAATATCAACTAAATTATTTCCTATTACTTAAGATTTAAAGTACCTGATTAAAATACTCTATACTATGAAGTTTTAAAACTTATACTCGAATACTTGCAGCTTTGCTATTATAACATTATTCAATACTTACATTTTTTTTTTTTTTATAACTGAATATTTCAAAAGTTAATGGCATATATTGTGTACCTTTACTTAAAAGTAACAACATATTTATTGCTATAATTTTATTTACTTTTAATAATATTTGTAATGGTCATAGTCTATTTTAATATTTTTACTAATGAAAATTAAATATTTATAGAATCTTGGTATCTGATATTTATTTAATACATAATTCCAACACTAATTGTTAATTGTAAAAGGGTTCAAACAATATTTATTGTGTATTTTTAAATATTTTAAAATCCATAAACAATAGAAATTAAATACTAATTAAATTTTTATTTGTTAATTTAAAAAATAAATGTTGATACAAAATATTTATTTAATGTTTGTTTTAAGTATTAATTGTGAAATGCAAAAGAGTTCAAACAATGTTTATTATAAATTAATTAATATTTAAAAACTTATGACCAATGGAAATTAAACATTTATCCAATATATCAATTTTTTTTAAATATTTATTAAATTTTGAATAAATATATATGTGAGCGTGATATAAAAAAACATCGTGCCTATGGATATTTAATATTTATCATTTGCTAATATAACAACTTATAAGTAACCTTGTATTAAATTTCCAAGCTATATGACCCAATAAATACAGTTTTATTGACATTGCTAGAATATAAAAATGAAAATGTCAAACGTCTATAAATAACTCAAAACAAGTGGAAATGTTTTTAAATGTATAGAAAATTATAAAATAAACATTTGACGAATTACCTACGTTATTATAGTTTTGAATAACAACAAAATAATAAAATTGTTGTACGATAATTTGTTAACTTAGGGTTAATATACAATTATGTCTAGTTTCAAAAGCTCGTATAAAATAATCTGACTTTCCGGGAAACTTTTTTTTTTGGGTTGAATATAGAAAAATTTAAGGAGAATCTATATATTAAGTTTTCAAATCTTAAATGTAAATAGAAAATTTTTTATGAATTACTAACTTGAAATAATTTGACAATTTTCGTGATTTTTATAAATTATTGTGGACTCAATTTTTTTTTAAATTTTCACGATCATCAACTAACATCGGGAACGTTGTATTACATTTTCAAGTTTCTTGACCTACAAAAAAATTTATATCGACAATATTAAAAAAAACTTGTAAAACTAGAAATTTTTAGTTTTTTCTTAGTTTTAACTAAGAAAACTTTGACTAAGGTTCCAAACTAGAATAGTAACACCAAAAAACACTTTGATTTCTACAACAAAATCATTGTCGAACACAACTGTACTTACTACTATACCAAACTCACTGTCAAAACCAACAGAAATTCAAATAGGTAAATTATATTTAAAAATTTCTTTTTAAAAAACATATTTTTAAAACTTGATGATTCATTTAAATAATAATAATATATAATTTACTGTAACAAAGAAGAAATATACAATAAAGACCCAAACATATTTGATAACTATGAAAATTTTGAAAATTTGTATTATATTGCTTTTAACGCGCAAATAAAAACTAGTCAATTCACCCAAATTTATGTGTAAATTAAATAAAGAAAATTTCCAGGATTTTGAAAATGTTGTTTTTATTTGCGTCCATAGGAAATTATTGCGTAGGTACAAAAATTATTTCTGTAAGGTTTATCGCAACAAAACTTAAATTTAGTTATCCCTTATTTTTATCACTAACAATTATTATTAATTAATTATTTAAAAATATTCAAGTATTAATGTACAAGCATATAAATGTAGGGCTGAGGCTTGTTTCACATCGATGCGTACACGGTCTTAGAAGATAAGGTCGGACAACTATTCATTTTTCAGCCATTCAGCTCAGTGAGGCGAGGAACATATTAAGTATAATTGTTACAGAAGTCGTATAATATAGTCACAACCTATTCAAAACTCACAAATCTCATAAAATAATTCGCGTTGCCGCCCGCCGGAGCAAAGTGGTGGGATAAGCCGCCGTAACACGGTCATAGATAATAATACATGGCGGTAATTGCATTTACCACCACGTCAAACTAATTCTTATTTTCATCAGCTATTCCAGTAATCCAGTGTTCGCTAAATTAGTAATTTTATGTTCCACATTACTGCATTATGTACTTAAAAATTGTACGATGAAATAATAATAACATTGAAAATTGAGTAGGTACGTAGTGAGAGGCGCGTCGTAGACTCGTAGACCGAATGTGATACAAATTACAAATGTACAATTTCCCACATGCCAAGTCGATGGATATAATAAATAATAAAATATTAAAATGTTTTAAATATAGGGGCACTGACTGTTGAGCCATAGACAAATAAAATAAAATATAAATTATGATTTCGTGATTACCGAAAAACTGGTAAATAATAAATATAGCCGCGTATTACGATATTTGAGTACATAGGACATAGGTAATTCCGCTTTGGAAGTTCGTCGCAAATAATGAAATAACACAAGTTATTATTAGTTATTAGTGTTTTCTTATTTTGGTCACGGCTGTCAATACTTTCAGTTTATTTTATATTGCTATTGGCTATATTTGGATTTATTTTACTAATTAAGTAATAAAGTAATAAATTATATCATATAATAGGTTTAAGAAATAATTAAATACTTAATATTTTAATCAGAATCAATTAAATTATTAAACATTTTTATTTTCAAGAAATTACCAATGATTGTTTGTTAGATTGTTCCTGTTATTATTATTATTGATTATTTAACTCTACAAAATCGAACTCACCACAAGAAATACATACGAAATGATATATCACATGAAGAGTTTGTAAAAAACAAAACTAATTCGGGTTTCGGGTTAACTCGAAAAAATGATTTAGTCTGTGCGTAGGTACAGTAGTATTTATGTAGATGATTGTATGATTGTACGTTATTGGATTTATGAATAACTAGCTGACCCTGTGCACTTCGTTTCCCTTAAAAAATGACAACACTTTAAAAAATTGTGATTGTTCATGGAACTAACCTTTTAAAATTAGATCTGACATGACCAGACTTCATAATGTAATTTTACAACAGAAGTTCTCGGTCCGTTCAGTCTTGCTATTAAGCTACAGACTACGGTTTCCCTGCAGCGTCAAAAAGTGAAACAGCACGGGCGTTCCTAATCTAACCTATGTGGTATTTAGACTCAATAGTTAATATCAATAATAATACTATAATTTAATTAAATTTATAATTATTGAATATTTTAGATTCTGAGTGGTTATTTTTACTGTCATTCAGTCTACATAAATAGATGTAAGTCCTACTATATTAATAACTATAAAAATTGTTACCTTAGGTTTATTCCAGTTTAAATTTATAATTAATATATAATTAAATAAATACCAAATAATGACGGTTATAATATGAAAACCTTTTAACAAAACATTTAAAAACTAAAAAATTAATGGAAAATCAATAATGATACTATAATACAATATAATAAACATTAATAAATTGTATAAAATAAACATCATGAATGCTAACAAGTTGTAAAATGTCTTGGCCTATTAATGGCTTGTACTACTGCATGAATCCGTTCATCATTCATTGATGTTGTGACCATGGTCCAGGAATTGGTTTGTGGGTTGTAAAATTCTGAAGAATACAAAAAGTGAGAGTCGTCGAGTCCACCGACAACATACAATAAACCGTCTAATGCAACTACTCCTATATTGAAAATTTAACTTAAATTTAATATATTGACAAACATTTTGTTGCAATAATTTAGAATTATTAAACAACAAGATATACCAGGATGTCTTCGAGGCAAATGCATATCTGTTATAGAAGTCCAAACTCCTGTACTTGGTCTGTATGTTTCAACACTACTAAGGTAGTTCAATCCATCATAACCACCTACAGCATACAGTACACCATCTAAAACTCCTACTCCGACATCACTGCGACACACGGACATTTTTGCAACTGGTTTCCATGTATCAAAACTGGGATGATAACATTCAACAGTGTCTAAATCCCGTAATGATTGATCATATCCTCCTACCTATAAAATAAAATTAATACAAATTGTGAAGTAGAAAAAAAACCGAAAATACAATATTATCGCATAGCGTTTTCAATAAAAGTGATAGAGTACATATCATTTATGAAAAGTTGAATAAACACAATATTATTATTTTTAATTACAAACATGTATTATAAATTAGCATTTCAATCGAAATATGACATAAGTTCAAAATTATTAATCTGTATGTATAAACGAGACTGTCCTGAGTGACTGATTCATAACAACGCCAAACCTATTAGAGCTATAGGGTTGATGAATATTATAATTTCACTGTGCACTAAGAAAGGATTTTTGCAAAATGTTGAGTCTAAGGTGTTAAAATCAGCAAAGAACAAAATTTAGGTGTAAATTGTATACCTATATACAATGAACTTTATTATTGTTATTATTTCCATGATGACCATTATTATTTATTAATATCTTCATTAAACATAGTCGGTATATTATTATAACAACTTTCTTTCATTTGAACTGAATTATATCGATTTTATTCGTTTTATTGGTTAATTATTTAAAAATGTGCCTATTCAATGAATTTGTTCAGATATTTTGATTGAAGAGCTTTTTGTCAATGGAATGTTGACACCTCAATTAGATACACAAATTATCGGTGATGGTGCCTGCCTTTTACATTCAATGTTATTTTTATTGGTTTAACACTCAAGAAAGATTTCAGGAGATCCGAAATACAATTGTTTCGTAAATTTCTGATAATTGGAATAACTTTATTACTACCTGTGGCTTACAATTCAAATGGTGACAATGTCTCCACTGATAGGGATTATGTACGTGAAATAGTCAATCCTACTGTCTAGAAATATTTTATTTTGTAGTTATATTTCGTTTTCATGAGAATTTAATTTACTTCACTTATTATTATTATTATTATTATAACAAATATATTACAAATTTAAAATCATATAATAAAATAGTTTACCACGTATAAAAGATTATTCAGGACTCCGGCCCCAAAGGAACATCTTATAAAAGGTAAACTAGATATCATACTCCATTCTTGAGTATTGTAGTCAAACAGTTCTGCACTATTTAAATCTCCATCATCAGTATTAAATCCACCAACCTAAAATGTATTATATAATTCATTATTAACTACTTCATAACATAAATATAGAAGTACTAATTATATTACAACATTACTTACGACATATAGATAATCGTTTATTACACCAACTACTGGATATTCTCGTTTAACTATCATGTCAACTGTTTGTATCCAATATGATGATTCTGAAGTAACATCCAACACAGCAACTGAACGAAGAGTTTCAACATGATTTTTATCAACACCACCCACAGCAAACACTAAATTTTCTTTCACTACAGCTAGACCAGCTCCTTCACGGGTTGTAAACATTTCTGGTGCATACTGCCATCGGTCCGTTTTTGAGTCATACCATTCTATACCCTTACTTACGTTAGTATCCATTCCACCATCAACTAATATCACCTTTTATAATGTAAAAATGTTAAATATATTGAAAAGAGAAATAAATGATAACAAAATTATACTTTATCTCCATATCTAGGTTGATGCCGGATGTTTTGTGGAATAAGTTCTGCTGCCTTGAGTATATGAAAATTTAATGCCTCACTTATGTAATCTTTACCTTAATAAATTAGTAATATAAATATATATATATATTATAAAATATAAATTAATTCACAGTAAAAGTATATTTAAAGAAAAAAATTACATTTAAAACAATTTTTAAGAAGAGGTTCCTCAACAACTTTATCTATTATGTAGTTCTTTGATGTTAATGGTAAACGTGCGTATTCCAGTAAATGGGGTAAAAAACATTTTCTTGAACCTAATTCATGTTTTACCCAACGAATAACACTTTCAAATACCTAAAACAATAAATATAAATTAATAAAATTAGACTTCATATTACATATTAGAAGGTTACTGAATTTTTTCTTTGCCAATACTAAAATATAACAGTATCATCAATTCGAGTTTGCCTACTTTTTCTTCAGATGAAACCTTAAGTTTATCACTGGAGATCAACTTAATTACTTGTGCCGATGATAAAGATAGGAAATCTTCACTACCAACAACTTCTCTAACAATCAAAATATAACAATAATAAATTAAATGTATAGAATTATAATAATAAATAATATTTCGTACGAATAGTGTTGTTGAATATATTGTTCTGAACTTGTTAACAATTCCGTACAGTTATATAAATTAGCTATTGCGTTTATATCGATACAATTTGCAGGGCAGAGTTGTGTCTGTAAAAAATCACAACATGCCTCTTTTACTTCTTCTAACTGCAAGAGATTTGCACCTGGTAACAAAACCTTGAGAAATAAACAATATACAATTTAAATAATTTAGTTTTCCATAGTTAAATCAAACTTTATCTATTATTACCTGGACGGTTTCTTCAGTAACCATGATTTTCCCTGAATAAATAAAATTTACCAAGAGCAGTAAAGCGGTTGAGTCTATCTGTCTTATAACTACAAGATCAAGATTCCCTTCTAGAAATTTTGTGAACATAGCATGGAAATATTGACTAGCCGATGCTAAAACTACTTTATGTGCGAATATTATTTTTTTATCATCTGTTTCAAGTTTAATATCACAAAAAACTTCACCACTAAAAACAAAATTTGTTTTTAATATTTATCTATCAGTTTAAATCACTTACCACTTACTTTCTTAAGGATTGCAATACTTCATAAATATCAACAAATGATGATTTTTCATATAATTTGGCTGGTTTACATCTCCTGGTTTCTGGTATTTGCTTTGAATTTTGCATTGTAAATTGTATATTAAGCCCAGGATTTGAATGCCTTAAAACTAAAAGGACATTTATAAATAAATTATAATTATCGTTATAAATGATTAATAATACTCTATGAAAAAATAGTAAAAAATATATTATTTTAAATTTAAAGCAGAAAAAACTAATATCAATAAGCAAACTTGAAATTAAAATAAAAAAATTGAATTTAAATTTAAATTTTAAGCCATATAGTAAAAAACTAAAAACACATTTATAATAACAATAATATCTTCAAAAAAATACAAAATAAATCAGATCATAATATTTAATGAAAAATGGAAAGATTCTAAAATATTATAGAATCGTTTTTGTACACCGTTACCAACATATTGTTTTGAGATCGTTTGTACAGTATATTATTTTAGTGAAAAAATGTTGAATTTGAATCCTATTTAGGTACAAACTTAGTGTTATTTTCCTACCTTTATAGTTATACACCCAGTGTTAACTTAAAATCAGTAATTATATGAATATTAATTTGAATAGTCTAATTGATATTTAATCACCCATGCTAGTAATAAGAGTTTAAGTGCCAAAAAAAATAAGTAATACAGTTTGTTTATCTTAGAATGTGTAGGGGAGAGGGGTTTTGAGTGGCACATTGAGACATTCATTTTTCCAAGAGACAAATCTCATTCAATTTATTTTGTTTTAAAACACTAAAACTTCCATTTTTGGTTTTTCTGACTAGGTTCTTAACCATTACTAGCCCTAAAAGAACACTAATTAAGTATTAATAAATATTCGCTATATTAATAAAATTTAACACATTAGATGGTATACATTAAGGGCCGTTTTCAAAATTTCTGATAACAATAAACAACAGGATTTCTTTAGTGACCGATGAATTTTGACGCTTAGTCTTAACCGATACTTAAGCAGCCATCAAGAACGACAAGAACGCCTTTGAAGAGTATAAGACAAAAAAAAACTGTCTTATTGTGCCTCGTCTCATACTGTCCAAAATATCAATTTTAAGGTAAATATTTAATAAAAATACCTTAAGGACAAGTTTTATACAAGTAATAAATATTAGAATATGTATTTTTTCGTCTAATTAATATAATGTATTAAAATAATAAAAACTTACCTTCAAAAGAAATGACCCGAAAAAATAAAGACCGTGTCTAGATACCCAGGTGTCCGTGAGTGATAAGAGAAAATGGTAAGAGTGGTTCTACGGTGGTTAACCTGTGACCACGAATTAAGATATACTGGATACGGAACGGAATGTGATAAACTGAATACACTTATATTATAACCTTATATTATTAATATTAATAATATTTAATATGTCTTCGCAGTTCGCAATGAAAATTATACAAAACAAAGAGCGGCTGCAGCTGATATTGACGAATGTCTCTTCGCAGGAAAAATTTTTTGTCGGATCCATATCCGTGACGTCACTGTTATCTATGCACGTCTCTGTGAACGAATGTCTCTTCGCAGGAAAAATTTTTTGTCGGATCCATGATATCCGTGACGTCACTGTTATCTATGCACGTCTCTGTGATACCATTCTGTATTATCAGCGATACAATAATATTGAATGTGGTCGTCTTTTTAATAATTTAAATATATTTTTATTAATTAATTATTAAAATGTTTAATTGATACCAATATTGAATGTAGAAATTATACAACCGTTTTAGATTATTGTTATCACAGAGACGTGCATAGATAACAGTGACGTCACGGATATGGATCCGACAAAAAATTTTTCCTGCGAAGAGACATTCGTCTCTGTGATACCATGTAATAAGATAAAGATTCGTCGTCTTTTTAATAATTTAAATATATTTTTATTAATTAATTGTTAAAATGTTTAATTGTGAAGTTTGCGATTCAAATTATAATTCTATATCCGGTTTAAATAAGCACCATAGGATTAAACATATAAATATACCTAAAAAAAAACCTGTTAAAAAGAACATATATTTTTGTAATAATTGTGAAGAATCATTTGCTTTAAAGGCAAATTTAATTAAACATGTCAGAACTCATTTAAATGATCAACGATTAAACATGTTATGTTCATTTTCAAATTGTACTAAGTCATTTTTTACAATAACTGGATTAGAGTTGTATATTATAATTTTATTTTAACTAAAATTTATTATTTGACCACTAGGTATGTCCGTCCTTAAGTGATTTATGATTGACAATTCAATTTTTTGATATTACATTATATTATAACTGTTTACTATTTTTTTTTATATTATGTCAAAGCTGTATATTATTATAATTGTAACCAAAATGACCACTAGGTTTGTGTATTATAGTGAATAGTGATTGTTATTATTATTTATTTATTCCTATTTTGAAATATAACTAAGAAGTTTATATTTTCAAATTCAATAAGCATTTCTCATAATCATTTATATTTTAAATGTAAGCTACAGCTATAACAATAATCTAAAACGGTTGTATAATTTCTACATTCAATATTGGTATCAATTAAACATTTTAATAATTAATTAATAAAAATATATTTAAATTATTAAAAAGACGACCACATTCAATATTATTGTATCGCTGATAATACAGAATGGTATCACAGAGACGTGCATAGATAACAGTGACGTCACGGATATCATGGATCCGACAAAAAATTTTTCCTGCGAAGAGACATTCGTCTGATATTGTTGTGCTGATAGCTGATTAGCTGATAGCGTTGGCCAGCGCTCCCGGTGTCTTTCTCGGCGATTCGCGGTGACATAACCTCGAAAAACATTGAGGTTCGTCGGCTGTCCAGACAAGAGTCGCGCGTTGTAGTTGTTGTCGCTCCGGTTGCTCGTCGTTTCTGGTTGTTTGTTGTTACTTGTTACTTGTTGTGCTTGTGACTTCCACTGAACAGACTGAAGGACTAAACGTTACCTTTGGCTGCGAGTATATAGTGATTAGTAAGGTTTTTAGTTAATTTTTCCGTAGAAGAAATAGATCCTAAAATCCGTTGTTTTTATAATTTTATCACCACAGACTCCGTTGTTAATCATTATTAATTATTTATTTTCATCAGGGTTGAACGTCGTCCCGATTTAGTGATCGCTTGGTGTTTAGTTACCGTTGCATAGAGCTATGGAGCAGTCTGTCAGTGAGCTGACCAACTTGCTTCGAAGATGGGAAGATGAAATGCCTACCCCTAACTACAACCCAATACCGACGTTGATCAAGTAATTTAAATCGTCATAATATTAATGATCGATCTTTTTTCAATTTTTATAAATAAATAGCTTGAGATATAGTCTCTTAGTTGAGATTTCTTTTAATTTTGAAAGTTTAATAATACCTACTATTTTAAGCAAATGGTATACTAAAATAAGTTTCTTATTTATAAATTTAAATTACCCTCAAAAACCTGAACTTTTTCCTTGTTCAAAAGACTTACAAAACATGGCTTATGACTAAAATATCTTAATATCATTAATACTGTGATTTTAACTTTTTCCAGATTATGTGAATTATTTGAAGCAGAATCAAAAAATTATCTTAAAAAAGACCCAGATCCCTTTGATGATCGCCATCCATCTCGAATAGATCCTACTTGTGTATTGGGCCAGATGTATAAGATTCTGTTCCGCAAAGATTCTTTAATGAATAAGGTAGATATTAAAATTAATAAATATTTTTATTTTTCTTAAATTAACATATAATTCACATTTGTATTTATCAAATATTTTCAGTTAGTAATGGATTATTTAAAAGAACATCATTGGCCAAGACGAACTAAAGATAACCACGATTTAAATGTTGCTGCATGTAGGCTTATAATGAACCTCATACCAGGCTTAGAAACAACTGTTGTTTTTGAAAGCGTGAGTAAATCTTTAATTAATAAGATTAATGTTTTGAAACATATAAATAAATTATGTTTTCTAGCCTGCAAATGATCAACTTATTCAAAGGTTATTCACTTGGGCAGAAAATACTAATGAACCATTACAAACTTATGCAACAGGATTATTGGCATCTTGTATGGAGTTGACAGACATTGCTGCTAATTTTAAGTGTGTATAGTTAGATTTTTAGTATTTATTATAATATATAGACACATAGATTAATATGTTACTAAAATACAATTTTAAATTATGTAGAGAAGATAATAATAAACTTGTCCCAATTATACTGGATCGTCTGCATTCATATTATACTCAGTTCTGTGAAGAAAATGAAATCAATCAAAGCACACAGCCATATCAAAATACAAATAATGATGAACCTAGTGATGATACAAGTGCTCCGTCTCCCAAAAAAAAAAGTAATTTTTCATTCTTTAAATAAATAATTAATAAAACTTATTTTAATTTATAATATTTGACGAATTTTAAACTATAAAAAATCATTAATTGTATAGTAGGTATTTAAATATATTTATATATATTAAAAATATTTACATCATTTAAACTCTTGAAATTAATTAAAATCTCATCAAAATATTTTTTGAGTGGCCTACACTACGTGACATTACAATTTACCATTATAATATAATCAAAACATATTTCTTTATGACTGCTAAGTGCAGCATAAACCAACAAGTACTCTTAATTCAAATGAAGTTGATAATACTGTTGAAGATTCTAACCAGAACATTAATATTCGTTTTGAGCACTCTCTTAGTAAATCAAGTATTTTTATTACCAGTGTTTGGCATCTTCCATATAAAAATGATTTTGTTATTTTTTAAAATAATAGAAAATTTTCTTTTGTCATTTCTTGAGAAAAGAAACAAGTTAGTGCAAAAATCGTGAAATAAGAAGTGCAAAATCCTAATATTGTTAATTTATAATTTTGAGCTAATTATTTGATAAAACCACATGCTTTTTAATTTGAAACTCTTAAATATAATTATTTTCTTCTCGTGATTTCTAATTAATTTAAAGACATAGTTTTTATGTAGGTACCTTCAGTCTGCTCTTAACAAATAATTATATTTATGTTAACCATAGGTACTAGAACTGTCTAGAACTTATTCATTGTAATTATTACAAGATTCTGAAGGAACAGAAAATGTTTTTTGTTTTTTGTAAATAAAAGGATTTTGCTCCATATTTAATTATTTTTTCATTAAAATTAATATGTTTGGCACATTATTTTAAAAGAAATTCTTTTCATGAATACATTCCTTGTAACACTGCAGTTAATTTTTATACTATTTTGTTTTAATTATTCAATCTAAAAATATATTTTAGAAAGAGAAGAAAATGGAATTTGTGGTGATAGTAACTCATCTTTTCCTGAGTCTAATGCAAGCAACTGGGTACAAATATATCCTCCTACTTTGACAACAAAATTAGTTTACTGTCTCAAATATTTAGTACCTACTGGAGAATATCAAGAGGTATGTATTTTATATTATAATGTATTATATGTATGTATTATGTATTATACAATTTGTTTCTAGTTCTTAAGCCATGTCTATGAGAAAAATGCACTCAACTTAGTAATGAAAATAATTAATTCTTCAGAAAAACAAAATGGTTATTTAACTTTTGAAGCATTAAAATACTTGGCTGCTCTTTTATGCCATAAAAAATTTGCCACAGAATTTATTGGTTCACAAGGATTACAAGTATGTTTATTATATTTTATGTAAACTCATTAGTGCCAAACTTAATTTTATTAAGAGTTGCGATGGTTCTAAAAAGAACCTACCCGCTCAAAAAATTAAGAGAACGCCACACCCGCATGTGTTGTCTTGGTCTTACAAGTGTAGAACATAGCAAATTGTACGCTCAGCAAAACATGTGTAGCTCTGTAGCTTCGTTAGTTAAAAAATTAGAGTGAATTGACTATTATCAAATTAAGAAGCAAGAATATTATCTATACTCTATTCAGAAAAAGAGCACACCAGGCAGCGACGGTAAAAACCGGTTTTGCTATGTAAATCTGGTGTGCTCTTATTCTGAATAGAGTATAGTGAACCTCATTGGGTTCTTTTTTTATATTTTAATTTTAAAACAAGTTATGAGTATTTTAAAAGGCACAAATAATTCACAATTTTAAAATACTCATAACTTGTTTTAAAATTAAAATATGAAAAAAAATTCAACGAGGTTCACTAGATAATATTCTTATTTCTAAATTTGATAATAGGTCAATTCACTCTAATTTTTAAACTAACGGAGCTACAAGTCTTTGCTGAGCGTACAATTTGGTATGTTACGCACTTGTAAGACCGAGACAACACATGGGGGTGTGGCATCCTCTTAGAACCGAGCATACAAGTATAATATATCATTTATTTAATATTAATTAAGCTGTATGTCAATACCGACGTAGGTACTGTAGAACAGAGTGAATAGGTAATTGTGGTTTAAATAGCTTAAGATTGATCTAAAATCAAAATATTATGAACATATTGTTGTGTATAGAAAATAATAATATGTATTATATTAATGATTCTATTTCGTGAAATAGTTGCGTACTGAAGCGTTTCCCGCGCAAAATTATTATTTTTGAGAGGTATTTTTTTATATTGTAAAGCTGCGTGCATTTTTTAATCAATTTGTTTTTTAGTTTTTCCTGATTATTTGAATAAGTCAAGGGAATTTTTTAATCTTGACACTACATTTAATTAACTTTTAAAAAATTTCTCAATTTGAAGATCAAAACCAATTTAAAAAAAAAAATTGTTATGTTAAAAATTTTTTAATTATAAAACTAATGTATATTTTTTGTTCTGCTCAGAATCTAAAAATAAATAAAATAAAATTATACAACTGTTTGATTGGGCACCGAACAAAGAATAAAATATAAAATTGAAATGTATAAATATAATATTACAGTTTTAAATAAAAATGATATCATCTTTTTATATCTAAATTAATGTTTCTTTTTTCATTGTCCGCTAGACTCAGAAATCACTTACCGTTTTCAATAGGTTCGTTGAAACTCTGCGATAGTTAGTAGCTGGAAAGATTATAGAACGAAACATTATAGGACTCGAAACCAGTTTTTTTTATTTTTATATAATACCGCAACTGTACATTAAACCTAGTCCAAAACTAGTAAATTAAAAAAAAAAATGATTTAAAATTTAATATATTATTATGATTTAATCTAACAAATACTATTGATAGGTTAGGTTAGTATGGTCAAACTGTATTAAAGTTTGTTTTTTATACCTACCAAACTAATTGCTTATAATTATATTTGATCTGGCAACGCAAATTCTTGTACACTCGCTGGTGAATACAGAATACTTAATACCTATTTTCTAATTTGTATATGGCACACACTAAAGACGAGGTATGATTTAGAGTCTAAAGTTTAGACTAATCAGAAATTTAATAATTAAGGTTTTAAATGTTGTATGTAGGTATGTTGTTCAAAAAATATATTAATTTATTTTATGTTTAGAAACTACTTCTAATTCCAAAACCTAGTATTCCATCCACTGGTGTTTCAATTTGCTTTTATTATTTGTCATATTGCGAGGAAGCAATGGAAAGGATTTGTCTTTTACCTGAACATGTCCTTGTTGATCTTGTAAAGTATGTCAAAGTATTTTTTTGTTTAATAATATTTATTGTTTTCTTATCATATTTAACTTGGTTTTAATCATCACTCATAAGGTATGCACTTTGGATGTTGGAGTGTTCTCATGATTCTAGTAGATGTCATGCAACTATGTTCTTCAGTTATAGTTTTCATTTTAGAGTTATTCAAGAAATATTTGATAACCATGACGGATTACGTAAGCTGTTTAATGTGGTATGATTAATTTACTTATTCTAAATTAAATTAAGTAAGTAAAATGAACTCCTAATAATAATTTTTACAGGTTAGTACATTGCCTATTCTTTCATCTGAAGATCCAGCATATAGTTCATTAACTGAAGATGCCGAATGTTCTGCAAGACAAATTATTCGTCATGTATGTGCTGGTTTGAAACATTATTTTGAAGCACATTTACATATAAAAGCTCAGCAAATACGTAGAGCGAAAATGAGAGATTCTGGTCTGTTAATTTCATCAACAATGGTTCATAATTTTTTCACAGTACCTGGTTATAAAGTATGACATTTTAAAAACTTAATTAAGTAAACAATATCTATATTATATACTTTTTTTAGTCTACAAAAAAATCTCGTGCTGAAGTCCAAGAAGAAATAGAGCTATTATCAAATGCTGTGTCCCTGAAAAGCCATTGGACACCAATTGATCAATTACTTAAATTGGGTGGCTTAAGTTTATTATTGCAAATAATCAGTTTGGCCCATGAATGGAATTTTTCCGGAAGGCATGAGTAGATAAAATAATTGATTTATTTAATTATACATTTTAAACTATTCAATTTTGTTATAGATGTGAAATGATTAAAAATGCACTTGAAGTATTAAACATATGTGCTGTATTACCAAAAGTTCAATTGGCATTATGTGAAATACCATCACCTAAAGTTCCAACAGATAATCAAAATGATACCTCCACAGTGGAAGAAAATGACCCACAAGCTGAAAATGACAATGTTGGATTAAATATTATTATAAAAGCAGCAGAAGGAGATCTGTTAGATGCTGATATTCAAAAAGCTGCACTTTCTGTCATTATAACTTGTGTTTGTGCACCAATACATAGGGTATATATTTCATATAATTCTATATTTCCCTTTGATTTGGTATTATAAACTAAACAATAAATATTATACTTTAGGAAAGTGGAAGTATAGCATACTATTCATCACATGGATCAGCTAAAAAACGAACACCTAAGACTTGTGATGATGCCGTGATTGAAACAATTTGGGATTGTATTAGAAATAATAATGGAATTATGGCAAGTTTGGTTTCAGTATTTATGATTGGTTGAGTAGTTTAAATATGTTGCGATTATATGACTTGTGTTATTTTATAGTAATTTATTTGGTGTAGTAGGAATCACTTAGATTTTTAACTTCTCTCCAAACTTGTATTCTTAAAAAGACAAGGTTATATAATTGCAATTAAGATATTTTAATCTAGTTTAGAAATAATTAAATAAATTATTATCCATGAAATAATTAAAAATTTTCTTGAAAATCTAAATATAGTGTACTTTTGAAATTCCCAACATCTCGAACAAATGAAATTCCCCTTCAAATAACAATAACACATTAAGATTTTAATAACTCGAATTTTTTAGTAAGTCAAATTTTTTTTCCCCCGTGAGCTTCTATTTACCAAGAGTACACTCTACTGTACTCTATTCACATTAAGAAAATACCACTTAGCTGACCAAAATTTGTCTTGAGGCCCCCCCCCCTAAAAACAGGTTGGTGTCGGATGCAACAGAACTGCAGCTGTATACGTAGTGAGTTGTATTATCTCACTGTCAATTCTTTGATTCCATTCGCGCGTATATATTTACTCTTGCGATTATTACACATATTTTATTTACATATATTAATATTCCTTTGCGAATTATTACCTTTTTTGTTAGTACATTTTGTTATTATTTAATAACCGCACAAAACTGCGATATTTTTATGATTTGTCTCGAGCAATTGTGTATATTCTTAACATGAATACAGTATGAAAAATAAAATTTTAAATATATTTCTATACCTTAATTTTATTGATTGTATACAGAAAAAAGTTTTTAAAAAAGTGTGTAACATAGAGAGCTTATAATTTTTTAACCATAGGTCTTACTTACTTTAATGACTATTAAAACACCAATTACTGATGTTGACGCTATACGAGGATTAGCAAGTCGTGCATTAGCTGGATTGGCTCGCAGTGAATCAGTTCGCCAAATTATCAGCAAATTACCTTTATTTAACACTGGCCAATTACAAAGTATGTAATTAATTATTTTAAGAATTTTAATGTGAATGCATCTTATCAATACATTTTATCAATTAGAAAATGCAATACATTTTATAAATAATATTATAGGTTTAATGAAAAATCCTGTATTGCAAGAAAAACGTCAAGAACATGTAACATTTCAAAAATATGCTTTAGAGTTAATGGAATTAGTTGCGGGGAAAAAAAAAAGTAATGGAGCTGAAATAGAAGCGTCATTGGCAAATATAAATCGAGTATGTTTTTAATTTGTTAAAATTCTTACTGAAACTTTGAACTTTATTCTGCACCAACTATTTGAACTGGTTTAGTTTAAAGTTTAAATAGTTAAAAATCCAGTAGTTCCATGGAATTTATTAGAAAAATAGTATATAAGTTATATAAAAATCGCTAGCCTAAACCGGTTTAAAATTATCCTACACCAGGATAATGAACCATGTCAATGATATGGTCCATGCATCCTGGTGCCTTTTTTTTAGCACCAGTGTTTGTGAGCAAATCTTTAAATTTATAACTTAAAGCAAAGATATTCAATTGACTAGAATTTGTTTTACGTTAAATTATTGTGAATAATAAAACAAGCTTGATTCTACTGAAAATAAAAAATATTGAATAATACAATTTAAGAAGAATTTTGATATAATTTATATAACTTATTATTACTTTTTTATCATTGTTCTTTATTTCTATAATATTATTTATCCAACATAAGATTATCATATAATCAGCTCTGTATACACATATCTATTAGTATAACAATATGGAAAAACTGGATAAAAAATGTCCTGTTTGATGTTTGTTGGGACAAGGTGACATGTTTCTCAAACAGGGACAATCTCGTTTTAAACGGGTATGGTCATCATAGTTTAGTGCCACTAAGTGACTAAAAATATATAAAATTATCAATTTCAATGATTTTCTGTATAATTGTTTTATTTGTAGGCAAACGTTGTTGCACAAACTAAAATTAATTTCAATGAACAACAATTGCTCCTTTTAATGTATCAACATTTAATGGCAAAAGGTTTGTCCATAACTGCAGAATCATTAGTACAAGAGGCAAATCTTAATATAGCTGAGAAAAAGTCTACACCATTTACATATATTTCCCATTGCCGTGTAAGTATTATGTTAGAAGTTTTGATACATGCGGTGTCTTCATGTAAAATTTCCATTCAGCAGAGACTATTTTGTGTTGATAGTTTTTATATTACAGTAAATAGATTTATTATCTAATTATTCTAAGGCAAGAATCTTTCAGTGGTCTCATAGGTTTTCATATACTAATTTTAAAGCGAGGTATTAGTATGTAAAATATTAAAATATTAAAAAGCTCATAAATTGATTTAAAATTATAATAAAAAGAAAACATTAATTTTCTTATCTTTAAATATTATATTTTCTTTTTAAATTTAGAGTAATATTAAAACAAACAATTCAAAGTAGTTTGATGAATGCTAATTTTATATGTTATACATTTGTAAGTTAGAGACAATACTTATGACATCATAATAAATTATATTAATTATGATACTTAGTTTTGTTCTTCAATTATATATATACTAATAAAAAATGTTGTACTGAAGAATCGGTCGATTGGAGGAGGAATATCCCCAATAAGTTCTAGACACACGATTCAGAACCAAAAATCTGAATTAGCCAATTCATCTAATGGTCCTTTAGGTGCAGGATTTAGTGCCAGAGGAATAAATTCAACTCCAATACGTTTGAATGTCAATAGGTATTTTGTATTTATTTAATATTTGGTTTATTTATTGTGTTTAAATATCTTAAGAGGACGTCGCACCTGCATAATGTTGTCTTCGTCTTACACACGCACGAAATAGTGAAACGAGTCGGAACTTGCTCAATTTTGATTATTGAATAAAAATACCTATTATAAAATTGAAATATGAGAATATTCAAAATATAATATTATAACACCATATTATAATATGGAGCGTTTAAAAGTTACAGTTTGTTTAAGAATGTTTTAATGTTTGTTATTTCTAAACAATATATTGAGTATTATATTCGTAATAATGAAAAAATGCACCGTCTTACTCTTTGAAATATTGTCATATTTTAAAATAGGTATTTTTACTTTAGAACCAAAAATTAAGCGAGTTCTACTCAGACTACGTAAATGTGATTTGTCTGCCCTACGTGTGTAAGACAGAGACAACATATGTAGTAGCGACGTCCTCTTAGAGGACGCTATACCTGCATGCATTGTCTCCGTCTTACATTATGTACAACATAGCAAAAACTGTTTTGCGCTGAAAGAATCAAGAAGGCTACAGTTATAACTAAGAAACGAGATTTGCACCACATGAAAGGAGAACTTTGGCTGTGCAACGTTGTTTTTATTTTTTTGATATCACTTATATGAAATAAGTTCTTACTGTTTCAAAAACCATTAATTTTGGTGTTTTTCAAACTCGAAAAACTTTTTTTATATAAATGATATCAAAAAAATAAAAACAATGTTTCACAGCCAAAGCTCTCCTTTTTATGTGGTGAAAATCTCGTTTCTTAGTTATGACTGTAGCCTTCTCGGTTCTTTACCGCGCAAAACAGTTTTTTGTTGTGTTGTGAATTTGTAAGACGGAGACAACGCATAAAGGTATAGCGTCCTCTTAAGCAAATATATTAATTGTATTTTATATATCTAGACGATCAGAAAATCGTCCAAAACCGGAGCCAGAATTAGAACTTGAATCACCTATGTCTAAATCAGTTCATAAAAAAATTGACCAAGATTTAACATTACTTACTGATAATAATACTAACTCAAAGGTTAGTTTAGAATCTATTATTACAGAATACTTAACCAATCAACATGCTTCATGTAAACATCCTATGGTTACATGTCCTCAATTCAACTTATTTGTGTGAGTATTTAAGTATTTTATTTTCAAACAAATAATATTATATAAATAATCATATTTTCATATAGTCCACACAAATGTCCTGATCCTAAACCAAAGAGCTCAATGTGTACAAACTTTGCTATGCGATTTTCAAAAAACGTACATTCTAGAAAACTAAACCAAAGACTCATACACAGTCGTTTTTGTCCAACCCGTAATTTCCACATGGATGACGAAGAAGCATATTTCACGTGTTGCGAGTTTTTAGTAAGTCTATTAAAATATAATAAATATATATTTATCGTTATAATTATAAAGTTCTTAATTTTAGAGCCAAAATCGTGTTGCTATTGGGACATACAATGGTGAAATAAAAGTATTCAATTTATTTACTTCTCAAGAAGAACTATCATTTTCAGCCCATGATTCATATATTATAGACTTACAATGTAGTAATGATGAAAGGTTGTTGTTATCATCTGCTTCTTGGAGAGCGCCTTTAACGTCTATTTGGTCTATAACTGAAAATGCAATCAATATTAAGTAAATTTTCTTTAATTTTTTTTTTTTTAAAATATGTTATATTCTATATAAAATATAATATTTTTGTTTAGATATTCTTTGGACCATGAAGAATACTGTACTTTTAGCAATCACGACCAAAATAAAATACTTGGAACTAAAGCTGAAATAGCAACAGTAATTATTGAATTTCAGTTACCCATTATAATTATTTTAATTAACTTTTAATCATAACATTTTTTCCTAGATATATGATTTAGAAACTAGTAAAAGAATATTAACATTAGTTCCAAAACATTCAAATCAGTACAGTAGAAATCGAGCAGCATTTGATGCTACAAATGAATTAGTGTTATCAGATGGTGTATTATGGGATGCTATCGCTGGAAAAGAAATCCATAAGTTTGATAAATTAAATCAATGTGTGAGTGGAACTTTCCATCCAAATGGACTTGAGGTAAAACATATTTTTTTATAAAATTAGCTAAATTGTAATTCGAAAATTATTTTTTTACCTATAACTTTGTAGATTATATCAAATACAGAAGTCTGGGATATGCGCACATTCCAGTTGTTGCGGACAGTGTCAAGTCTTGATCAATGTAATGTGACATTCTCCAAATCAGGAGAAGGAATGTATTTGTATGTCATTGATCAAGAAATTGAAAATGATTCTTCTTACCAAACTTCATTTAAAACTTTAGATCCTAATGACTACTCAAATATAGGTAGATATAATGAACATAGTGTTAAATATTTTATATTTATAAAATATAATAATTATTTGTTTTTACGAATTGTGTTATGTGCTTAGCCACTGTTGATGTTAAAAAATTCATATATCATATGGCTTGCAATAGTTATGATACTCAAATAGCTATTGTTGAAAATCAAGGAATGTTTGAAAATGTTGATGAGTCAATTGTACGAATATACGATGTTGGTAGATCTAGGAACGAAGATGAAGCTGTAAGTTTTTTGTGTGATAATTTTGATAAACTAGAATTATTCATATTGGTAATTTTAGGTCGAAGAAGAAGATGATGAAGAAGTCAATTCTGAAGGTTCAGGGTCAGAAGATGAAAACATGTCTAGTACGTATTACAATAATTTATTATTTTATCTTATATAATGTATAACTAGACAACTAGTGTTTAAGAGGGCGCTACATAGCCATTTGTTGTCTTCGTCTAACAAGTGCATAGCACATAGCAAATTTATGTTCAGGAGAAGGCTTTAGCTCTGTTAGCTTAACAATTAGAGTGAATCAACCTATTATGAAATTTGATGGTAAGTACATTATCTGTGTCTGTATGTGGGTTTTTTTTATAATAACTAGTTCTATTTTTTAGTAATTTATGCTTAAATAATATAGTGTAAATTAAAAACACTCATAATTCACTTAAAAACTGAATTATTGTAAAAAACAACCCACTTACAAACACAGATGTTCTTATCATCAATCAAGTTTCATAATTTTTTTATTCACTGTAATTTTTTAACTAACCAAGTTAAACGTAATCTGATGAGTGTAAATTTGCTATGTTATGCACTCGTAAGACAGAAACAACAAATATCTGTGCAGCATCCTCTTAAGTGGACAGTAGCTTAAAATAAAAGGTGCATTCATATGTTTAATTAGTGTTTCCATCGTATTTGGAAGAAATGATAGCTGGTGGAATGGCAGCAGGTGGGATGAGTGATAATTTTTCAAGTGGTAGCAGTAGCAATAACAGCTTTGAGAGTGTTGGTGAAAGTTCTCGTTCATTTACTCCATTATCTGATTCAATTAATGATGCAAGTTATGATGCTGGTGGAAATTCAGACACAGAAAACTTAGGTGCTTGATTATTATTAAATCTAATATATTTTTATTGTTTAAATTTAAAGATTGATATAATATGTAATAAGAAATAATAAGACATTACTTCTGAAGTACATCAAATTTACAATTACCAAATTGTTATATCGCTGTTCAGTTTTGTATTTCTGTGATTGAAAACAATGTTATCTATTGTATGTTTTATTGTAACATTATGTTTGTATTATGATAATATGATGAAATAGTTTTTAAAGAAATCTTTTTGATGATTTTCTGAAAGCTTATCGGAGGTTATATTCTATAGTTTGTTGTTGACAAAATAATTTGTGTACATAAATGTCAATTATACAGTAATATATCATATTGTCTAGTCTAAATACAAATTCTTTTTCACCAAATGTTGACGTTTTAAAATCTGGTTAAATATTCCAAACATTGCTTTATTTTTTAATTTTAGAAACCACCTACCCACTATCAATATAAATATATAAATTATTAATTATATGTGTTGTGTATCTTAATTTATATTTTATTTGTAAACACAAATAGTAGGTACTTAGTTAGAGCTCTTCACGTGCCTAACTTATTATGCCTGCACTAAGTGCTAAAATAGAGCTTGTGGGTAGTGGTGCCAAACTGCTACAAAATCACTACGGCGGTCGGCGACAAATATTGGATTTTAATAGTATTTTAATTTTTAATACATAATTACTAATTAGTAAACGCAGATAATTCACTATAGTCGCCATACTTGGTTTGCGGGGATCGGAGCTGGTGCCTACTAGGTATAGCAATATTATGTTTGAATATCTAGAACGGACTGATTCATTTTATTGAAATAAATGGCTTAGGGGACTTAGCACAATTTGATTTTGGTTTATGTAAATTAAATACATTTATATGTGGCATGATCATGATCTAGTTTGTATCAAATTGGTAGCAAATGAACATCCCTCAACTTGTTATGTAAAACACCTTAGGTGGGTCTCAGATTTCTAATAGCTATACCTTCAAAACTAAGTCCAATTGCTGAATGACTTACCATTATTTTCATAATGCTTAACTACATATGTTATTATTACAAGTGTTCAGTTAAATTCAGTGTCCTTAGTGTACAGTGGGGTGGGCTTGTGCCTTATAGTTAATTGGTTATTAATCAAACGTTTCGACCAATATTGTTATTTGTCACTCTCTTCCATAACGCGTTTTTTTTTATTTTTTTATAATTTATAACACAAATTTGAAATTGAATACATCATATGAGTAAATAAAATATAATTATCACAATACAATTTTTATTTTTTTTTATTAAAAGCCACTAGTATAAAACTATAACAACATAAACAATAAAATAAATTACTTAATAGGTACCTAAATGCCTAGAATTAGCAATCAGCATTACATTAATACATTGACTATATTATAATGAAGACAGACTCCCAAATAAAAGTGATAAGGTGAGTCTGTACCCACAATGTTATTTATTATTCTTATTTATGATGTAATAATCTATACAAAATATTATGTAAAATCACTTCACTGATTATTTTTTTTAACCATTTTTTTCCTATGAAGCAACCATTTGAATTAATACCCACCTGACAATAATAGTTATCCTGTTGATGTGAGACACTGAGACTAAAGGGCTAATTAAATTCACTTCGTAAAATAGCTATGTTCGCCGGCCACCGCCACTGCAGGTATAACTACCTAGTTATCTATAAACGATTCATAATGAATATTAATTAAATAATAATTTTAATGTCGGAACGACGAACAGTTGGTATTGATTCCTGTCAGTAGGTACCTATGTAAATATTATTGCACAAAACGATATTGCAACATTGTTGTTGATTATTTTACTCATGTAAATTTTATAACAAACAGACCAAACAGTATAGGTAAGTAATAAGTAATAACTAATAACTAATAAGTATACAGAGTGGCTAAACAATCTATAAATGGTATAATATGCTTTAACATTTTGAGCCATGGTATACACACACTATACAGGACGTACACTAAGCCACTAAGGTATACGATCTACTGAACAAATTAGATATTATAGAAAATTATTTACTCCCGGCCAACATAATCCCTCTTATATCTAAGTAAAGCCATCCCAAGCGCGCATTCAGGATTTTTGTTTGGGGGGGGGGGGGGGGGGGTTAAAAATGTTCATACTTTCCTTACACACAAGTATTAAGTAAACAACTTGTATGTATTTTTTCTTGTATTAATTTTTACTTTTGTGAGGTAGATTTTGGTAGACTTTTTGAAATGCCGTATAAGGTTTTATATTTCTTAAGTCAGCATTAATTATAGACACGGTGTCTCCTGTATCTACTACAAAATTATGTTCTACGTTATTAATTTTACCTACTACCTCAAGTCTTTGACCTGGTTCGAATGCTACCGGAAGCGAAAATGGATTACATGTCGTTATATATTTTTTTATTGTGTTGTCATTACTTTTTAGTCGTTCAGCAGTTACTAAATTTTTACTCGTGAATTTGTTCTGAATATTATGGTCACTCACGTCTGGTACTTTATTTTCATTGAATAAACTATCTATATTATAATCGTCTATGTCACCTAACCTAACCGACACCTGTGCTAGTGGGAATCTGGTAACTGTAGGTCCAGGATATTGGAATCCGAATCTCATTCCGCGGGTATCAGTGAGAGCACTACTGGTCAAACAGTACACTGATAAACTAGGATACGCGCGTCCGTGTCTTATGTGAATGGTAACCGCGGAGGTTGTGGTAGTAGCGCCTTAGCTAGAAGGGAAATGTTCGAGCAGAGTAGTTACCTGCCGCCGTCGACGTCCCACGCGAAACTCACGAAATATCTTAGTTGATATGCTCTGGGCCACTGCCTAGCACCTGGGCGCTCAGTGCACCCCCCAGCACGGGATGCGTTGGCGTCATAAGACGCGGAAGGAGCCGAGCTTGCAAAATATGGAAAAAGGTCTAAGAAACCACCAAGTATACGGTCTTCGCATTTCCCGTCACACAGTGGTTAATCAGATATACGTATATACTATAGTACGTACATAGTATATACTATACTATGTATAGAGTATAGTATATATACGTATATATTGTAGTATGTTTACGTATATACTAAAGTATGTATAGATTATATACTGTGGTATATTTATATATATATATATACTAGGATCTCGGGGAAGCGCATGATAAAAAATATTTGTCTGTAAAAATTGAAAATTACGCAAATGATCCGCAAAAAGATGGTAAACTAAAAAATGAAGTAGGTAATTTTTTTAATCTTTGTCACAATTTCACCAGCATGTCAACTGTTTTTTATGATTTGCCAAAAAAACTATTTTTCCGCAAGAAAAATGCAGTTCATAAAATTTTGCGATTTATTCGCAAATGTTGGTAAACAAAAAAGTGAAATAGGATTTTTTTTAACTATTTCCCATTGTCATCAGAAATTGACTTTTTCAACTTATTATTTCAACTTATTATTTTATCAAATATAGCTTTGAAATTGATTCTTGTTCAACATTTTGTATAGATTTTTTTTAACAAATTACATTTTTTTTATCAAATATATTATATATGTTTTGTTAAATACTGATATTTTATCAACTTAATTTAAAATTGATTCTTTTTAACAAATCTATATAGATTATTTTATTAAATACTGATTTTTTATCTACTAGATTTAAAATTGATTTTTTTTATAAAATACTGATTTTTTTTATCAAATTTAGATTTATAATTCATTTTTTGAATATAATTTTGAATATAAAATCAATATTGAACTATTCAGTACTTACTACTCGTAGCATAGTGGTAAAGTACGCATATTAAGGCTATAGACGTCAGGAGTTCTCAAAGCCAAGTTCTGAAATATTTGTTTGCACTTTTTTGAATCCTGTAAGTGGTGACAGGAATCGGCAGGAATTGAGCACTAAATATTGGCGTCGCAAAAAGTTGAAAAAGTCAATTTCTGACCATGAGTGGGGTGGGAGACAAGTGTCCCAAGCACCATCCATAGTTTTTTAGTTTTTGCGGGGCGATAATTGAGCAGGAATTCCGGAAATGGTGGCAGGAATTGGCAGAAATAGAGCACTAAATATTGGCGTCGGAAAAAGTTGAAAAATGAAAATGGGTGGTGGTGGGGACATGTACCTATCCTATATACCTAAAATAAAAATAAAACACTCGTTATTTCTTTGTTTACAAACTCTAAGCCATAATCGGTTCATAATACTTTGACCTTAAAACTGTAAGTTTTTATTTTATGTATTACTATTTTGATCAAATTTTTACCACGCTTTTATATTTTATAAAATATAGTTATCTGTAATGAGAATAATCGTCTTAAAATAATAAAATTATTTTGACTAAACAATAGATTACCTTTCTATTGGTCCACATGTATCACCTCTCCTACAACTGTTGTGTTCGTTGTACTAGACTTAAATAAATAAATCAAGTTATCCAATTAGACAACATTGCATATTATGTTATTTATTATCAGATAATAGTAATATGTTATTATAATTGTATAAGTTAAATTAATAAATATATTTTGAATTAGATTCTTATAAATTTTATTTATTGATGATACATTTTATAAATCTTACATAGTTTATTTTAGATATTTTAAATTTTTGATAATAATATACTTCATCATTTATTAAAATAACCATATAACATATATCATATAAATTAGGTAAAATACAGAATACAGTTGATATTAAAATACTTAACATATTAAGGTTTGAAATTTCATTCATCACAGATAAAATAAAACCATCCAATTACTATTTAATTACAAGTTTTGATTATTTTCTATTTATGGGCGTTGGAGCCAGTTCTTCAATTTTTCTGCAATTCTATAAAATTAAAATATGCAAAATTAGTTAAAAATAAAATAAAGAAAAAGCGTGTTCATAATCTATATAAGTGCTTACAGGTATTATACCATTATTATTATTTATTATTTTTATTAATATTTATTTATTCAGGCAAAATAATTACAATAAAATACATTAATAATAGCTGATACAAATACCAACTAAGCTATAAGCTCGTATCTGGTATACGGAATTCAACGATATTACAATTTGTTTAAAGTAAAATACTTATACAAATAAAATTATAATACTTATATAATTAGATAAACATAACATGATAAATTTAACTTTAGAAACAAAATTAACATCAGCATTACATATTATTGGTACATATTAATATATTATACAATATTAGGTTTAGACATAATATTGACTTTTAGATTCTGAGAGGAACGATGAATGTATTGACTTTACAAAGATGTGTGTTTTATTTTTTTATTTTTTATTTTTGTGTATGTCATCACAGTTTGGGGCAGTAAAACAGCTTCGATTTTCTTCAACAGTATCTTGTTCCACGGGAAAGTAAATCTAGTTGGTGCTTCGGGAGGTCGAATTTTCAATAGTTTTCAAAAGCACCAGCAAAACCGGGAATTTTTACGCAAAACCAGTTTTTGACAAAAATCGAATTTTAGTTTTTGGTGTAATTTTAAAACAAATGAACGTATATACAACCAATTTCCACTGATTGTTTATATTTGCATTTTCTATACACGATAAAATTTTCAAAATATTTTAATTTGTTTTGAACTGTTTAAGAACATTTTCTGTTTCCGATTTTATTAGACTTTTTACTATCTTGATCTTTATTCAAGTAAGTATAGTATTTGAAATGAAAAAAGTCTGAATTTTGAAAACTTCAAGAATTTGTGTTAAATAGAAAAATAATAAAATGTAACTCAGTAATGATGAGTATGTGTGTAACTTAGCTTGTTTTAATATAAAATATTAATGAGAGAAATTTAATATCACACCCAAGCGGTATAACCATGGATTCATCATAAAAACTTCGACGCGAACAGTTCCAAAATTTCTTTTTTTTTTAACTTTTCTCCTAAACTATGATAACTAGAAAGTTGGTTGACAACTCATTAAAATGGGATTATCAAGTAAATACTAAATGTGGAATTAAAATTTTTTTTTAAAAATTATTTAATTTTTCACAAAAAAGTTATTTTTCAATAGATTTTCATTTAGCGAGCTAGATTTCTGAAACTGGAGAACGGATTTTGTTGTTTGGGGTCTTGTTAGATTCACATTGAATAGGAGAAGTGGAGTGAAGATTTTCAGAACTTTATCTCCAATCGTTAATTCACTACAAAGCTTTAAAGTTAAAAAACATCCATAAATGCCCAATAAAATTTGTTTTAATTCTTTTTAATGTTCTGTAGTGAATTAACTATTAAAGATAAAGTTCTGAAAAACTTTACTGCACTTTTTCTAACCATTGTGAATCTAACAAGATCCGAAATAACGAAATCTGCTCTCCAGTTACGGAGATCTATCTCACAAAATGAAAATGATTTTTTGTGGGGCTGTTCACACCGACATTTTTCTGGATTAAAATTTTTATACCGCTTGGGTGTGGTATCAGTTAATAAATTTCTAAAAATTAAAAATCTAGAAAGTTTACATGCCGATCCTCGACTTGGCAAGCGTTTTTTCTATGAATGTCAATACAACTTTATTTGTTGGGTAAAAAAGCTTGAACATTCAATACGAGGCTCCTACTATATATTTACAATGACATTTGAAAAATATTAAAAATCCTTAGTCGCAGTTTTTATTTAAAATCATTTTAAGTTCAAATATTGACAAAATACGGAAAGATCATGAAAATTAGCAAATTATTTTAAGTTGTGAATTCATAAATTTTTTTTTTTTAAATCTAAATTTGAAAATGTAATAAAAGGTTTATCATAAGTTTGTCTACCTTTATCAAAAAAAAAAAATGTCTACATGCATATCAAATTAAATTTTTATAAGCGTTTGAAATTAATATTTTTACAACATTTGATATTCACTTGATTTCTCATGTAACGATTTCACTATTTTATTGTTATTCAAAAACGAATAATTGTACATAAATAAAAATTTTAGTAAATGTTTATATTTTCATTTACCATACACCATACAGTTATGAAAATATGTTTTCTCTTTTTGAGCTGTTTACGGACATGTCAGTTTTCAATTTTTTTTAGTTTTTTTTTTTCTATAAATATCAATGTAATTTTATTTGTTGGGTAAAAAAGCGTGAAAATGTAATACAAGGCTCCTGATATATTGTTACAATAGCAGATGAAAAATATTAAATATCCAATGTGAAAAATTTTTTTTATATGGATTTAAAGTTCAAATTTTGACAAAACTTATCAAATTTAAAATTCAATAACTATTTTATAGTTAAAAATGTTCATTTTTTGTAGGTAAGGATTGAAAATTTAAATAAAAGGTTCCATTTCAATATGTAAATATACAAGTTACTTTATTAACAACAACATCATCAAATATACTATTAGTAATATTATAGGCTGACTGACCGTTTTCGCTCAGAATCGTTTGTCTTATACAATGATCATATTAAATCATTGAATTCAAATTTAACAATGACCCAATTGTAACCTACTTTACAACAGAGCAACATCCACTTACCCACTTTTATGGGTACACACATTATCATCAAGATCATTAACTATTTTATTTATTACCTTTTTTATTTGATTTTTATTAATTATATTAATTATATCATTGGATTGTTGTATTATTAGATTGAATTCCACATAAACTTTTTATTAGACTCTTTACTTCGTTATTTAAATTGATGAAAATAGATTTCCCTGTATAATTAGGAGAATTTCTAGAACTAGTTCATAAATTACATGACAATTTAATGTATTTTCCTTTTCTTCTGTCTATTATTTCTGTAGCATTGAGAGTATGGTTCTGTATGGATTTAACTGAAATTTTCCGAATGTATAATTTATAAACAGATAATATATTAGTATGGTTGAATAATTCCTCTGATGGGTATTTTAATGGTAGGAAGTATGCTACTTTTACAATCATTTTTTTTGTGTAGTGTGCAATGTATTGATATTTGTTTTGTTGGTGCTTTCTTAACATGTTATACCGTATAATAAAATCAAATTACACACTGCCATGTAAATTTGTCTTATAATTGATTTATCAAGGAATCGAGTTCTGTATAATTATACACTTAAGCTCATCATTTTTATTTTTAATATTATGTATATGTTTTGACAATTTTAGGTTAAAATCCATTGTCACTCCTAAATATTTGAATGATAATACCATTTTAATTTGTTTGCAACTACAATTTGTCATACCAGTTCCACATGTATGTATTATAAATTTATATCCAATAGATAGCTGTGAACGTATAGTAACTATTAGCATGCAAACCGATTTATTTATGTTAAGTTATAACAGATTTTTTCCATTCCACCATAGATATGCCGTAATTCGATTTAGACAGTGTTTCAATTTTTCCCAATTATCTTCGAAATTAACTAGTGCTATGTCATCCGCAAACATGATTAATTTTACCTGTTAATAATGATGCAAGTATAGAGTTAATATATTTTAAAAACAATATAGGGCCTAATGCTGTTCCTCGAATGATTCTATAATCTTTAACATAACAATGATTACTGTAACGAGGTCCGATAGTGGTTAGTTGTTCTGTAACTCAGATAACTGATAAACCATTTTAATGCATTGTCATCAAAGCCTTATTCTTTTAACTTGTTTTGTAATAATTGTCTACTGATTGAAGAAAACCAAAAGTCAGAATTGGAAACCATTTCACCAGAGGATATTTGTGATTAAGTTTGAGGAAGTGTAATTTGAAGTGATGATTGCAACAGATGAGCATATACCAGTTTTACTTCAACATCCGAATGCCGATGAAACCTTTATCGGTATATCTCAAAATCGAGGTAGACACGATGTGATACCACTGGAAAAGTTATCAATACCAAGTTTTGGAGGAGATTCGAAACAATATACCAGTTTTAGAAATGTGTTTGACATTGTGGTACACGACAATACTAATCTGCCACCTGTTCTTAAGTTCAGTTATCTAAAGGGTTAAGAGCCGTTAACACTTATATCAAATTTGATGCTAAGTGACGACAATTACACTCTAGCGTTAACAGTTTTGGACACACTTGAACCAACTTTTGACGATGCCAAAAGCAATGTTCGGTGAATCTAAATCTATCCGCCAGATGCTGAACACGATCACGAAGTCTGTTAGAGCGCTCACACACCAAAAATACTCCGTGGATCAATGGGACCTAATCTTACTACATTTGTTTGAATTGAAGTTAGACTCTAAACTTCGTGCTCAATGGAAAATAATAGTCGATACCGCTGATGATCCAAGTGTGAACAACTTTACCATGTTCTTAACAACATTTTGCAATGCAGCAATTGTTGGCCAATCTGGCAAAGGTCAGGAAAAGGCAAACAAAAAAACATATGGGAAAACTGTCACGTTAGTAAAGCGGTAAACCATACCTACGTAAGAATAAAAGGCAATTTACCTGTCAGGTTTGCAATAAAACACTTGGTCACTTGTTGATTGCTTGCACGGTGTTCAAAGAGAAAACACCAAAAGAACGGTACCAAATAGTTAGAGACCTTAAACGTTGTTTCTTGTGTTTTAGTGAGCACGCAGTGAGTCAGTGTAAACATACCCGATTATGTTTGAAATGCAAGCGGCGACATCAGTCCCTATTACATTTTGAAAATACCTCCGAAGCTCAACCAACGATCATAGTGAATACCACCGAACTTCAACCCACTACCACCGTGAATAGTATGTTTTCATCCGACAAGAGGGTCAACTCCTGTGTACTCATATCTACGATGGCTGTATTAGTACAGGGTAGTAGTAGACAATATCAAGAGGCACGAGCTCTCTTAGATAGCGGCAGTCAAAGCAGTTTTCTCACGAAACATTGTCGTAACCGGTTAGGAGTAACACGGGATAAATGCAGCGTAGCTACGTAAGCTATGGCCGGCCTACAAGTACCGCCGATAAATGGCCCTGTTGATGGGAAAGTCTAAGGTGGCTCCAGAAAAAAAGGCTTTCAATTCCACGACTCGAGTTATACGGGGCGTTACTACTTGCTCGCTGTCTTGAACATATCGGTACCAATCAAAGTGCTATCTCGATTGAAGTCACGACTGCATTGTCAGATTCAACAGTAGTCCTTGCTTGGATTCAGATACCTACAGCAAGACTTAAGACGTTTGTTGCAAATCGAGTTGCTATAATTCAGCACATGACGTCTCCAAATATTTGGAGACACGTACCTACAGCACACAACCCTGCAGACTGTGCGTCCCGAGGTGTAACCCCTAAAGAGCTAGTTGACCATCATATTTGATGGGGTGGCCCAGTATTTCTCACCCAACCTACAAATACATGGCCTCCTGAGACACCTATCACGTGCCAGACACAGATGGAACATCAAGCCGAAGAGAAACAACTTGCTCTTTTACCCACTAAGCCCGAAGAAGAATGTCAACTTTTGTACGCATCAGCAGAACTTCCAAAAGATCTGCGTCTCACCGCCTATTGGTTACGATTTCGAAGAAATCTAGCACACCAACCCATCTCCTTTGATCATACCAAATCACCAGGAGCAAAGGAAAAGGAGGAAGCTTTACTAGCCCTAATACGATGGGTCCAAAAGGTACATTTCGCGGAAGATTGGCAACGTCTCACATCAGGAGAGCCTTGTACCCATAAACTGCGATTACTTGGAACCTATCTAGATTCAGAAGAGGGTCTTCTCAGGGTGGGCGGTCGCCTCCGGTCTTCCGACCTTCCATATGAGACAAAACATTCCATCATGTTGCCAAAACAATCTCCGTTGACTATCCTACTCATTGATTATATCCACCGCCTGCATTGTCATCCTGGAGCGCAAACCACCCAAAATATCATGCCCAAAAATTTTGGATAATAGTGGTCCGAGGTGCCATTCGTAAACATCTGCGCCAGTGCATACCATGTTTCCGAACCAGACCAAAACCGATACAACCGAGCATGGGAGATTTACTCCAACCAAGACTAGTCGGAACTAAGGATTTTACTCACGTTGGAGTGGATTTTGCTGGACCATTTTTGGTAAATGATGCCGTACTCCGACGTATACAGACAGAGTTACTTATGTATTTTCGTTCGCATGGCCACTCGCGCAGAACACTTAGAGTTAGTAAGTGTGATTTGTCAGCCACGCCCTTCCTGGCCACTCTTAACCGTTTCGTCGGTCGTCGTGGTAGATGCACCATCTATACAGCGATTGCGGGACCAACTTTGTAGGAACGAAAAATTACATGGAAGACGTCAAGCAACTCCTCAGCTCCTCCGACATAACCGTGAGTATGAACAATGTGGCCATTCAATGGTACCTGAATCCACCAGCTACACCACATATGGGTAGGCTGTGGGAAGCGGCAGTCAAATCCACCAAGACCCTGTTACACCGTACAATTCATGAACAGGTATTAACCTATGAAGAGCTGAACACCGTTTTTCACCGCATGGAAGCAATTCTCAATTCACGTCCATTAGGAGTTATGTCATCAGATCCAAACGATCTTCAAACCCTCTCTGCCGGACATTTTCTCATGATGGAACCCCTTGTAACTGTCCCAGTCCCAGATCCAATACACACGAGAGGTAGACTAACTTTACAACAACGATGAACACTTGTGCAGCACATACAAAAGCGTTTTTGGGACCGATGGTCAAAAGAGTATCTGCACACAATTTCAGTTCGCTCAAAATGGGACGAAGACCAATGCAATCTTGAACCTGGGGACCTGGTAATTATTAAAGAGTCAACACCACCTTTTACATAGAAGACTCCACGGGTGATAGAAGTACACCCTGGAGAGGATAAGATTGTACGCGTTGCCACAGTTCGAACTGCAAATCGAACGGTGATCAAGCGTCCAGTGGTAACATTGTGTAGCTTACATTTCGTATTTTGAAGGCCAGGTGCCTTTAGGTGGGCGGTACGTTTGAGATATCGTTGCGCTAAAAACCGTCATCTTCCCACCGTTTATACTACACCGAATCATGCACCGATATCCCCTTCCCGTCGCACCATATCGGTGATAAGCTGATAGGGTCCACCGCATACCCACACACACCAATTAGTGACAGATCCACCAACGTAGGACGCTGTCGTCGTTTTGTGCGTGAGGTTTTTTGTTGCTTTTGTAAGTACTCGCGAAAATGATGTAAAAATCGTTCAACCACTCTACCATCACCGTTCACCGTCCACCATCAACCGCTAACTGGAATTGCGGCCGCCGCCACGGTTTTTATATCGATATATATGTGTTATTATTATTTTTATAATGTTAGCCGTAGTTTGTAGTCATTCCCGTTAGCTGTGCCAGCACCTATTGTGCCCTCTACCTTTTGCCTTTATTTTATGTTTCATAGTTAGGCCGCAAACCGGCATTTGTTTTTGAGTTATAACAAGTTGCGTTGTAGTTTTGTTTATGATTGATTCTAATCATAAGCACTTACCATAAGTCTATTTACCTATACAGTCCATTATAGGCCAAGACAAGTGTGTTTCATGATGCCTTTGATTCAGAATACACTCATTTTAGTTTTGCATTTTTTAGGCTTTATAAATGCATTTTTTCATTTTACAGGTTTTTTTTGTAATTACTGTTACAAGTGGGGTCTTTTTCTCAAATTTTGAATTTTTATTGTCAATATTTTTTTTTATTTCTATTGCATTTTAATTTATTGTTAATTAAACTCACATTTTAAATATTTATTATTGTCTATTAATTTTATAATTAATATTTTTAATTACTCTGACACCCATATTTCTAATTAATATTTTTAAATTAAATTTTTTCCACTAATTTAAATACATTTTTCGGGAATTTTTTTTATTTTGAATTTTTAGGAAATTTTTGTTTGTTATTTAAGTCATTAAAATCCAATCTCTTATTATAACTATACAAATACATAACAATGTTCAAGGAACTTAATGTCTAGTTCGTTAGTAATAACAATAGTTATTCTTAGTGTTATTAAATTATAAATTTAAATTTCATCATTACAGTCTAGTTCTTAAAACAGTTCACTTACCAAGTTTGATTCCTCGGAGAAAATAAGTGGTCCCTGATTCAATGTACCAGCAGGTGTAGAATATTGATTGAAAATTCTTGGATCTCTTGATGGCCAATTAATTATTCCTTCCTCCTCTTTTGGCGTAAAACCTTTTTTGGTTTGGATTTTCTAAACATTGAATTTGATTATATACAAATTTGGAATAGCATTGATTAGGTTGTTCTATATTCGACTGGATTTTATTTAAACTGGGTAAATCTCTACTTCATGATTAGAAATGTTGTTCCAACTGGTACACTTTATTGGATAAAGTCAAAAGGTATTGGTGGTGCAAAGGAAACACGATGTTCTACATGTTTAGAATAAACTAATTGTATGTTGCATTTTTAGGAATTTTTAACTATAAATGCATTTTTTTGTTTAATAACGTAATTTTTTCTAGTTTTTGTACAATGTGGTGTATTTTCCTCAAATTATGGATTTGTGGGTTTGTTAAATTATAAATATATATTTTAATTTCTATTTTACTTTTGAATTTATTTTTTATAATTTACACATTTTTTTTACAGAAAATAAAATTTCTAATTTAAATGTTTTCACTATTGAGGAAGCAGATTAACAAAACGAGCTTTGGTGGAAACAATTAGTATTTTCCTATTCAGGATGTGTAGATGGTTTTATTTTGGTTATTTTACTTTTTATAATAAATTAATTTTATTATTGAAAACGTGTACGCTACTTTTATAGCTAACTGTATACGTAGGTAAGTATAATTTATACTAATATTATCAAATACATTCATATACACTTCAAAAAGCAAAAAATATACAAAATGTCAGGAAAATACATACAACCTCCTTAATCCACATAGGGGGCAACCCACCCAACCATCAGTAAGATAGGCGTCGACAGCGCTCCTAGTGTTAATCTGTCTTCCAGATAAATAAATTTTTTATTCACATTCATTTTTTTATATTTTTACATAATTTTTTCATATAACAGTTCATTTTTTGTAGTTTTTGTACAATGTGGGGTATTTTTCTCAAATTTTAGTTTTGTGAGTTTTGCTATATTAATTAGCACTATCACACTCATGCTTATAATTATATTTTCACTAATTTAAGTAGAATATTTTGATCATTTATTTGTTAGTTTTATGACAATTTTTGTATGTTGTTTAGGTCATCAAAATTCTAACTCCAATAAGAAGTATACAAATACATGACAATGAAACAAAACATGTTCAAAAAACTTCAAATCTAGTTCCTTGGTGATAACAACAGCAATTCTTAGTGTGATTAAATTATAAAAACATAAATTTTATAATTCCAGTCTAATTCTAACTTAAAACAGTTCACTTACCAAGGCTGATTCCTCGGGCCCAATACGTGATCCCTGATTTAATGTAACGGCTGGTCTAGAATTTCGATTGTAAATTCTAGGATCTCTTGCTGGCCAATTACTAATTTTTCTTCCCATCCATTTTGGCGTAAAATCTTCTTGAGATTTGATTCCTTGAACATTTATAGGCCATTGAATTTGAGGTTGATTAGATACAAATGTTGAATAACATTGAGAAGGTTGTTCTATATTCGACTGGATTTTATTTAAACTGGGTTCATCTTTCATCCATGGTTGGGATGATTGTTTCAACTGGTATGTGATATCTGAAGTACTTTTATGGACCAAGTTAAAAGGCAAGTAAAAAGACAGTGGTGTTGATGTTGGCATTGGTGGAAGCGTTGATGGTGGTATTGTTGGTTGCAAAGGCGGTGACGTTGATGTTGGCATAGACGATGGCGGTGGTGGCGTTGTTGTTGGCATAGGCGGTGGCGGTGGTGGTTTAATTGGTGGTGGAAATGGTGGTGGCAATGGCAGTTGCGTTGATGTACACATAGGCAGTTGCGTTGATGTACACATAGGCAGTTGCGTTGATGTACACATAGGTAGTAGCGTTGGTGATTTCATAGGTGGTGGTAATGGTAATGGAAATGGGGGTTGCGTTGATGTAGGCATAGGTAGTGGCGTTGATGTTGGCATGGACGTTGGCGGTGGTGGTTTCATTGGTGGTGGCGGTGGCGGTGGTGGTTTCATTGGTGGTGGCGATGAAGGTGGTGGTAATGGTGGTAATGATGGTGGCAATGGCGGTTGCGTTGATTTAGACATAGGTAGTGGCGTTGCTGGTTTCATTGGTGGTGGCAGTGGCGGTGGCAATATCGGTGGCGGTGGTGGTTTCATTGGTGGTGGTATTGGTGGCAATGGCGGTTGCGTTAATGTAGACATAGGTAGTGGCATTGGTGGTTTTATTTGCGGCGTTGGTGGTTTCATTGGTGGTGGCGATGAAGATGGCAGTGGTGGTTTTATTGGTGGTGGCGATGGCGGTGGTTGTTTTATTGGTGGTGGTTGTTTTATTGGTGGTGGCAATGGTGGTGGAAGTGGTGGGCGTAATGGTACAGGATATTTTTGATCATAGTCACTTAATTCCAAATCAAAACTTTCTAAATTATCTAAACTATTTTGTGATTTACTGGTTGCTTCTATAAGCAAATCTAGTTGTGACGCTGGTATAATGTTTGAAAATGCTCTGTTATCAGATACCGTTGGTGAACTATTATGAGAAGAATGTGTCAAACTAATTATGTTTCTGTGGTCAATAACAGAAGTTTTAGTTATCATTTCTGGAGAAACTATTTCATCTTTATCTGTTATTTTTGATGCTAAGGCACAGTGATCTAATCCTGTACCTCCATATTTTGATGGTGGTGTGTCATTTGTTGACTCCTCGTTGTGTGCAGTTACATTCCAACCTAAAAATGTCGGACATAATTAATAATCACATGATGATTTGAAGAGAAAGTATTTGGTAAATATTTTCTACAAAACAATAAAGAAATATTTTTTTTTACAAACATTTTTAACCATTGAACAAAATAAGACAAAACATATAAAGAAAAACTATTATAATGAAATTATATTACCGGATTGTGGAACATGAGAAACTGGTTTAGTATTTTCATTTATAATTGATGATGAATTAGTTTGAGGTGCCATATTTATAGAGACCTTGGAAGTTATAAATTGATGGGTAGATGACATTGACGTATGTACATAATCTTCATAACTACTTGCACAATATAAAGAACTTTTATTATTGTTATTCGTCTGTAAAAAAAAAATAATTATACATATTATAGTAAAATAAATTAATAATAAGCGTACATCATTAGTATCGCGAATAAATGAATAGGTATGTCAGCTAAAGTTTCATTTTTGATATTGTTGCGCATTATCTCCAGACATGTAAAATATAATATAAAATGGATAGCGTAGATTATTATTATAGCATACAATATTTTAGCGTTTATTCCAAGTCTGGGGAACATTTTATCGCAATTTTTTGTGCAGTGTTATCTAGCTGACATGCCTGTTTATTTAGTCATGATTAGTATAAAATGATACATTTATTTGATTAAAGTATGGGCAGCAAAACTTGAAGCGTGACTATTGAGCGCATGGTGGCAGTATTCATGCAGTCCAGGGGTTCTAAATGTTCCAATGTTTATGTGAGGACGATACAGCTGCTACAACTATATTTCAGCTGTTAAATGAAGAATTTTGAGTACCCTATATGTATGTACGTTGTATGGATATATATTAAACAATATGTGTAATGTGAATATATGGACGCATATTTTAAATTACTTCACACGGAAAAGTTATCGTAGAAACCCTAATGAAAATTTTCCAACATGCGCGTGAAGGTCACGCTTTTAGTTTCGCTGATCGTATTATAGGGGATGCTAGGTATACAAAAGTCTCATCTGGAGGCGGTGATGGAGTATCTGGAAACTTGATGGATAATGATTGTTGATCTTCGATTTCCATTGCTGGAATACTCACAGAAGCTGGGTCATACAATTCTAAATAATAATTAAATATTTAAATTAAAATAAAAAAACAAAATGGGCAGTCTACAAAATGTCATTTGAAATACCTTGATCTTCAGGAGCAATATATGACTCAATATTATTGATTATTGTAGTGGGTACATCAATATTAGTATCATTAATGCTATCAATGTTATCAGAGTTTAATACAGAATCATAATTAATATTATGTATGTTTAATTCTTCAATAGACATAGAAGATGTTGCAGACAATGACTGATTAATATCAGGTGATAGCAGTCGACAATCTGTTGGCATAAAACCAATCAAGGATTTCAATTTTTTCTTTAGAAGTTTCACTTTTTCAGCGTTTTTGAAACATGCCTGAAATTGTTTCTTATATAAGTTTTTTGTTAAATCATATAAAAAAATGTTTTAATTTCGCCGTCTTTTTTAACTTTAAACATTTTTATTTTACATAATATGTTAAACGTATGTAAAAATTATTTTTAAATCAATAATAATTAATACATTTATAATACTAATTATTAAAAATATATTATATTGTGAACGAAGTTAACATCAGTTGTATACCAAAAAATTAACGGTCTTGCCTAGTAACTTAGAGGACAATCATTTAAGTATGTTGTATTCAAATACAATATACTTAACACAAGTTAATTTTAATAAATACCTATGTCCTATACATATTTATTATAAGACAATAAGACATTTAATAAAAGGTAGTCAGTTTAAGTAGGTACATATTATATAAATAAAATTGATATAAAGTAATATTGACAATATTAACCAACATAATATTATTAAACGCTTTATTGTTATGTTGTATTGTCGTTAATTAATAATCAAAAAAATCTATGTATAATAGATACAATTAATGAAATATGGTAGAAAATTTAAAAAAAAAAATTGAAAAAAAAATGCAAAAAAGTCAGGTATCGGGCGGCAATGTTTAACCATACGACACGGACAGCTACCGCCCGAAATGCATTCTAACGGATTCGTACTCAGTACTACCTAGCAACCTACGTTTGGGAAACCTACACCTAACCTACCGAGCCACAATTTGTGTTGGGGAATTCGGTCAAAACATCAACGCTTATGTATATAAATATTTATTTTTTAACTACACAATGTTGATTAATTTGTTAAATTATTATTATATAATATTTCAAAACAGTCCTTACTTGACAACCTTGTACAGGATCGGCTAATTTTAATTTCTGATTTTGTGTAGATAATAAGCTAGTTAAATCAGCTAAATAACTATGATTATATACATGTCGTTCTTTCCAAATTGTAATAACTCTTAAAATTTTAGAAAGTATTTCTTCATCTCTAAAAAAATTGAAATTAAAATTAAAATATAACCAAGAAACATTTTTAAAATAGGATTATTTATATTTTGTAAGAAAAGTTGAAATTTCAAGATAGGTATTCCAAATCCTCCAAATGTTCAATTGGCCGTGTTTGCTCACAATAGAACAATAATAACCTAAAACAACTCCCTGGCATGTTCTATTCAAAATCTCCAATTATCCATAAACAAAGTAACCACCTGGTTCAAAAAATGGAAACTTAATTTAAATCTAAAAGTGAAACAAAAATATTCACCCCAAGACAATACTAAGATCCTCAGCTCATTCACATAGATAATCAAGATATAGAATGGAATATTAAAGATGACTCAGTCAAAAAAAATACCTTGGAATTTTCCTGGATGAAAATATGACGAGGAAAATTAATTTATATAAAAAAATTTACATAAGACTATACGAGAATGAATACCAGTACCAATTAGTTAACTATAAATCAACGCTCTAAAAAAAATCATCTATCTTACTATAGGTATACTTTAATAAGTTAAGTTGACCACTAATCACTAACTTATACCTGCCCGGTATAGGCTTCAGCCTCTCTATCAAAAATAGACAAAATCCAAATCCTCCAAAGCAAGTTTTTGAAGATATGTCAAAAGGCCCCTAATGAACCCATCATAGTTTGAGGAACAGACAAATTCACAACACGAAAAAAATTCACAACAAGATTGGATAAAACCCTAATTCAAAAATGATCACACCAAATTAAAAAGCCTCTAATGGAACACAGTTCTACAAGTTGGAACTAAAACAGAAAATTGTTATCCAAACCCGCGACTATCAAAAAACTTTCTCTTATCAGATGGTAGAGAAGACAAAGAATAAATTTAACTAATTAAAACCACAAATATAAACTTATAATAACTATTAATGTATATATTGTACATAATATTATTGCAATTATTTATAATTAAATTTTAAAACTTATAAGAGCATGCAATATATAGGTATTCTGACACATTTCTAATAAAATAATTAGAAAAATGCATTATATTGTTACTTGTTATTAAAACTTATTGAAATGTAGTAACTAGTTTAACTTACCTGACATAAGGGATGGCTTTTTGAATAGCAATTTTCCATCTATCAACAAACTTGTAATTCTGTCTCTTACTGTATTGTATTATATGGTTGGCTAAATAAAACAAAAGCAAACGTTTCTTGATCTTCACCTTCTTAATAGTATTTGACCAGATAGTGATTATGCTTTTGTAATGTTCATGTCGTTCAAGGCACCATGTAGACAATGACTGAATTGCTTTCTGAGAGACTGTTAAGAACTTCAGCTTTTTTTTGAATTCTAAATCCGAATATTCAACCATTTTTACGTCTGTTTCACAAATATAACTATAAAATTAATAATATATTTAGTCAATGAAAATCAATCATTCGCTATAGTTAAGCCTAATTCGTTGTACGATTTGAAAATAAAAAATACAACCCAACTTAAAAGTACTCAGTTGAACAAGAAACCAACATTATTAATACTCTCGAATCATACTCAATAATACAATTATTAAGCAATGAATAGGTAGGTAGGTATTAATTCATATTAATAAAACGATTATATTATGTATTTGCAAAATTAATAAAAGTATTTGAATAACACGAGTACCTCATAACAAGTGAGAAATTAAAATGTTGATTGATAAGTGTAGAAGTGAAGGTGATGGAGGTTGAAATAACTTACAGCTTCCAACTGGTAGACCAGTTACTCCTAACTAAAACTCTAATTTTATTTTAATCATCTAAACATTTGCTCAGCACAGTTGAGGTATGTTTATAATATTTTACAAAATTTGATTATAAGAGTTTTGGAATTCCAATAGCAATTTCATTAGATTTACAATCAGTATTAGTACCAATTAGACTTTCAATTACATTATTTTGTATTTAATGAAATACAAAAGAAGATTGGATATAATTATCAAAATGTTCAATTTTATCTTCTTTTAATAATTTATTAGTTAAATTAGAATTTGGTTCTAAAAGTAATGACGTATAAAATGATTTATCAGCCACATCCTCCCCAAATGCTAATGTTACCAACATAAAAAGAGAGTCCACAGTAACAGCTGCAGATAATCTAGGCATATTTGTTTTAATATGCTGCTTGATACTTACAAAATACTCCTTAATTTTCCTCAGAACAGTTACAAAATCAGTTACAAAATCCATAAATGACATCTACTTCATAAAAAAAATCTTTCTGCTTTACTATCATCAATTATAAATTGTTTCGGGAATTCTTGACCTTCAAAAGCATAATGACTAGAATCTTTTAAAAGTGAAAATGCTGCTTTTAAATTATCCATAGTTTGAATTTTTGTAATAAACATTCAGAGGAACAGCTCCAACACTAGATGACATTAACATAAATGTAAAAGAGTGACTTTGAGTATCACATGATGATGTACTGTCTACAAAAGCAATATCTTTAGAAAAATGTAACTTATGGAGTCTTTACATTATTATTCTTATTATTATTATTAATATTATTTTATTTTAACAAGGAAGAACCCTATTTCACAATGCATAATCTATAACTTATCTTATCTGGTATAACTTATAATATTAAGAACATGATATAACTAGTAATAACATAATAAGGTGAAAGTAAACAAAGTGGAAATATAGTAAGGGTTAATTAAAAATAGAATTTTAGTACTATCAATAAAATATGAATATTGCTTAAGGCTAAAAATACATTATATTTTAAAAATTATGCAGCATTAAGAAAAAGTCAACATAAATAGATATATGGTTTGCTAATTAGAGAACTCTAGGAAAACATAAGAGTCAAAACTATAGTTATTATATCAAAGTGGAACATAAAATAAATATTTATTCCTTAAGCAACATGGGTGATAACCAACATAAAACCCAATCATAGAGAGTAAATCATGGGACTCAATATTGCCGTTTAATAAATCATAGAGAAACATGAGATCGGTAACTTTCCTCCTTAGCTCAAACAATGAAATTCCAAGTGAAGAAGCTAGTAAATTGTAAGATTTTTTAACAAATAGGTAAGTAAAATTATAATTTATAAACGTCATATAATTTTGATTAGATAGGTAGAAATAATTTTATTGTCCAATGTTGTAGATTAAAATGAATCGTGGTCGAAAAATAGCCGCCATGGTTACTCAGATGCAAATTAATTGTAATATTTTTAAATTTAAATAGACTGAAGTTGTTATTGTCTAATAATTTGAAAGTTGATTGTATTATTATTATATTTCATTTAATATTATGTTTCATAAAAATACAATTTATATTTTATACTCTATAATGTAATATGCATTGTTAATTGTTATAATAATTATTATTATATTATTTATTTTTCATTTGAAATTTAAATAAACTAAAGTTCTTTTGTAATTAATATTTTTCATAAAATATCCTATGTAACATATTACAAAAACTTGAATTAAAATAATAATCTTACCTTTAAATTTTATAGAAGGCTAATCTCTCTAATTTTTAAATGTGATCTCTTGAGTGTAAAAATTGGTATGTTACGCACTTGTCAGACAGAGACAACATATGTCTGTTTAGCGTCCCCTTAAGTTTCATACAATAAATTAGTATTAAGGTCTAAAAACATACATTCTTTCCAAACTGGTATGCATATACTTTGGACCAAATCATTAATTCTTAAGTTTAAAAGGATTGAACTGTATTTTTTATCATCTACTTTAGATTAAGTTACCTACTATATATTAAGCTTATATTGAATTACTTAGGTAATTTATTTGAATTTTTTTTTTCTATTACTTTGTATTTATTTAGCATATTTCAATGTAAAATCTAAGGTACATTATACAATATACCTTGGACCATTTTTGGTTTTTTAAAAATAAATTGTACTCATAATTGTTTATTGCGTTAACATATATTATTTATTCAATATTATGTAGGTCTTTCTGTAGAAATGGAATTTCCATTATTGTTACATTCAATCTCTACAGAAAGTTTCACGTCTTTCCGAGGAACTGACTTCTTTAAAAACGATGTCAACAACAACTTAATATTTGTGACAATAGTACGGTAGACTAGAATAATTAGGTATATGCGTGAATTGTTGTTCAATTATATAAACTGTCATACCTATATTTAAATCAATATTCTATTATATTTTAACTATCGTAGGTAGATCTAGGTAGTTGTGTAACCAATGCACCAATGTACCTACTAAAACAATTCATCTCGGAAGGCAGTTAATTTAGTGTTTGGAAAATAACACATGTATAGCTATAATATATCTACAATATTGTTAATATTCATTAACTTGAAATATTAACAATAAGAGCTGTTAGGGGATATTTAATAAAATATAGCCCCAAGGTACAAGACTCTCCTCACGTAATAAATGATACATCGGTGAAATTTACATGACAATAAGTTCAAAACTAAGTCCATTCAAAACTCGAGACGTCGAATAACGTATGTTGATATTAAAAAAATGAAAAATTGAGGGGGAACCAAACAGCATTTATACCCAAGTTAAAGCATTACGTACAACATTAATAATGTGTAGGTAACTTACATAAATCACTAATTATAAGTCATGCGCAAGAAATAAGATACGTACCTTAAATCGTGGTCGAACGATTATCAGTAGGACGTCGATACTGTGTCGATGTGCCTTCTGCGAGGGGCAATCACTGTCACTACTCACTATACATTTTTTAAAGTCATTGATTAGAAATATTGTAATAAAGTCAACAGACAACAACCGAACGACGAACGACTAGAACAAGGTGCACTAACCAGTAGTCATGCCGCACCGATTCCCGCAGAGGGTTGCTGATTGCCGGCAATAATAATAATCACGGACGCCACTATGCAGGGATGCTGTATCCCGTACGCATAGATAATAAACAATGGTTAGGCCGTCAACCTTGCATAAACGTTCCTTAATGATAAGCTATGGCGTAGTAGGTATGTATTTTTGAACCATGAAAAAGTCATTTTTTATTATTAAAAAGTCATAAATTATTTAAAATTAATAATTATTGTACCTTTATAATCTAAAACAATGTGTCAAGATACTTCCGTTCAAACTACAACATTTCAAACGGTCGAATGATTCAAATTTCAAATGGAAAATAATATTTATTTGATCAGAGTCAGAATGACAGAATGGAACTATTGGTTACTACTGGTAACATTAAAAAAAAATACGAATAATAATAAGTTTGTTCGTTTTGACAAAAAGTGTACACTTTTTCACAACAAGTGTACACGAAAGCGTTCGTTTTGTAATAGTGTAATCCTACAAGCTGTTTGTTTTAAAAGAGTATTACATCAGTGTACACTTTTTTCACACCGACCCGAGAGCAGGTGTAGTCACCTGCACTGGGTGTTCGTTATCATTTCTTATCAGCGAATAGTTGATATCCGTGATATCCGCGATATTAGTCCGTGATCTATACCAAAAACGTTAGTTTCGAAAACAGATTTCTGATCACACCCGTTACACTTTCCCCAGACACTACATTAATATTAACCGTACACTTTTTTTTTAAAACGAACGCAGTTGCCCGACAAGTGTTTAGTATAGCCAGGGATGGCCTGTCAAATTATAATTTATTATCTATTCCCATACGTAATTTTTTACGAGGCAATCGCTGCAGCTCGGAAGATCGTGTTATCACTACTATTATACGTTTGTATGTTGTATCGTAAAATGTTAAAATGTTTAAAATGTTGGTGAAATCAGAATTTGGAGCACAAAATTAGTCTCGAAGCAGTGGTGGATTTAACGGTCGTTTAGTCGGCTAAAGCCGACGGGGCCCATTCCTAAATTGTGTACTGAGGCCTACTGTGTACCTTAATTATATAGTTGATTTTTTTAAATGTTGACAAAAAAAATATTCATAATGCAATCTGGTAAACCATTGTTTTAATAATAAAATAATTTAAATTTATAAGAATACTTCAAAAGTAGAAAATGTTAAAATTAAATAAAGTAGAAAAGGTCGAAGTAATAACATAATTATGTAAACCAATGTTATTCCACATTTTACCCACTACCATTTATCACAAATAAGAATATTTGTAATTATAAATTAATGTTATTCATAATTGCATGAAAAATAAAAACAACAATTTTGTAAGTATAATAACAATATTTTCATCACTTAATCGTCGCCGCTGTGGCGTAAATTATCATTTACTGGATACCGTTTTTGCGATAAATTCGCAACGTACCTACCTACATAACATTGAAAAATCTGGTAAACAGGGCTATGAATTTAATGAATTTGCACTATGTTTTGCATATTATGATTATACATTTAACGGGTTAAAACACTGTGTCAAACTAAACTATAACTATAAGGTTTTAGTTGATATTTAAAATAAATATTATTATTATTATTATTATTATATGTATTATAATATTATAAATAGAGGCAGCGAGTACCTAATTGCCAACACCACCAATTCACTCGCGAACCAAGCCAACTGGTCGGTCACACATACAGGCATAATATACCTACGCACTTCATTGTTTTTGTGAATTATAATATAACATGTTAATTTTATCATCGACTATTGTGTATTTAACAGTCCCTAAAATTGTGTGTAGTACAATAAGTGAGGTGTGAAGTACGAAATTTAAAAGTGTGTAATTGGAATTACACCTTTGTAATATTATATTATTATGTATAATTTTTTAGCTTCACATTTTAAACAATGTTGTTAAAAAACAATTATCTTTATTTAGATGACAGGCTTATGGTTACCTATATAAAAAAAATGAAAATTTGTTATAGGCATTGCGCGTGGCAGTCAAGTAGCGTTGTGCGCAAGCACATAAACGTAAAATCGAAAACTTTGGAAGGCTATATAAATTCTAAAATAATAGTTTCCGGTAAAAAATCGTTTTAACTACTTTTAAGCATAAAAAACAAGTCGTTTGAAAAAATTGAAAATCAAGAGGGTATTGGTAAAGTGCAATTTAGCCCGAACTACATATTATATTGTATAATTATTGTAGCAAAATAAACTTTCACACTTTTTATTATATACCTACTTGATACTTCAGTAGATTTCACATTTAAATTCAAATTTAATACCCACTTGTAAGATACTATACGGCAGAGTGACATCCACTTACCCACCTTTTGTAAAGTAATTTTATAATTCACAATATAATGTAAATACAAACCACAGATAATGTATTATCTATGATACAAACGTATAATAGTAGTGACAGCGTCACGATAACAATATATCCTCCGATTATATCCGATTATATACCGCAATTGCCTCGTAATTTTTTAGTATTTCCCACTTGTCAATAAATTATGATAATATGTAGTTAATCATAATATTGCATATTCTATTGCCTATACATATCTTACAACTTACAAGAGGCTATTGTAAACTCGGCCCGTGTTTTTTCCAGGTAAAAATTATTTAGGTATAAACTCGGCCAGGGGTTTTTACAGGTAAAAATGATTTAAGTGTTGATTAGGCCCAGGTTTTTCAGGTAAAAATGATTGACCTGTAAACTCCGAATAAAAATATATGTATAATATTTTTGAGAACCATTTAGCATTACTCAAAGGACACCGTTAGGAGGCGATGCTCATTATATCCTCCAAAAATTATTTTCAATTTCATACTATTATTCATAGTATGAAATTCGTTATATAATTGTAAAATTTAAGTAACGTGTTGCAGTATTAAAAATATAAGTAAAATGTATTTGCAGAATAAATTATGTCATGCTTATTATATTTTATTGTTCAAAATCATTGGGCTGAGTTTACAACTAACCTTTTTTACTATCCTACATTTCTGGGACTAGTTTCAACAAAAAAGGTAACCACGGGCCCAGTTTACATTTGCCCCCTACAATAGGTTTAAAAAACATTTATTTTTCAGATATAATTCCGATAATTCTTTACTTATTATCTCTCGCTGGTTTTTAATTAAACCTAGATGTTATTTGAAACAATTATAAAATGTAAAAATACCAAAATATATTATTAATTATGTAATATTTTAAACTATATTCACCTTATGACATGCACTATAAATCGTTACTATGATAATATTTATAGTTGTTATGCACGCTCTACGTTTCAATTATATCACTAAGTTACGCGACAAAATTATTTTGAAAACTCAATTTCATTTCAAATTCTAAAATACCTATGAAACTTCTTTAACTCTTTTTTAAAAACCTTTTGATGAATAATTATAAAGTAAGAAAGTTTGAAAGTTTACAAAATCTAGAGAGTGAATTCGAATATAATTTTTTTTGGTACGTTTTTCATGTAGTTTTCCATGTTGTTTTATGTACAATTATTATTCTTTCTTATAGGAAGTAATGGTCTGTTGATAGTTATTCAATTTTTTAAGTGTTCATTTTAGGGTTCAAAAAGGGAACTATAGATTCTTACAATTACGATTAAATGTATGTACATATATAAATATATAAATATATATTTATCTGCGTAGGTACTATGTTTTCAAATATTTCGTATACATCGTACAGTATGAGAACAAATCGCTGTAATGATATCGTATACACATTTAATAATAGTACAACCCGAAGTGATCTAAAACTAATATATTTAATTTTTCATTTGTATAATTCATGTATTAATATTAATATTAATAGTATATACAGGCACTACAGGTATTTAGAAAAGGACAAGTGTATCCTAGCTGTTTTTTTGTTTTTTTCATTTGCTTATAAAAAATGATTGGTTAGTGCTGTTACAAAGAAAAGCACGCTGTTGCACAGATAAAGTTCTTCTTTACGTGTTGGTAGTTCTACAACAAATATGGTGCTATATTGTACATTTGTAAGACATAGGTACCAAATTTCAACCTCAACAGAACAGGTTTAGCTCTGTTAGACTAAAAATTAGATTGAATTGACCTCTTATAAAATTTTAAGTAAGATTATAATATATGCAATCTCATCGGCTTTTTATTATGTTTAAATTTTAAAGCAAGTTATGAGTATTTAGTATTTTAAAATTGTAAATTGTTTGTACTTCTTAAAATATCCCAGTAGTTTTCAAAAGCGCCGAGAAAAATTAATTAAAGTTTATATTAAAGTAAGTTATTATTGATTGTACTACATATGTATATGTTGATTTTAAATATTTACAAGTATGATCATTAGATTTGCTTACAGGTTTTCCGTATTTCATGTCAACTTTAATATTGATTGGTGAGGTAACCATAAAACCGCCTTGAACCAATGACTCAAAAATGTATTTATAAATAATTCAAGTAATAATTTAAATAAATAATTTAATAGTTATTTTTTTATCTTATTTAGGATTTCTATCACTTAGTCATGAGTATACACATAACTATAATGCAAATAATATTTTACATTAAATTATTCATAAGTTCATATATATTAGTTTATATAATTTTAATAAAAATCAATTACTTCATACATATCCCTACGACTCAACCTTTTAAAGTCCAATTATTGGATCATGTAGATTCTTTCATTTAATTTATCCTCTAGTATTGTAGAAAATAATATAATAATTTTAAATAAAAACCAAGTTTTGTCAGATTTAACAGATTTCCAACTTATGTAATTTATAATAATTTGGCTTGTATCTTTTTTTTTCTTCTAAAATTGTAATTTAAAATTGTTCTAAATATTATGGCCAGTGTTGAGACTTATAGATAATTATTTAGTTATCTTTTATCTTATCTAGATAAATAGTTGCGTTTTATCTAAATAATTATCTAAGATAAAAAATGCATCCATTCGACTAAATTCGTCTCTATACAAAAAAATGAAATACACAATGTCAATTTATTTTTTTTGATAATTAATACTTTAAATTTGAATAGTTGTCATCTCAGTACAAAAATTGTACGTTCATAATAATATTATATATTAGGTACCTATTATTTATTATTGATATTTTTGTTAGGGGCCTAGTTTAGTGCTCAAATATACCTACATTGCATTGTTATCTTTTGTTGGTGACTCGTCAACAGTAAATTAGTGGAAAAACGATTATAATTATTTAATTTATAACTTATAAGTTATAAGTTATTTTTAGGTAGTGTATATAGCTACTCAGTCAGAGCTATATATACCGCGTATTTAATTGTGTTTTCCTAGTTCCGACATTTATTGGACCGATACGGGTCAACTGTGTCAACCAACTGCAATGTGCTTGAATTTTTAATTAAGTTTGGGTAAAACTGATATTTTAAGTAATCGAAGCTATATAAATCTTTATATAATTATATAATTATTATTTATCAGTAATATACTAATAACTAATGAGTAATAACATTATATTTGTAAGTTGTAACAGTGTATATCGTTTACCCGGAATTCTGCACATTTGAAATGGTGTTGTGTACTTTATTGTGTTGTAGATGTTTGAATAAATAATATTATATATTAATTTTATAAATAGTATATTGATCTTATTGTCGTATCGTTAATGTTATAAATATTATTTATAAATAATTTATATCACCTGTCACCTGTGTATAAATTATATTATCATTATGACATGATCATAACGTATAATAAAATGTTCTTTTATTTATTTATTGTATAATGTATAGTGTGTACTTATACAATGTACATAATATACATGATATTAGATGTTCTTTACAAAATAACAATAATTGTATATCTAATAAAAAAAATATAAATACATACTAAAACTGTTATAAAGGTACACTCCTTCCTCCCTACGTTTGTCATGATTTAGCGTCAATTCGCTATTGCATGACAAATTTCAGGGAGTGCCAACGATGCGACCAACAAGGAATCAGTTCAGCCGGCGAGTGTGAATTAATTATTATGCTCGTCGTTCATATTTATTAACTAACGCACTTAATTAAGAGCGTGAGTGGTTTGGAAATGTTCTAGAATATTCAATAGACGGAATACTACGTCACATGTTATCTACGGATGTCCTCAGTAAAAAAAACCACATAGATACTTATAATATTCGGTTTGTTGACCTACATATTATTTTTACATACATTTATTTTAAATAATATTACGATGTCAGTATAATGTATATTCCCTCTACGCAAAAAAATATATTTGTTAAATACATATAAATATAAAAATATTAAAAAATATAAAAATATATAAATTATTTTTTTTCATAACCCATTACATCCTGGGCAATTTATTTCCGGAATGGTCTGTCTTGGGAATATTGTGTTGTGCGGACGAGGAAAAGGTACATTCCTTCACATTGATACACACTATAAACAGAGGGGTCCAAAACGCCCCCCCCCCCCGGGTTCAAATAGAAAAAACAGCATTTCAATCGGATATATTACTATTCCATAACCGTAATAATGTGAATTTTAACAAATTACAAAATTACAAAATTTCAAGATTCGGAATCTTGAAATTATAGAAACTAAATATGCAAACAAAGCAATAAACAACATGGTAATTGGTTTAGATAAGAAAAAACTAAAGATTATACTATAACTAAATATAATGAAATTATAAATCTCCAAAATTTAAACTCAAAACAAATCATCAACAGGAAAAATAATTTCAGGTTCGGAATCTTGAAAATAATATTTTTAAAAAATAATTCATGCATTGAAGTGTTAAGGGTTTCGGATTTAAATTTTTAAAAATCACTACCATGGTGGATCAAAACTTATATTAACCTCTATATCGTCGTCACGGTATTAAGATACAATATTATGTTTTTCTCTATCATCTTTAATTTGCTTATCTAAAACAGTTAAATGTGCATTAATATTTTTTATTTTTACACAGTAAAATATTTTTTTCTTTTCTGGTAAATCTTTGGTTAGACTCCAAACATAATCTCCTAAAACCTCGTAAGTTGAATTTGAAAAGCGTATAGGGTCTTCTTGAAAATAAAACAATTTTTTTGAACAATCGTATGGTAAAGTTTTCTCCCACGGATGATAATCTATGTACTCGTTGTCTTTATTTTTAAAATCCATATTCATATCTTATTTAATTTTTTAAACACATTTTTAAAATACAAACTCAATTTCTTGAATGTCCATAGGAATGTCAGTGTAACTAACCCGAACTATTGTCTTAAGAATATAAACAAAAATATAAGACATGTTGGTACTTGGTATATAATACAACTAATAACGATTCTGAATTATTACCACTTTACAGCTAAAGGTGTGTTGGAGTGTTACTCGATATATCTGCTCTATAAATGAGTATCTGTATATGTTAAGGAGTAAACGTTATTATGATTGTTCTAATTGCGGAATATGGATATTCAGAAATGTGGGAATATTAAATGTATTAGTTATATATATGATTATATTTTCATTTCTTGAAATTAATTAATTATTGCACATAATATGTTACTATATACATTTTCAATTGCAGATATTAGATTCTTTAAATTTCTTGTAAGATTGTTCTAAAAAATAATTTTATGATCATTAAAATAAGTTAATATTATTTAATTTAATTACAACCAAAAAAATATTTCAAATGCGGAAAATAACCATTTTTCAGGTAATCTATATTCCTCTATAGGGTAGAACTAGTTAAAATTCATTATCTAAAACATTTTTTATAATTTTTTACGTGGAATAGTTTTAATAAATTCGAAGGAAGATATGTGGTATTTAAAAACGATTTCCAATTTGCTAAATTTTACAAATTTTAAATCACTCTCGTTTTTAATTAAGTGTTTTAAGGTTTTTGAGAATATATAAATTAAAAGTGAATAATAATTATATTGAGCGGCACACAGGTATTCAATTCGTCTTGAAGGATTCTCGCCTAACCTAACCTGAATATATTATAATACACAAACTTTACTAATTGTATAACAAGTTTATTTTTCAGCTATTCCTAACTCAAATAGAATCCGGAAATGCATTCAGAATATACATTTAATTTAATTTGTTTTAATAACTTAACACTATTAAAATGAACTATTGGGTTGTGACATGTGGCGTGGCTCGAATCATTATATGTGGGCTGCACATACTCAAGAATATTTGTCTTAAAATATTTTATTTTTTAAATTTTGAGCTTTTTGTTTTCTAATGTTTGGTAACAATACGTCTTGTACAAAGTCTTAAAATGGTTCTGCATTCGGTTTATTTGAACGCATTATAAGTCTATATAAACCTCCTTCATTTCTTCATTTATAAATACTTCTTTATCTCGATTTGTTTTTTTTAGTAGATGAGGGGTGGTCTACTCCGAGTAGCCCATCTCTTTCTTTTTTATATTTTTTTAAATTCTATAAATTCTTTATTCATTGCAGACTTATCTAAATTTATGAACATAACAAATTTTTTAAAAAAACAAATCATTTTTTTCTTTTAGGAGGAAATTGGAATATAACACCTTAAATGTAATATTTTTCAGAAAAAAATTAATTAATTAATTAATGTTATAATTTCTCATCTATTCTTACAAGTTAACAAAACTATAACTTTCAAGTTTTCCAAAAATCCTGATTTCGGAGATGTTAAGGTCAACTGGCAACATTTATGTTTCTACAACTTAAACACTTTCCAACAGCTCAACAACTCAACAACCCAACCTCTAAAATCTATGGCATTAGTTCAACAACTCAACTTTCACGGCATCTCACAAAACCTATTCCATTGGCTCAGCATCTCAACATTCACAACACCTCAACGTCCTCAACACACATCATTTAAATCTCTATGGAATATTTTAAAAACTGTATAACTTTTAAAATCCTAAGGCAAAATTGTGTATATTCCTTTAAAAATTGTATAACTTTTAAAATCCTAAGGCAAAATTGCTTATAAGTAATAGTAGTATATATATACCAAGAAAATTTTAAATTATTAATAATATTAATTTTGTGAAAATATTTTGGGGGGTTTTTGCATTTTGATTTTAATTATTAATAACATAAGTTTTGAGAAAAATATATTGGGGGATTTTGCATTTCATAAGTTTTGCGAAAAATATTTCAATTATTATAACATTTCGATTTTTTGATATTTTTACACATTGTTTTCTTTGTGATATTTTACTGTTATAAAAAGCACTGCGCCAGGAATGGTATATAAGTATTTTGAAAAATATATTGGGGGATTTTGTATTTCATAAGTTTTGCGAAAAATGTTCTTGAAGGATTAAGACAAGAGAATATAAACCTGATTCTTTTACATGTCAAAATTATGTATTTTTCATTTGGACTAGAGGGGTCCAAAACGCCCCCCCCCTGGTTGATCATTGAGATTGCTGTACTTTTTATGTGTCTTTATAACATAAGTTTTTTGAAAAATATTTTAAGAAATATTCCATTTCAATTTTTAAATTATTAATAATATTAATTTTGTAAAAAATATATTGGGGGATTTTGCATTTTGATTTTTAATTATTAATAACATAAGTTTTGCGAAAAATATTTTGGGGGATTTTGCATTTCATAAGTTTTGCGAAAAATATTTCAATTATTATTGCATTTCGATTTTCTGATCTTTTTACACATTGTTTTCTTTGTGATCTTTTACTGTTATAAAATGAATGGTATATAATATATACTACTTACCATTATTGTTTGTGTTTTTCAAACTTAAGAAACTTTTTTCATATAACTGATATCAAAAAAATAAAAACACTATAATAAGTTGAAATCGAAGCACTCCTTCTGGTAGACATTTTGTATACAGGATATAAAAAAAAAAATAAACACCATTGTAAAACTACTAGCTTTCTCGCTCCGCTCAGAATCTAAAATACATAAATAAATGCATTAAAAAGGACTAACCTATATCAAAATTAATATTTTCAATTTTATTTTTATCAGTGGCGTCTTTTCAGTTTTTAATAAAGGGGGCAAACCTTTTGAGCAGCCCTAATGGGTAACCGGATAGATGACTTAAAAAACAACCGCTCCCGAGTAGGTACTTATTAATATATTAAGTATGTTCTTTTTACTTCATAAAACACACGCATACCAACTTTTAGTCATGTCCACACATGCGTCTAAATATAAATATATTCCAACTATTAATTAAAAATTTATCCTTGTGACCAGTGGTGAACAATTTTAACTTAAGGAACCAAATATATTTTGTTTATCCACCCACTCAAAACAGGATGTAAACCAAAATTTGCAGATATCTCAACTTTCAAGTTCATAATTATTATTTAGAAACAATATTTTTACAAATTTTCCACCACCACCCCCAAAAATGTACGGAACCACGGCTCAAAAAAGGGCCTCGCCATTTGTGACAGTAATTTCTTAGTACCTACACAAAATAATATTTTCCTATAAATATAATAGGCATGTTTTTGCACTAATAATAATGGTTAATCGAAAACCACTGGACCACGACCCATTGGGATGCTTTTAAAATCAGACAAGGGCCAATGCCTACCTGGCCTCCACAAATAACGCCACTGTTGTGCCCTTTAAAATTCGCCCCACTCGTTATATTGGTCTGGATCCATCCCGGGTCTAATCACCTTTGTTGTTGAAGCGAATTGTTGAATACAATTTTACATAAAGTATATTTTATGGGTATTATAAAAACAATGACTTTTTAAAGTGAGTATAGAATAAGTCAACTGATTAGTAGATTAGTAACTATACATTGACGGTGGTACCCACAACATAAGCTATTTTCTTAATAATTGGTACCATGATTTAGTAGTCAATTCGTAACCATTTGTAACCACAATTTTGGCGTTGGTAATATAAACTATAGTACGTGTACGTACCAAAAAAAAATATTTTCCCTAAACGGAAGCTGGCGTATCTAACGGTTTATTGGCACCCGCACCTTGAAATAATTTACTCAGAAAATTCAAAACTAATCCAGCGTTTGATAACCAATTCGTAACCATTTGTTCAGTATTCAGACATATTATATGTACATATCTCCCAAACGGTGATAAGGAAAATTTCCAACAGCCCTACCTCACTACAAGCTGCGACCGGCTTTTACCGGTTAGCCGTCGGTGCGCGTGTACATCTAGTCCGCGTTACTTCATTAATTATTTGTGTTAGTTTTTTGTGTTTTTTGGGTGATCCAATTTTCCACCAAAAGCAACCTTTCAGTTAACCGCTAGTACAATAATATATAAGGAAGCCCTTACTATGAAAAGATATGAAGTTATTAATAATTGACAATGGTTTTGAAAAATAAAAAATAATTAGGTAATCAATTATTAATGAAATATATTTAAAAAAAAACACATAGTTGACCTACTTGTTTCACACAAATTTAATAATAATTGTATAATACATTTTATCATTATATTATATTATTAAAATGTTGGTCAATTTTATAATAAACAAGAATAGTTAGATATTTATATAAATAATAAATAAATATTAATTTAAAAAAAAAACACTTTCAAGTAATACTTACATTATTGAATACATTGAATATTGTATAATGTGATTACAAAAATAACATCTGCTAATTATACAAAATCAATTTTAAAATTATTAATCTTGATTTTAAAATCATTTAAAATTGTATTTTGTTATGATTTATGAGCCTTGTTATTTTTTATATATTTCCCCTTTTATATTGATCAATTAAACACTGGTTTCTTTTGTGTTGCTTAACAATTTGTTTTCACGGTATTTTTGGTTCTCTGATGTTTCTTAATTTACAATAAACATCAGTTTGTACTTATTCGATTAAGACATTTAACCATTGTAAAACTGATTGCGAATCTCGATAAAAACTTTTTTTAAATGTGCATGAAATGACTCACCGGAATTTTTTGTGCTTGTAAGTTCAGAATATGCAAGTGGCCAAAGTTTTGGAGGATAAATACAATCTTCAGAAATATGCGTTTCTACAAAATAGTCGGCAAATGTATTTACCTACCTAGTCTTTCATCAATCGGTCATTCGCTTATAACTCAATAACTTACATCTTCCGGATTTAGAAATAAGAAGTCAAATATATTATGTAACCATTTACCAATTTCAGATGACCAACACTCGATAAGCACAATTTCTTGAATTTTATGGTACTAGATTGGGTTAAATGAAACCAACATATTGAAATATTAGTTTGCAGCCACATTTCAGAGACAGCATTAAGCATAGCCCTTTCAAAGTCAACTTTAGGTAGAGAAAAAATTAAGTCTTCACACTTTTTGCTTATTGCACGAAAAACATAAATTTACGATTGTGTACATTTATTAGGTAATAAGAAAAACTTTTGGGATATAATAACCTTTAATATATTCATGAATTGAAAAAAATTGAAGAAAAAAAACGAACACATTAATCGAAAGTTCCGTTTATATAAATACTATTAACTGTTGATAAAAATCTAAGATTTATTTCACATGAAAATATTATTATATTTTCTTTTTTGTCATTAAAGTTTTCATTTTGTTTCGTTTTCACGTCAATTAAATTAAGTACTTTACGGGCATCAGCTATATCAATACGATTCCGAAGCGTAATTTTGCTTCAGTTTTCGTTCATAATTTTTCTTTTGTTTTTAACGTCACTTTTGAAAATTACTGAAAATGTTTGCTTTTGACCCCCAAAGTACCAAATAGATTCACTTTCTTATCAGAAAAGTTATCCAAACTCTTTTACTGTCCTAAAAGGTGATGACAGACACAAAAAAAAAATAAAAAACACACATCATTGTAAAATCAATACATTCATCGCTTCGCTCAGAATCTAAAATAATTGAATTCTTTTGTTGTTAAAGTGTATATAAGTACCAACAGTTATTAATTTTAAATTTTAATACACACATTTATTTAAAAACAATAAAACGTTTATTGAATTACTATATGTTATTTCTTAGCTTTAAAAAATGGTATAATTATTAATTTTGTATGTAAAAAAATTATGTAAAAAAAAAGTAACTAATATTTAACTAAGTTAAGTTACTTTTATTTTATTTTCTAAATGACTTGTAACTTTTACAAGTTAAAAAAAATAAAGGTAACTTTTAACTTTAAACTTAACTTACATTTTTCTATAGTAACTTAACTTAACGAATTAAAAATAATAGTTAACTTTCCCAGCCTTAATTTAAATTTTTAACAGTTTTATAATTTTAATAATTTATTATTTGTATAGACAATTTCAAAGAAAATATTCCAGGTTATGGTGCCAAGGTAACGCACCTAGGTATTATACATTCGTATCATGGACAAATATTAACTCATTAAGTTAGTGATTGCCTAAAAAAAATAATAATAACTCGTTATGCAAGGCTGGGAAAGTTAACGATTTTTTTTAACTTGTTAAGTTAAGTTATTTTAAAATAATAAAGTTAAGTTAAAAGTTACTTGTATTTTTTTCGTTAACTCGTTAAGTTAAAAGTTAACTAAAAAAAAAATGTACTTAACTTGGTGTAAAGTTAAAATTTGCTAATTTGTAAAAATAAAAATTCCAGAAACATAATATGGTTTATTAGATAGTTTTTCTTTAAGCTCGAGAAAATTACTGGGGAAATTTAAAATGATACATCAAAGTAAAAACCCTTTCAAACATTTGCATTATTCTTCAGATGAAAATTAATTTAATTTAGATACTTTTGAAATAAAATTAACTTGAAGTTAAGAGGATGCTACACATTTATAAATTTGTCCGTAAAAACCGTTTCGCGCGGGAAAGAACCGGGACGGCTACAGTCATAATTAAGAAATGAAATTTTCACCAAATAATAAGGAAAACATGGACTGTGCAACCGCGTTTTTAATTTTTCGATATCACTTCTAAAAAAAAAGTTTTTATTGTTTTAAAAATCATTATTTTTGTGTTTTTCAGATTTGAATAACTTTTTTTGTAGAAGTGATATCGAAAAAATAAAAACGACATTGCATAGACAAAGTTCTCTTGTTTGCAGTGTGAAAATTTCGTAACTTAGTTATGATTGTAGCTTTCGTGGTTCTTTCCCGCGCAAAACAGTTTTTACGTAAAGATTTCAATTTTATTGAATATTGTTTACTGTAGTGTGCTGCTGTCCTACGGTCGTTGCGACATCGAATACGATTTCCCCCACCACGATAGACGGCAATTATATTTGCTCGGGTTTAGACTGGGCCTGGGCCGTGCCGCGCCGCGCGCTATGGTTATCGGTAATCAGCTCGCCCGTAATAATTTCCAGGAATAGCTTTGATATGAAACAATTTAATTTTGGTGACTAGCTAGAGATACTACTCTACTACCATAGAGTGGCATAGACATAATATACTGCTGCGACACGTCGGATGACGCGCATTACAATACTACATGTCTAGTGCTTCAACAGCCAACATTCAACATTGTTTAATTGTTATTTTTAATTTGTTATTGTTTGTTGAAATTTGTTTCATTTTGTATTTTATTCTGTGATAAATATTAAAATGTCACCCAAAAAATTCCGTACTAAAAAAAGGACAGTCGGAAATAAAGCTATACGTCAACGTATGAAAGATCTAAAAAAGAAACAAGGGTTGTAAGTAATTTTCTAATTGAACTTTATTACAATTTAAAATGAATACATTTTACAAAATAGGTATGTAATTTATACAATTATTTTTTTAAAATTAATTTATAGAAAATCTATATTGACTAGAATAGACATTCAACAAACAGAAGAAACTGTTGAGTCTTAATCTAATAGTATTAGTATTACTGTGACAGATGACTCAAATGGTAAACTAGTCGATTCTTTCTCGGGGTAAGTTATTGGCACAGTCTAAAATAGTGTGCAATACAACACTGTTAGTGCAGTACGAAATCAGAATAGTGCAGTACATAAAAAAGTGTATTGATTATTTTAGTGTTATGCATATGTTAGAATTTTTCTTTGTATTTTAGATTCTGAACGGAGTGATTTATGTGTTTATTTTACAATGATGTGTTTTTATTTTTGTATCCGTCATCACGTTTTGGAGCAGTAAAAGTCTTAAAAATAAGGGGTGGTTTCGGATAGTAAAGTGAATGTATATTGTACTTCGGGGGGTCAAAACTGAAAAAGTTTCATTAGTTTTCAAACGCGCTATTCTACTCTTCAAACTACTATACAGCAGAGCGAGTTCTCGATTAACCTAACCTAACTAACCTAACGTTGTATACATTTCACTTTCGGTGTAGCGTCCTCTTAACACGTTAATCTTTAAAAAAAAGTAACTTATTAAGTTAAAAGTTAACTTGAAAAAAAAAGTAACAAGTTAATTAACTTAATTAAAATCACCTTAACGTTTTAACTTTTAACTCGTTAATGCTCAGCCTTGTCGTTATGTAACTTAGTTAAAAGTAATTTAACTTTAACTTATTTGGTACATATCTCGTTAATGCCCAACCATGTTAAAAAAAACGTTTGAACTGTTCTTTCAGAAATCAGTGGTTGTAAGATCACATGTGAAATCAAAAGTCTTGATTATTATCATTTTACGGAATAATACCTAATATCGTTTTGCGTTTAATTAAAAATATTCAAATCGACAAAGTGGTCGAAAAAACATTTGTCACTATCGAAACAAGTAGCGAAGCGAGTGTAAACAATGACGAGTAATGATGAACCCGACAAAAAACCTCGTAGCAGTACCGCGAAAATGAACGCTCGGGAACAGGAAGAAAACACTCGACGCCGCCGTGTCAGTAGCTCGGACGAGAAGTTGTTGTCGTCGTCGTCGTCTTCCTCGTGGTGGTCCCAGAAATCTAGTGCAGGTGTCAGCGGGCAGTCGTCGCCGAAAAATTCCGTGACGTCGGGTCCACTTCCGGTGACAGCATCGCGCTCCTCGGCACGGTCCACGGCATTCGCAATCGCCTATGGCCGGCTTGGATTTCCACTGGCTACGGTCCACGGGGTGGTGGACGGCCAGCGTTTACGGTGGCTGGTGCCACCTGAGCTGGTGGACTACGACGCGTATCTGCCCGTGCTGGCCGACGGGCTGCGCGAACAGCCCATGCCTTATGGGACGTGCGCGACGTTCGGCCTGTGGGAGCTGCTGGCTTGGGACATCCCGGGTGACCGCGTGCTGTCCGCTTTGCCCCAGACCGTGTTCCCGATCCGCCGGGCTCTGGACGTAGGCCCACGTGACTGGCCAACCACGGTGCGCGCGCTCAAGTCCCTCCAGAAGCTGTCGTCGGCCGGCCGCAAAGGCCTCGTAGGGCCGGCCATGGTGTCCTATTACCGACAGCTGTTGTCACCCATCAACAGATACCAGCACACCGGTGCTGGAGTGATCGCCACTGACGGCCTGGACGTAAACGTCACGTATAACCTGTCCAACCTGTGCCATGACACGCTGTGTGTGCTCGAGCGCACCGGTGGTGCTTGCGCTTACAGCAGCATCAAGTCTGTCGTACCAACATACCAGAGCTGTATCACGGTAGTTGGATGCACAGCCACTGGTAGCCTGGACAGGATCAAAGTCGGCTACAAGGCACTCCAGTAATAGTCCTGCAGGACACAGTGGTTGTCCGGTTTTTAATGTTTGTAGGTTTATATGGTTTTTCGTCGACGATGACGAACCATATGGTATAAAATGGTATAATTTTATATTATATTATATTATTTTACAAACGTATCCGATGTCACAGTGTTTAAGGATTATGTTTTATATTTAATACTTACTTGATTAACCATTATATTATCATAATATTATGTTACATTTTGGTCTTTGTCCGTGTTTCGCTCTTTATCTACATATTTTATATTTTCTGGCGTAATTGCAAGTATCTACGGTTATTTGTTCTTGAATTATAAGAAAATAAGAAAATCGCCAAAAAGAGAAATTGAGTGAACATCCAATAATGTAAAAATTTGAATTTTGGGCGCTCATAAAAATTTAATTTGACTTTCTGGTAGACTTTCTGGACTTTCTTTTTTATATAAAGGTAAACTTAAGAAGAATCTTGTATTCAATTTTCAAGCTCTTTGACTCAACGAATACAATTTTATTGACATACCTATGGTGTATAATTTAGGTGTAAACATTCAGTGAAAATTTCATGTGGCTCATTTGTATAGGGTTACCCAAAAACCTAAATCGATTTTTTTAGAAAACCAATTTTGCGTAAAAATTCTTTTTTTTCGAGTAGCAGATTTAGTGATTTAGATACCTATAATTATTGTAATATATTATTTATTAGGATGTTAATTAGCCTCTATTTTATATTAGTCTTATTTTTATATATACTTTTTATACTTTTTATGTATACTTATATACTTGTAGCTTAAAAACAGTCAAAATATTTAAAAACTGTATAATGTAAAGTAAATGCTAATATAAATATTTGGTGAAAATGTCAAGTATATATCTACCTACTGTTATTTGTTTTTGAGTTATACCAAAATGACAATATTGAATTTTGACTTCTCAAAAGAATCATCTCGATACACTTTGATAACAGAAACCACCATCAAAGTGGAAAATCAAAGCATTATTTTGACTACTTATTGTATATATACATCAAAAATAAAAATGAAAAAAACGCATTATTGTAAAATCAATACATTCATTGCGCCACTCTAAATATGAAATCCTGAGTTATTAATTACTAGTAATAAACATAGCATATATAATATACATTGAAATAGGTTTATTTAACGTTGACGATATTTCGTATATTTTTCGTGATAGAAGTACGTTTATCCAACGTTGATCATTTGTTGATAGTATGTTGGGTCGAACTTACATCGAAATATGGGTAAAGATAAACATATATTTTACGTTTAAGTTACGTCTTGACATATTCGTATATTTTTCATGATAGAAGTACGTTTATCCGACGTTGATCATACGGTTAATCGAACTTACATAGAATACGGGTAAGCCGTGTAAACATTAAACAGTATTTACTCATCGAGTCACTCACTCACTCGTCATTTACCATCGGTTGTCGGTAAATGCACGATGATCAGCAGCAAGCCCGGATTATAGGGAGGAGGGCAAGGGGGACACGGTCCAGGGGCCCATCTTAATCCCCAAAATATATATTTTTTAACGCGTCCAATACAGTTTTCAAAAAAAAATAATAATTTAAGTAGGTAGGTAAATTATTAATAATTATAAAATAAAATTCTTCTTAATTTTATACCATGCAAAATTACTATACATTGTTTGCCAACAATTTTTTTGTTTTTTTTTTTTGAGCATTTTAGATTACTGATTTAACTATTTAAGTATACAAAAAGGTAGTTATAAGAAAAAAATATTGAGCTCTTGTGAATTAGGTATTTAAGTTAAAAGTATTATTGCATATTAAACTAAACTTTAGAGGACCATAGTTCATAAACTAGCGAACCAAAATTGATCATTTTGCTGTCAACATTTTCAGGAAAAAAGTTTTACCAGAATCCATCAAAAAATATAGTGGTTACCATTTAAAAAAATTAATTCGATTTTACTATTGGGACAAGTGCGTGTTTAAAAATTTGAAAATGTTGTAAAAAAATTGCCTGTTTAAAATAAAGAAACACGTCTTATTTTGTTTTAACGAAATTTCAAATCATCGATTCATAATTTTTTTAAAAAACCGCGACAAAGACATATCCATACACTGTATATTTTTTCTTTAGCCGTGAGTACTCTGGATAACGGATCCTTCAATCTCATCCCGTGGGCGACGAGGACAGCCCAACTGAAAACCCGACTTAGCTAACGCCCGAACGGTACCTAACAGTGCCCGTCGAGCTGTGTGGCATGCGTTCGGCCGACGCGCGCGTGTACCTCGCGTGCTCGCGCTCGCCGGCCGCGCGTTCGCGACATATGTGGATAGGCCAGTCGGGGGCTGTCGGGAGTAGCGCCTTAGTAGAAGGGGAGCTATTTGACTGGGTCGAATCCAGCGCTCGCCGACGCGGTTATACGAAACCCACCGATCTATCTCGAACGAGAGCAGCCGGCGGGGGACCGTCAGCCTGGCGCCAGGGCGCCCTGACGTAACCCGTCGGAGGGATGTTTCCGCGTCACCCAAAGGCGTGAAGGAGCCGCCCTCGCGACATATGGCTAAAGGTGTAAAAACCCCCGAGGGAATGGTCTTATAACTCCCCGTCACACAGTGGTTAGTAATGTATATTTTTTCTATAGTAAAAAACTATACAATAATATAAAGTCGTTAATATGTAATGATACAATTATATTGAAGTTAAAATTGAAAGGGGGCCCACTAAGTATAAGGTGTCCCGGGGCCCAATTGATCCTTAATCCGGGCTTGTCTTTGTGTAATGTGTTTAGTAATACACCAACATACAGTGAGGTAGTCTCTAATGACCTTTTTTATTATTATTTATAAAAATCATCATAAATTAACAATATATAAACACCAAATACCATTTTATGATTATCAATCCCTTTTATGCTGAGTTTATGTTAGAGATTGAGAGTATATACTATATATATTAGTAAAAGAATTAAAATAATAACATCCCGAAATTCAAACCAAAATAAATAAAATAAGTTATTATTTATAGATTATAATATAACTAAATCAAACGAAAGTCTTATGGAATTTAATAGGAAACTATTTTGGGAATCAAGAATGAATGGTAAAGAACTGGGCTATTGTTTCATTTTAATAAGTCATGACAGGATATTTTGCAAAAAAAATGAACAGAGCAAAAAGATACAAGTAAAATGTTTTAAAGATCTTAACTTTTAGGTGCTTGATGCTGGCAACGCCAGTTTGAAATTCAACTCAAAAACAACTTCAGTATTTGACAATTGTTATACAATTTATACAAATTTCAAAATATACATATTTTGGAACATTTTATATATTTTTAACTACAAAATCAATTTAAAATTTTTAATTGATAAATTTTCTCAATGTTTTAACTTTAAATGCTTATAAAAAAATTGTGCCTATGTATTTTTAACTTCAAGCTTTTTGATCCAACAAATAACATTTTATTGACATTTATAAAAAAAAAAACAAAAAAATTGGAAGCTTAAAATCTTAGTAAACAGCTCAAAACAAGACAAAATATTTCAAACATTTTATGGTGTATAGAAATGCTAATGTAAAAATTCAGTTAAAATGTCATGTATCTATGGTAGTTTTTTAGAGTTACACTAAAAACCAAAATCGATTTTGTCAAAAGCCCTGCTTTGCCTCAAAATGTGATGACAGACATAAAAAAAATTGGCTCCCACAATTTTGAATTTCAACTTAAAAACCACTTCAGTAATTGTTATACAATTAGTACAAATTCCAAATGACTTCAAAATCATCAATCAGAAAGTGAAACAGAAGAAATGTATGATGGATGTTATTCATATTTTCTGTGCAATATAAGATATTATACACATATTTTTATTTTTATGGTTAATAATATTGGTAAGTTATATTATAATAGTCAGTTTAAAATTAAAATTATAAAAAAAAATGTAAGAGATTTGCTATAGATAATATTCACACTTGAAAATTTGATAATATGACAAATCACTCTAATATCAAAGATGACAGAGTTAAATTGATTATTTAGAAAGTACATTTTTCTATGCTATGCTTTTGTAATACGGAGACAGAGCATTCGGGTGTAGCATCCTCTTAATAAAACATACATTATAGAAAAGGATTATTTAACTAAAGCATACAATTGAAAAAATTAAATTAAAACAGTTATATCACATATTTAATGAAATGTATTTAATAGACACAAAGTAAGGTATCTAAAATTAAAATAGTGTATACAATAATACCTATACTTGCATAAATACTCTCGTAGCAATATAAACAAAATAACTTAACTTTATGTTAATATTAAGCATAAAAATAAAAATTGATTTGTACCAATGATTGAATAGTTCTATACAATGATGAAATTATAGTATATATTATATAATTTTTTTTTTTTTTATTAACCATTGCAAAGCCCTGCAACTATGGCCATTAGCTGTTTATTTGATTGTAGGGGAGGATACTGTAGGTTGGTAAACACGTGTGTTTCGGTTTGGCAGAATTTTCAAGTGGGCTCCCATAGGTGAAAGTATAGTATAATTTGTAGTAATTACTGGTAATCTCATAACTAGATATCAGTTATTAAAAATAAGGTGTTTCGAATTTTTACCAAGTGCTAACTAAAATGCACTTCCTTATAATTTTTTTATTATGAGTTACTTTTTTACAGAGACTTCTATTAAATTGTCAAGCTTTATAACCAACAAATAAAATTTTATTGATATTTATAGAAAAAAAAACTAAAAAAAATGGAAACTGAAAATGTCCGTAAACAGCTCAAAATAAGTCAAAATATTTGGAAAATGTTATGGTATATAGAAAATGCCAATATAAACATTCAGCCAAAATTGCATGTACCTACAGTAATTTGTTTTAGAGTTACACCAAAAACCAAAATCGATTTTCTCAATAACAGATTTTGCTTAAAAATTCCCGTTTTTCCTTAATTTTTCTTTTGTTTTTCACGTCGCTTTTGAAAATTACTGGGAATTTTTGCTTTTGACCCCCCAAAAATAAGAAAATCCAAGCACTTTTACTGTCCTAAAAGGTGATGACAGACACATAAAAAAATAAAAACACACATCATTGTAAAATCAATACATTCATCACTTCGCTCAGAATCTAAAATTATGATATAACCAGGGCTTAAATTTAAAATAAATATATCGTTTTACGTTTTTTTTATAATTAAACGTAATAGAATTTTAACGTTTATCGTTATTGTACTTTCAAACGTTATTCTAGTTTTTTTTCTGTTTAACGTTTAATATTTATTTTTTTTTTTTATAAATTTAATTGTTATTTTCGTTATAGATAATAATAAAAAAATCTTATCGAATTATCGAATTATTAAAACAATGCGAAACTACATAATATACATACAGAATATTATTCTCTAAGATTTAAAAATGGCGGCGATTTGGTCGTAAAATGTTTTTGTATTGACTGAATGAACGTTCCACATCAACTGACGTAATGATAGCATACTTCATATTAACTACATTAAGTGGTGTGAGCTCGACATCCAATAATTCTGTTGGATTTAGTCCTTGGTGTATATCTCTAATTATTTTTAAATTTTTCAGCCCTTGATTTTTTTCCATCACATATTCACATTTTTCTCTTACTACATTTCCTATGCGACCTTGAAATTGTTCTAATTTGTTGTTTGATTCTTCAACAATGCATAAACTTTCTGATAAGGACCCCGGACGCTGATTCATTTTTATTTTTCAATAAACCACCCAACAAGTGCAGTCCGTATTAGATTTTTATAGTGGTGTAGTGGACATAAAATCATAAACAAAATATAGTCTGTCGAGTCTCGACTGTGTCACGTGTTTTATATATTGCGCAACCAATTAATTATATTCTAATAAATAATAATGAATTTGATCATTATAATATTTAGTATAGTTGTGGACCATTTACGTTAACAAATATATAATAATCATTTAATAAAATTTCAATTTTATTGGATTTCATCATTGATTACAGCAAGGCTGGGCAAGTTAATGATATTTTTTAACTCGTTATAAGTTAATTTAAGTATTTTTTTTTTCAATTTAGTTAAAATTTTAGTTAATTGACATTTTTAAAACATCAATTAAGTTTAAATTACGTTAACAAATAATGTTAACTTAACTTAACTTCAATTAATAAGTTAAGGTAATTAATTTAAAAAAAAAAAAAATGCATTGAAAAGGTATTAAAATAACTAATAAGACGTGTTAATTACTTGGATACTAATATACCTAGATTATATATCATTTTGGAACTCTATATTTCACTCTGGGTTCATTTGAATTTAAATTTTAGTGTGAATGTGCTTAGGTACTGTATTGTAACTAACATTTATAATTGAAAAAATAAATTACTCAATCATTTAAAAACTATAAAAAAACTACTATATTTTTATTCAAAATATCTATTATATTTTAATTACAATGTCATCTCAAAATTTTGATCTGCCATTGATCCTCCTCTCTTGTTTAGTAACTGTCCTCCAGCATTAAAAAGCCGCTTAACATGTGCAGATGAAGGGACGGCAGTATTATACTTAATATATATTTCTTTAATTGTATTTGGTAATTCTGAAGGAGATTTAATATTTGTGTTAGACGTGTAAGAAGTTTATAATCATTATTTGAATCCAAAACATTATTTTCTTTAAAACTAAAAATTTTATCTTCAAAGTCACTATTACGACATTCTGTAGATGTTGTGTTGGAAGTAGACTGAAGATTTTCTTGGGAATTTGTTGTTATTGATGAGTTATCAATTATGGTTACCATAAGTGTAGGTTTGATTTCGTTCCGATTATCTTCTACTGTTCAATTAAGTTTGAATTTTGGAACCATACAAGCAGCCACTTGACACATCTTTGACTCCATATAACTCATGAATCTAATAACAAAAATTTTCTTGACATTATTTGAGTTTAATTAGGTGTAAAACAAATTAAAATAATTACGATATTAATAATCTCTATTTTTTTCATCTATTTTTTTCCTTACATACCGTATCATCTTAAATTAAGTACTTTCTTCTTGGTACAATAAGTGGTGTCAAAATTAACACTTCTAAGTCATTGCACGTAATATATATTTTCCCCTCTGTACAGACGTTTATTCTAGTTCTAAACGACTCCATCATTACTAATTTCTATTGCATCAAATGCCCGCTACTCAGGTATGTTTTTTTATACAAACCACTCAACTGAGCCCACCATATTAAAGTAAAAATACTACTACTCAACCAAAAACAAAGAAACCTCTACTTTTCATTAAATAAAAAATCAAATATCAATCTTAAAAACAAATTAATTCTTTACAAAACATTATTATTTATTAATTCCCCTTTGGAATTACATATTCAACTATAGAAAATAGCTGAACCATTAAATTTACAAAAAAAATCCAGTTATTTAAATTCTATGTTGGCATAAACATTAAAGTACCTTCATTTATACGTTATATAATTATTTATTTAATAATATTATAGGTACTAATATATACTATATATTTTTTTAAATTATCAGTGTCTCAAATATTATTACCTATCTATTAATTTGCGACAAATGGATCACTTGTCTCTTAAGCTAATAACCATTGAAACCAAAATAATCATTGAGTATTTATATTATTTTATTATCTTATATTTATATCTAAATATTCATGTGCCTATAAAATATATTTTTTTTAAAATATGTTTTGAAAATGCTTAACTCAAAATTTATAAATTGTTATTCTGAATTATTAGAAAAAATTTTTTAAATAAATATAAATACTAAATTATAAAAAAAAAAATACAAATATTATTTTAAATTACTTACTATAAAGTAATATATTATCTATATAATTAAGTATTAATGTACATTTTGCATATCTGTATTGTAGAGCAAAAATTAAATATGTTATTTAAACACTGTAAGTAGAAAATTGTTTCCAACAAAATCTATAAATGCGTTAGCCTAGCACAAATAAAAATATACAATATTTTTAATTGATTTATAAATTAAACTATGGATTTTATTATAAGTTATAAATTATAAATTATTATTTTAAGATTATTTTTTGAGCTCATAACTGAATTTAATCAGTAATTATTAACTATTCATATAAAATAAAATTATGTAAGATCATTAAAAAAGGATAATTACCTAAACTTTTGACAAAATTAGCTGCATTGTCAATGACTATTAATATTGTTTTATTTTGAATTTTAAATTTGTTGAGTACTTTGTCTATTGATTCAGCAATATTGTCTTATGTGTGTCTTATCCCTATCATTCGTCTACATGTAAGTCCTTTCGAACATCTTTCCAATGTTTAAAGATTAATCCAATGGATAGTAAATCCTATGTATGATCTAAATAATAAAAGATTATAACTTAACTTAATATTATATGAAATAGAAAAATTTAACAGGTACAAAATGTCCAAAATATTTACTTGTGCAATATGCTCCAATAGTCTGTTGTAATACGTACAAATTTAATTGTATCTAATTCACTGACCATTTCATTTATCATTTTATTGTATAAATATTCAACATTGCGCATTAAATTTCTCCGAGATGCAGGCACTTTATTTGATGTAACTTTGCAGTATTTTACAAATGCTGGATGTTTAATGAATGTAAAAGGCGACACAGCATCAATAATCAGTTTTAAATTAGCCTTATCAAACTCAGCTTGATCTAACTTTTTCGTTGGTCGAACTTTACCAACATCACTTAATTTCAGTTGTTAATGAGATATTGATGTAGAATCTGTTGGTTTCTTTTTCACACAATTGTTAAATTCTGTCAAATCATTAGGATGCTTAATCTGAAAAAAAAAATGATAAATAATATTATATAATATTATGCACGAGAATATACCTAGAGAATATTCTAAAATTTGTTAATTTTTATATATAAACAACAATAATCAATACAAATTATTTAAAGATATTAACATTACAATATAATAAATAATAATTATTCTTCTATAACATTGTGACAAATTATTTGAGATCCATAGATTCATAAATCATAAACTTTAGTAACTGCACAATGAATGAACAAATAAAAATATGAACATCTATGACTATGTTTTGAAACTGTTTTAAAATTATCTAATAAAACGAAGGTAGGTACTTAACTATTTGTATTATAGTTTATACATATTTAAGAAATCAAGCATTACCATTATTTTAATATAGAATCCACACAGAAATTAGTAAATTCATATACAGATACATACTTTGATATGTGTTCTAAGATTTGAATTGGATGATATAGAAGTAAAAATTCCTTCTTCTTTTGGACCACACAAAATTAATTTAAAGATCAAATTATTTTTGTTTAAATTTAAATCTCTTGATTTTAGCTGTTCGAAATAAGGAGTTATTATTGGCCAATTTGATAGATTATTAGAGCTGTTTACTTCTTGATGCTTAAGATTTGTACTAAAATCTGAGAAAAATATGTAGGCATTACAATTTTGAAAAAAATGTAAGACATTATTTGGTTCTGATGTTGAACACAATATACGAAGGGTGTAAATCCAAAATTTAGGTATACTATTACCATTAGACTAATGGAAATGATACTTTTTGCACAGGTTAACGATCCACCAGGTTGTGCGGCGTTTGATTGTACAACTAGAATTTGAAATACTTTTATATACCTATTATATATAAAGCCTTTATATATATTATCTAGGCTCTCTACCTATTATTATTAATATGATAAAAGATTTATAATATATTTACACAAGACATGATTATAAATCATTAAATGTGTGAATTATAGTTATTAATTATTAAATTTTTAATTTTCAAATATAAAACACATGCGTACTTAATATTTATTAAAATGAGTTTTTTTGTACCTGGCTTTATACAAATAAAAATCGTATATGAAACAAGAAAAAAATGGAGTAAAAAATGTTTTCAAATCAAAGGTAATTCATTAATTTAACATAATTAGTATAAACCAGGGTTGACACGTATAATACGCATTATAACTTACTATATTACATTACTAATTCTAAATTGACTAATTTAAATTTTTAATAAATAAAAGTGAAAATCAAGATGCAAGTATTACAAACTGAACCTATATGTTTATGTAAAATATATTCTATATTCAATATTGAATATTCTTTAGTGAAAAGTTCAATTCTAAAATATTTAAGTAAGATTAAATAATAATTAATATTATTGCTTCAGTAGCAATAATTACACTAGAATTATACCTTTTCTTAGTATTAAACAGTTATCCAAACTACAATAAAAATGGTTTTTTTCATAACCTATGTATGTATTAAATATTAAAAATGTAATTTGTAATGAATTTAACACAGTAAGAAAAAAAAGAAGTAACGTTTTTAAATTTTACACATGTTTATAATTGTATAATATATAATATAAATACATTTTTTTATAAATATATATACTCAAGCCTGGTAAATTGAAATTGAAATTGAAAATAGTTTATGGTTATACTATGTCTTTATTTTCCATAATTATAAATGAAGATCAGAATAAGTACATCATTATGTATTATTGATAATTTAATATTTTGGAGGTGTTACGAGTAGTGTTTCAAATTGTATATTTTATTTTTATATTATATTCATATTTATTATACAATTGTTATTTTTTTATAATTTTGTTTTGAAAAAATATTTAAATACTAGTTTATAATTCTTTGATTCTCTAATTATTCTTTTATAAAAGTTAAGTTTTGTATTAAATATTTATTATAATCATTGATTTAATATACTACTATCAATGTTGCAATGTATTATTTACAGTGTTCGGAACGTACACTAAAAAAATTAATTAGTTAAAAATGAGTTTTTAATATCTGACACGTTGGTTGAGTTACATTTTCATAAGGATTTCCTAGTGATAAAATTAAGCGAATACCTAGGATACTTATTATAATAAACTAATTAGGTTTATTATAAATTCGTGGAAATCATAATATTATTGTTGTTGTATGTCTAGCTGGAAACTGGAATTTCACATATTTAATTTATATATTTTGCAATCAAACAAATATTTTAGAAATTATAATGGGAAAAATGAAAATATTATTATTAAAATATAATTAGTTAATATATTTTATACATATAATAGTTATTACCATTTAATAAATTAAACGTCATTAAAATCGATTAAATTCATTAAAAATATAAACGTCGTTCACGTTCTTTTTGCAAAAAACAAGCGACGTATTGTTCGTAGTGAACGCATGAATGATGTTTTATCCAAACACTGATAATTTATAACCTTTTGAAAATAAAAATATTTATTGTAAGTCTGTATGTACCCAATAGTGTATTACTTTATACCATTTCTTAATATACTATATGTATAGTGTATACTTAATTAATTTTTTTAACTTTTCTTGTTAAACGGTGTATCAATATTTTTGAATTTGTATTTTATTATTTGTGTTATAACAGTTTAATAAACATGCGTGATTTTATAACAGTTCTCTTTTGAATACTACAGAAAAAAATTATGATATAGGATAAAACTTTTATAGAATTTTTATTTTAAAAAATACCAGCAAAAAATTGCATACTGTACAGTATATTCGTATATCAAACAATATATATTCTAGTAGAACTATCAAACGACGCGCAACCTGGTGGCGATTCCGTGTACTTTTTATTATACCAGTAAAAATCTGTCTAGTTTTATCAGCTAGTGCAAGCTCTCTATCCTTAATCTTCATGGTGTGCACGCTAATGATTCATTACAACAAAGTAACACTGATTGAGGTTTGTACATAATGTTTACATGCATTTTGTTACATCACTGATTCATATTTCTTTAACATATCTTCAAATGATAGCAGGCTCTTTTATAAGTCTAAAAAATATTTAGAATTAGTTGATAAATTAAGTATATTTATTTATTATTTTAAATGTTTTTGATTAATTAATGTTATTTAAAATATCTGTACAAAATCTAACAAATAACATTAAACCAATAATATATTAATATATTATATACAATTTAGCAATGTATACTAGTTGTTTACCTTGTTTGTCATTGTTGAGGTGAGGGAGTCAATTTACTTATTTGAATTCATATGGCAATTGAATAGTTGTAAAAGTACTTCATAATCAAATTGTAACCAGTAACATAAAACAAACCTATTATAAAGACAAAAATAAATATAGACAATGTTTGTATCTTTAAGTTTGATTATAGGTCAATACACATTAATTTAAGTTAATTAGGTCTGATGAACATATTGGTATGTTATGCAATAGTAAGACAGGTTTCTGTAAGTTACAACAAATGAACGAACGATATATTATTCTTATAAGTGATTGCTAAAAAACAGCACTCCAATATGCATCATATTCAATGTAAAAAAAATGTAAACAATAATGTACAAAATACATGAATTGCACACTTGCGGTAAAATAATACATTAGTTAAATTAAAATAATTACCTCAGAATAATACCGCTGAAATTATGTTCAACCAAAATTCCAATATCTCCATTAATCACATTGTTACTGTGTAAATTATTCACTAAATCGTATAGACTATATTCTGCATATTGAATAGAATTATTATTATTAATAATTTGCAACTCGTTGTTACAAAGTTGGACATTTATAGTATTAATATATCATCTGAAAAAATATAGTTTAATACAAATAAAAATAATATGATAAATTAAATAATTAAAATACCTAGGTACCATTAACAATAATATTATTCTTGAATAGAAATTCAGTGGTTTTCTGTGAAATTAACACAAATTCCACTCTATATTGTGATGACTGCACGGTTATTTATTTTTTATTTTTTCATAAAGTGTAAATCTAATATATTAGAAACGGTTACCTTACACCTATTACAACTATAGTTCAGTGATCATTACTATGTGAAATGGTAAATCACCATTTTAAAAAAAAACAAAAAACATTTTAACTTTGTACACATTAATTTATAACTAATAATAATTGTCAATTGCAATTTATTAATATTATTTAGTTATTATCAGCTGTGATTATAACAAACATGGTTTAAGATAGGGATATTTAAAAATGCTGTAATCACTTTTTTATTTTCAGATATTATATTCTTTTCGGCACAACAGTAGTTGTACTCGTCCATTCAGTCATTCAGTTAATTAGGCTCACCCATTTTTCGGTCCAATGTTCCCGATATTAAACGGTGGAAAAAATCTGTTTGATAGTCTATTGATGATGGTACATTACACAATTTTGCCTAATGAATTAATACAATAATACAAATTTAAGTCTTAGACGGCTTTAAAATGAATACATATAATAATAAATTTGAGCCTTAAATGGCTAAGACACACAATCTTACAAATCAATCAATAAATATAATAATAAGTTTAACATTTTGTTTACCACTTACCCAGTAATGCTATGGTGCGCATGGTGCCGAAATCTATAATTAAGATTTTAGAAAACAAAAATACACAGATGTGATCTCTTACACACATGGCAAACACCGCTAGTATCACAGCGCGATTCACAAAAACGGCACATCAATATACATGTATACAAAATACACACAACAGAATATTGAAGAATTGAACAAACATCCTAGAACTTGGAAAGTTTATGTGAATAATATGAAAGTGATGGGCTAAACGATATTTACCTTATATTAGAACCACATTGAATGAATGAAAAAATATCTCGTGAACTACACGTAGACCAAGAAGTCGCAGTCCGAGCAAAAGAAATAAATTTTTTGCGTTCCAAATGAAATTGGATTTTTTGCCGTGCGTCAACGAGCAACAACTTATCCATCCAAGAAATGTCAAAGGTGCCACTATAACAGTTAATTAATGGACCTTTGGACTTACGTATTCTATAACACCAATGTCGACATTATTCTGAATCTTGAATTCAAGAAAAACTAGAAACTTAAAAACGAGCGAAGACGTGATAATATTATGGTTGTCGTTGATAACGATGACCAATCAGAAAGCCCACGTTTACAAGATAATGACAAAAAAATATAATATGTATATATTTGTTGCACCAGTTTGAGCGCGAACATACTCCATACATACTTAAATAATGTGTTATACCGTTTTCGAATTGACGCACTTTTTGCAATCAGTGCAAAATCGTATTCGATTTGACCGGGATAATACTAGTGAAAGGTCGTCCGAGAACGAATTGTACCTTTGGAAGTTTGGAACGAATACAGAGGGAGAACGATTTGGAACGATTCCACTAGACACCTACTCGTTCCTTTTAGGTACAAATGTGTAATATGTCCAAAGTAAAATTGTTTCATATTTGTATCACGTACCGATTGCCACATACCGAAATTTATGATGTTAAGAATGTACTAAAAAAAATCATTTATAGGTAAAGCATTGCTATAAATTTAATTTAAGTTAATACATTTGATGAAAGTGATAAATTATACATATATTATGAATTTTATATTTTAATATTAAGTTATTTAATTATAATATTGTTACTATACCCATTACCCAATATATACACACATATATATATATATAATATTATGTATATAAATACTGACAAATGCTAAAATATGGATTAAAGGGGACTAAAATAAATTCAAATCAAAATAAAATATTTTATTTCTTAACTTGTTAATGATATATGAAGGTCGAATATGTTGGCTGTTGAGACATAGGTTTTATAGTTATAAAATAATATTTTACGAATTAATGTGGTGTTTACCGTGAATTATACTACATTATGTTGATTATAATAAAAGATATAAACTGGTAAATAAAAATTATTTACTATTTATCTATGTTTGTAAAACATTAGGGTATTATATACAAATCATTGAATATTTATTAAAACAAATAAAACACAAATCGTATCGCATTTATAATCGTTTCGTATCATTGGAATATAAAGGGGACGAAGGAACGATAGTCATTGGTACTCGTCCTTATTATGGACTGAAACGTGAGAAACGATTCATATAAAGCATTAAAGTAAAGATAAATACGCCATCACTAGATAACACCAGTGCTACGACACCAGACTATCTACAGACTGCTACTCTGAAAAAAATGTTCATTGTCTATCATAATACAAGTGCTCTGATATCATTATCCGAGACGTAAACAAAATGAGCAATCCGCCTGCTATAGATACATTTATCTAGATGTAATATAGGTAAAGATTCGTAATTTATTCGTTATATATTCAACAAAATTTGTTAACGTATGTTATAACTTATAAATTAGTCAGGTACCACAAGTTTGATGACCGTGGTTAGGAGTTACGAAAATTGTCATTTGAATATTTGATAAAAATGAAATGGTTTTATACATCAAAGATTCAAATCGTAGAGACGTAGAGTACTGAGTAAGACATACTTTAACAGGTACCTAGGTATTATAAACCTACATATTATTACATGTCAACACATTTTCTGTAGGATACCACTACCGGCACTACCCAGGTTGTTATATAGGATCGTTAAGAAGACGCTACACAAGTACGCACACGGCCATTTGTTGTCTCCGTTTAACAAGTGCGTAACACATAGTAAATTTACGCTCAACAGATATCGTATATACATATACCGGACCGTTAAATTAAAAATTAGAGTGAATCGACGTCTTATGAGATTATGAGCCTTGGTGGTAAGAACATTATCCATGTTTTTAAATGGTTTTTTTTTTATGATACTTCAATTTTTTAGGAAGTTTTGCGTATTTTTATAAAATAAAAAGTAAATTAAAAAAGGTTGGCAAGTGGGTGTGACTCTGCTGTACAGTAGGTTACATGTGGGTCACTATAATGGATAGTGTTAAATTTGAATTCAATGATATAATATCATTATATAAGAAAAACGATTCTGAGCGAAAACAGTCAGTCAGCCTATGATATTGCTAAATGCTAAGTATAGTTGATGATATAAATGTGAATAAAGTAATTTATATATAACCTATTTACGTGGAACCTTGTTTTAAATTGTCAATCCTTAGCTATTTAAGATGAAAATTTGATACATTTTTAAATACAAAATAATTACTAGATTTGAAATTTAATAAATTTTGTCAAATCGAACTTTAGATGCTTACAAAAAAAATTGTGCCCATGTATTTTTAATATTTTTAAACTGCTATTGTATCAGTATATCAGGAGCTCTAAAGTAGTAAAGTAGCATACGTAATATATAACATCATAGTCAGGCCTTGTATTAAATTTTCACGCGTTTTTACCCAACAAATAAAATTTTATTGACAATTATAGAAATAAAAATCAACGAAAAAGTAACGAGTTGCTGCAACGGCGTTACTTTGCTTGTAACGCGTCACGTAATTTCTATAGAATTATTTCCAAGTTACAAAAATGTAATAGAAATTATTTTTGATAAGTAATTTCTATAGAATAACGCGTTACAGTTTTAAATTATGAAGTACCTGCCTATTACGAATTGAAAAAAAAATGTCTAGATAAAATGCCGGTATTATTATGTTTACCAATCGAATATTCACAATTCATTTTTCAATGGTTTTGACATTTGACATGAATAATTGCACCTTAAATCACGAGAACAGTTAATTAAATTTGTAGGTACCTTGGCAGAACGTTTCCTTTGAGTATCTAACTTGGACTATTAAGTTTTAAGATACGCTCATTAGAAATTTAAATTACTGTAAGGCCACACACAAAATAAAACCTTGTATTAAATCAAATTCATCAAAATATTTTTTTTTTTAAATTACCTGAATACAACTTATGAAAATAAAATATTTCAAATAAATTACTATAAATAGCTTAAGAATAAGTGAAATATTTTGAAAATTAATGCATGTGAAGAAAATACTAATTTAAAATGGTGTAAAAGTTTCAAGTTTCTGCAACTAATACTTTTTTAACAATAACAAAAATCTAAAATCGTTTAATACTAAATCTTTATTGTATGCGTGTATTTTTAATTTTGACGTCTGATGACTTTAGATTTTAGTATTTCAAAATTGTTTTCGTTCCCTAATATTTACTGTAACTGTAAACTGTAATCATTGGCTCATAGTTAGTAGATTTCAATTTGATCATTGATGTATAAAGGTTTTATGCCTTTGTGGTAGGTATAGCCGTATATAGGTTTAGGTCAGTGGTTCTTAACCGGTGTTCCGCGGAACACTGGTGCTCCGTGAACTTGCAGGCTAAAGTTTTCCGCCAAAATTATGGTGAAATATTTGGTGTACTAAATTGGCATATTTAGCCGATATTTTTAATTATTTAAATACTGTAAATACTAGCATGCAAGGTAAAATGAAAATATTTTAACGTCCAAGCATAAACTATCAGCATTTCAAAAAAAAAATATCCTTTTAGAGAACGCGTATAGTTCAAAAAAAGACGGTAGACATGTTTCTTTCGGTCCAAAATAATATACATAAAATTATTCCAATTATAACGCAACATTTAGAATTATTAAAAGAAAAAATTACGAAATATTTTAATATTGAATATTATGATTGGATACGAAATCCATTTTTTACAATCAATACATTAATTTATGAGTTCACGTTACAAGAAGAGGAGGAATTTATTACGTTGTCAACTGATTGTTCACTCAAAATTAAATTTTCCGAAATAACAGTTGAATAATTTTGGATTTCTATTCAAACAGAGTTTAAAAATATTTCTGAAGCGATTACAATTTTATTATAATATTCAACATCATACTTATGCGAGCATGGATTTTCAACATTAACAAATATTAAGACAAAAAAACGTGAAAGGCTAACTAATTTAGAAGAGGAAATGAGAGTAGTACTTTCACATATAAGACCAAATATTGAAAATATATGCAACAGTCATCAGGCCCAAATATTACATTAAATAACCGGAAAATTTCTTTAAAAATTGTATTTATTTTATATCATTTACCAATTTTTTTAAATTATTTCATTGACTAAATACGAGTATCATTATATATGTAATTTTATTAAAAAAAAAAAATGTAAGTATTGTTTTATTTTACGATCTAGTGCTCCGCAAAAATCTTATACAATTATAAGTGTTCCGTGGTTCTAAAAAGGTTATGAAACACTGGTTTAGGTAAAGCAATCATGGCCGTACTAAGTCACTTATTCCATGGAACAATTATTGATAATGTGCACTGTGTACTGTGTAGGTATATTAGGTACCTATATATGTATGTATAATATAGGTATTATAGGTATAATAGCTTATAATGTATTTCCAAATTTGAATTTTGTAACTACCTTCTATTCAATTTTAGTATTTATTATATTCATGATGTTATTGTTTACAATATTATGTTTTGTATTTATTATTACCTGTATATTTCTTTAACACATAATAAATTACTAATATTTTATATGAAAACCTGTGTTTTTTATAATGTATATTATACTTACACTCATTTATAATAAAATATGTTAAATCGTATTATTGTCAAAGTTAAAAAGATGAATAAAAAATGTAAATTATAATAATTATTATATTATTGTGTATCCCATGAATTATTTCCAATACAATATTGCTTAAAGATCTTGGACAGCATTACTTAACTGTTTAAATTTCAATATCACATATATGAATTTATAACTTATAGCCTTTGTTTTTTAAATTTTTTGTAGCGTACCCCTTCCATTTATTTGAAATGGAACGCTGGGAACGCAACATTTACAAGTGAATTTGTAAATCACCAGTTTTTCTAATGCAAAATATACCTAATAAATATGGCATATACAATGGGGTGAGGGGGCAGGAGCCATTTCCCCCTCATTGGCAGTCTACTAAAATATGTCTTATGCCAGATATACCAATGGATATTCTGTGCTTATACCTACCACTAATCACTATATCAATGTTATTTTCACCGTAATGACTATTTATTATTCTGTTCATATTATTATGTATTTACTTAATGACTGACCATAAAGTAAAAGTATAAATAAATTATTTGCATTGAGGGGGCGCTAAACGAGTCCAGCGTTTAATGTTTTAAAGAGTAATAATTAGGAAATTCACATGACATGGACATTTGAGCTATGTCTATAATGTGTGAGTAGCACGAATTAAGATATTTATTAATTATTTAGTGTATCTTAATTCGTAGCATGGACTATCTTAATCCGTGATTCGTGGTGAGTAGGTAGTAAATTATCATTAGTGGGATGTTTCCGAGAATCGCTGTAATGCCACGTCGGGAAACCGCCGTCGGATGTAATTCTCGGACGCGCACACACGTACATGTTAATACTTCGCGAGAAATGACATATATTACTATTGGTTACTAGGAAAACTACTTAAAGCGGCAGTAAATTAAATATACTTCCTGCAGAGAAGAAATTTAAGGCTCCTAATATATTGTTTCCTTAGTCACAGTTTTTATTTATAAGCATTTAAAGTTCAAATCTTGACAAAATACGGAAAAATCACGAAAATTTGCAAATTATTCTGAGTTGTGAATTCATAAAAATTTTTCTTTTTAAATCGAAGATTTGAAAATGTAATAAATTATTCCTCATATTTTTGTCTACCTTTATGAATCATGGAAAAACGTTCTTTTGGCAATTGAGTACAATGGTAGAACTGGTAATAACGCTACTGGATAAAATGGTTTTTGGTAATAAATGTAATGTTATAAGTGGTAATTCGTAAAACTGGTAGCATCCCATTTTCTTTAAGTAATTAATTTTAGTAGGGGGTGCGATCGTCCTGTCATCCAAACCACGAGCCGGCTCTGTATTTCGTACATAAATTATTAATTACGAAAATAGTAAAATTAATGAGAAAAAAAATACTATCGATTAGCAAAATTATCGATAGGTATTATCGATAGTAAAAGTTGAAAACATCGAATACTATCGATGTTTATACGGTTTGGTATTTTGATTTGTATGGAAGGTAGTCGTCGTCATCACGGGTCTTAAAATTCTCGTAATAACAACTTTTACCAGGTTAACAAAATTCAAATAAAATTCAAAAACACAATTTTTATGACAATAATTCTTAGAAATTTCGTTTATTGATTTTAAATGCGTTTGTGCAGAAATTCGGTATAATCGTAGATTACAAAAAATATAATTCAGCAGTTGAGTACGGTTATGACAAAATAATAAATATATAAATACAAAACACGAATATAATACGCGCCGTCGCTTTACATAAAAAGAGACGCGAGGAAAAACGTTGTTTGCGCGTCGTTACATTTCAGTGGCGGTAGAATCTATGTATATACACTCCGGCCCGCACGAGAGCCTATTATACGTAAATCGCATCGAAACTAACGTACGCGACGTCTGCCGGCCGAATTTTCTCTCACCATAGTGCCATTCCCACCACTTGGCGACGTAAATACAGGCAATACAGCGGTTCATAAAAACACAGCCAATTAATTGCGTTTTGTGGGTGTTATATGATTCTTCATATTGAATAAAAAAAAACTCGCAAAAAAATATTTTATAAACTTATAACGTAAACGACACAAAATACCAGTTATAAAAACGAATATGTCGAATTTCGTAAACGTGTTTACTGCTGTCGCTATACGTATACACGAATGTCAACGACGACTGTCGGCGTAAGGCTCTACATATAATGGGTGTGCTATGCCACCATGTTGCGACTCATTTATCAATGATAAAATGATAAAATAAAGGAGGAAAAATTCATATTCACATAACATTTTAAGTCACAAAATGGCGGAGTAGCATCCTAGTACAGTCGATGCCAGGTAAATTGAGACGGCGGCGGCGGCACTTTTCAGTACCTAAGTGTAGTCCTAAGTCGCTGGCAGTGTGGTGCAAAGGTCACCAGTCACGACGCACGCAGTCCACCAGTTCGAACCCGGCTCAGTGCCAAAAAATTGTATTTATTATTATTATTATATTATTTATATTATTTTACAATTTCTACTTTTTGTTCTTAAATAAAAGATTATTATCAGAATACCTATTTGATTTTAAATTAATATCGTAAAATATTTTTTGTGACAATTGTTTGTTTATTGATGTATTTTTTTTTCGGTAATAATATTGAAATACGGAGAACCACTGGTTTTCTGTTATCGCGCCGCCTCCGCCACCGTCTCTGGCAACGACTGTATCTATAGTGCCTAGTCGGCGATCGTTGCCGGCTGGTTTCCGATCGGTATGATTCGGCATATGGAAGGGGAACCGATGCGAAGCGACGGACGCGTTTTTACTCTTGGGCCGTAGTATATATTATTATTATTGTGGCGACGTTCGTCCGAGAAAAAAAGAAAGATGGGCGACTGCGTCGGTCGGAGGTAACGTCATGACGGCCGACGGGCAATCGGCGCGTGTTACAATCAGTAATCATAGAGGGAGATGGGGCGCACGGCTGACGACGACTGTATTGATATAATAATTGTATACAGAGTGTCCCGCGAGGATTTACACATTAATATAACATCTCCCTATAGATAATAAACTTATCATAAATCCGTTTTTTTTATTAGACTCAGAGCCATGGACTAGGTAGTATAGGTACATATTATATTTTATTTTTTAATTTTATTTTTAAGCCGGGTTTCGTCCCCGCGGCGAGTTCCTCCTCTACGGCTTATGGGTATATCTTCACGGGACACCTGTATGTGACTACGTTCGTCCAGAAAAAAGGAAGAAGCGTGAGTGCAGCGGTCGGAGGTAACGTCATGGTAGCCGACGGCGATCGGCGCGTGTATACAATCATAAAGCGAGAGGGGCTGTACGGCTGACTATACACCGTGGTTACTGTAACAATATTGGAACGGTGTTGTAAGTCGCCACAGTGTTGATGTACAACCATAGATGTTAAAGAATTCATCTACATGCACAACCCATAGACGTATAATATTATAATAGACTAGGAATTAAGTGAGATATGTAACGCAAACATATCTGATTAGATCCGCGATCTGATAGATCGAAGATCTGCAGTATTATCAAAAAGTAAAGTGAGGTTTATGAAGGAAATTAAAACTCGGCATAGGCATTTTAAATTATAATGCATTAAGTTGTCTGTCTGTCTCTCTCACACATATTATATTGGCTTCAATGTATTATACGTAAGACAGCTGTACACTTTTTTTTTATCCTGGCATGATGTTATTAGAGGCACAGTCTGCAGGGGGCCAGTGCCCACCCGGCCCCTCCCGTAAACACGCCTATGCGGTGGACCAACAATTTAACATTGAGTTCTATTTGATCTATTTGTATCTATTTGATCTATGCCACTCACAGCGAGTCTCACGGGCCGCCACTATTATATAGACTAGACCATTGTTTAAGATATCTTAAACCGTACTCTAAACTAATGGACAGCGCTTCCCACACCGCTCTGCCATTAGTTAATCCAGACGGCATAACTAAGAGGGAAAACATAACATATTATGAGCATATGAGAGAGAACAAACATGTCTTGTGTTTTAATAATTTAATATGTCTTAGCACACTGTAACGGTCCAAAACCTCTTTTCTCTCTCAACAAACCCGTCTGGTGATTTCTCTCTCCATGCGCTGTCCATCAGTTAATAGGTCTATAACCTCCGCCATATTATACCATGGGCGGAGCGTATTAAATCAATACTAAAAAATGTTGCCGACGGTCGCCGCCGAATTAGGTTATACGCATGCGCGACGCACCTTGTATATTTATCCACAGATGAAATCACCATGACGTTATGTCTGAAGTATAATATTATATTGAATAGTAGTATAATGTCTACTATAATAATATTATAATAAATTAACCATGAACCGAGATTAATTATAATAATAATTCGATGATAGTGACCTATGGATAATTGTGCGAGGTGTTGCATCGCATATGCGCACATCGATAACTTAATTCTGAGAATCGTCGCTAATCGCAAAAGTCGGCAACAAAATTATACGCCGCTACATCCGTAGTTTACGATCGAAGGCCCTTTCCAGTTTATGAAATAATATTATTATGGCGTCTAAGGCGCATGCGCAGTAACTAGTCGGGTATCGATTATGCAGCCTGCATACACCGACGGGCGACGGCGACAGCCGACGACCGACGGGTCAGTGTGCGCCAGTATAGTGTACGCTTTATCGACGCGGTTTGTCTTTGTCTATACGCGGGCACGCGAGTATCAGCGAGACGCAGCGTAAATTAATACGATAATAATTGTAACCTTACAAGTCGTTCGGATTGACAGTAGTAGTTTTACATTTATTACGTTCTCGTTCGCATTTTCGGTGAAACGGAAAGTTTCGGTTGCTTGATCGTCGATTGAGCGAAACCGTAGCTGCCGCCGCCGCCGCCGCCGCTCGACGAAACAATAATATTGTTAGTCGCCGCCACCGACGCCGCAGTGTATTACCAGCCGCAATTCGTCGGCCATTACTTCACAAGCGACCCCGGAGTGACGGAGACTTGTAGCGTACAGCAGCACTGATAGGTTGTGCTCAGTCAGTCACACGATATTCTTCATCTGCGAGACGTTGACCACTGCCACAGTTTGTGGCCGAGCACCAAATTTCAGGGAGTCTTGCACAGCGAACCAGTGCTGTGAAGGTCCACTGATGGCGTCTAGTAAGAGTGATGTTGCGCACGTCACTGGAGACGCGGTGGCTGTTCACCCGCAGCACGGAGAGAAATCAACATCGTCGTCAATGTCCATCAGCATCACAGAGCCCGTGGAAATTGTAGACATAACAAGTGAGTGTTTTTTTACCTCATACTCTGTCTATGTAAACATGATTTCACCATTACTCTAGCTAGCCAGTGGTATATTGTCAACATGATATTGTGCCAGACGCTGGCCCGTTCAGCTGTCTAGGTGGTTTCTCAGTATAAAACTCAGAGTCTACTGATGATACTACACAAGCATAGTTTTATGACTTGTTTATGTTGTACACTTGTGCTTAAACATTTGTCTCAATGTTCTATTTGTCATTGCTCATTACCTATGTCACTTTGTACAGTAGGTACTTAATATGCACTCATACTTTTTGACCCTCGTAGAGAAATTATTTTGTAAAAACTATCATTTTTACTCAGTTTCGTTAAACTTCTATATTAGGAATAATATAAATGTTACATTTACCTAGATAAGTTAACTACTACTCGTGTGTCTTAAAAAAATTATTCCATTTATTGTTTCTACTGAGAATAACCCTGGTGGAAGTCCCACCGTTCCTACATTTTGTGAAATTATGTAAATATGATCCATTACATCAAATTCCTTTTCAAGTACGTTTAAAGTAAGTTTAATATGGTTGTTTCACTTTTATAGTCAACCAACCGTTGTTCTATTTTGTTGATATTGCTTGCTGAGAATTATGGTTAAATACAAATAGAGACCATATGTCTTGGTAGAGTAGTTGTTTTCGTTTAAAGCTAAATATTGTAAATGATTGTTTGGTATTAGAATTGTGTAAAGTGAACGTGTTAAGACTATAAGTATAGTTGATAGCCTCAGTAACATACTAATTAATAAGTTATTTAAACATGTCTTTTCCAAACAGCATAATCTGTATACCGACATTAAACAAAATTTCTCATAACTTAATTTGCATTTAATCATTTACCTACCTTTAGTATGCATTTAAGACCTATTTTTTTAGAAAAATGTACTTACATTTAAATCATTTAATAATATTTTTATAAGTTTTAGCATACAAAAGACGGTAAGTGGATTTCGCTTTGCTGTACAGTAGGTTACAAGTGGGTCACTGTTATGGATGGAATTAAATTTGAATTCAATAATATATCATTGTATACGATAATATATGATTCAGAGCGGAGGCGGTTTGGCAGTCTAAGATATTTTCGAGGATATTTTATACTATATTTATATTGTTACAGTAGTGTCGCTCGATAATTCCAACCTCAATAATTCGAAAAACTCCATAAATCGAACTAAACGCTGAGCCCCACGAGAAAACCTCTATAGGTAGTTAGAAAAACCCATGTATTCTGGTCCAAATGTCTGTCGGACATTCTCTACAATTCAAATTTTTTTCCACGAACTTCTATAATTCAAATTTCCATAAACACGATTATAATTTGTAAGTTCATATGTATGTACATAATATAAAGATTATTTACAATCTATTTGACATGCTCGTAATGAAACTAATAACGATGGTGGTTAAATACTATCATAGCTTATAAATGTTATCGTACCTCACCTACCTAATCTAAACTTTAATTGTATTGTTATGTCAATTAATAATTGTAAAATATATTAATATGTATGTATAATAAATAAATGTCAATTAATTATTGTAAAATATGATAATAAATTAATGTCAAAACAAATGTACATACAATTTTTCACCTCTCTTTAATTCAAATTATTTTGATTTCCCTCGGTTATTCAAACACTTGGTAAATCAAAAACCTCTAGGTACCTATAAATCGAATTTTTAACTCGGTTCCCTGAATTTTGAATTATTGAGTGACTACTGTATTACTTATTAGTTATTACTAATACGGTAGCTGGTAAGTTGAATTAATATTATAAAATTATAAAAAAATTAATGAAATCGTTATTCTTGGTTATTTAATATAAAATAAAGGTAGACATTTGTATGAGGAATCTTGTGTTAAATTTTCAAATCTTAGATTAAAAAAGAAAATTTTTTATGAATTTCTAACTCAAAATAATTTGCACATATGTATTTTGTCAAACTATGTATTTTATGTATTTGCCTACCTGATAATATACTGCTGCAAATTTCACGGACACCACCGGTTGAGATGGCTATTCATTAAAATATAATTTTTTCATTTAGCTACACTTAAAAAGATATTGCTTCCACAGTGTGTTACACCCAGAAGGAGTTAAACAATTAAAATTTTTTTTCCGAGCAACGAAATAGTTAAGATTACTTTTGAACAACATACACCGAATATTAAAGAACGAATTGAACAAATTTGTGTCATATACAGTTGGTACATTTAATAGGCAACAATGTGCATTGGATCAGCTAGTTTTATTATAAAGATGATTCAGAATATTACTAAAGTTAAAGTTATTATAAATTATAATACTAACCTAGATATCGATGGCTAAGAGGCCAATGGTTGTAAGTCCAATTTTTCTCAAAATCGTTTTATTAGTCCATAGGGTTTATCTGGGTCGTCTTTTTGATTCGGTAAAACATTACAAGTCAATATCATTATTAAAACATGTTTTATTTATACTTGAATTTTTGTGTTTTTAGTGCAAGATAGGTTTTTTTAGTGCACACATATAATAAGTCCTAATTTAATGAGACATGCAATAAATATTTTAACATGATCTAAATATCAAGCGGACAAATATAACAAGTCCGGACTTGTTACTTTTGTCAAAAACAATACATTCAATTTTGGACGTGTAATGTTTTAGATAATACTGATAATATTGTTTATCTATTTATAAAAAATGAATATGTCCAGACATATTATTTTAAATAATAAACATTTTTAATTTTAAATTACATTAAATAATATGAGATCTTCAATTAGCATAAAATATCATTAAACACGGGTTTTGTTTGACTAAAAATTTGATGAAAAATGCTGCTTTATTATTTTTACATTCAATAAAATATTGCAATATTTTTTATACTTTTTACTTTTTCACTGCAATTATATAAACAAATTGAATTTTTATATCAAAAAAATTAGTCTTACATACATTTTAACTATTTATATAATAAATTAATTAGAGTTTATATTAAATTGACAACTGTTAATATGTCCATCAAAACCTTATATGTCCACGGTAAAAATATATTATAATTGCCATTCATAACAAGTCCCATTTAAATTTAAAAGAAACATTATAATTAGGTACGTTGAAAAAAAGTAATAATTTATGTAATCTACAGAATATTTTACAAATAAATCAGTTGCAACACCGAAAAACAAAAATCTACAACACAAATGTTTTGGTGTAGAATAATTTAAAATCTTAAAACTGCTCTCCTGTAAAATTTAATGTTTGTGACTTACAACTTTTGGCCTCTTAGCCATCGATATATTATAATGCAAAATTATTTTATTTTCTTCTCTAGGCCTATTGACTAATATCAATTTCATAATGAATTAAAGTAGATTTTAACAATGGGCAATTGATTTAAACTTGTATTTTTAAATTTATCATTTATAATTGTATATTGTTATTTATATATATTATGATTTAGAAACAATTTATAACATATTTTTATTAGGTAAAATTTCAAATATTTTTTGAACAATATTTCTTTGATTAAAAATTACAACCCAGTACATTGTTTTTAAAATAGAACTTTCTTAAAAAACTCTTGTTGTATGGACCTAATTCATAAGGCTTTGAAAAGTAACTTATAAATGAAATTGTTCAGTTTTTGAATATTTTCTTCGTAGTAAAAAAACATTCAATTATGTATAATTTGTGTAACTTATGTGGCTAGATGCTAGATTTCTGATTGTTCTTTGTTTTTTATTGATTGAAAATATACATCAGCAGCTTTGGCACTGTCATTTTAAATTACATTTTAGTAGGTTATTTACAATTCATTTATTGTATTTCAATTAAATGGTACCTCAAACATACCCTAAAGATAATTTTCCCTAAAAAATCATTTCACAAAAAAATAAATTCCAAATAATTTTTTTAACTGACAATTTACTAATACAACAAATAAATTATTATAAACACATCTTTATTACATATTATAATGTTAGAAAAGTATTATAAATTTAGTACATATTTAGACAATAAATTAAAAACAAATATTTATTCGAGTATTTTAGTATTTTAGTAATTTAAAATTTAAAATTTACATAAAACATATCAGGTACTTAAATAATTTTATAGTGTTAGAATGTATGCTATTGTTCACAACAAAACCTAAATGTGTACTTTTTCTACAACTTTTTCTTTGACATTGAGTATTTATTGCAACATCCAGTATTGAAAACTTTTCGTCAAATTTCATTACTCCAGACTTACTATTACATTCCTGAATTTTATAATATTCTCACTTTCCAGTAACCTTCAAGTTCTGGAAACAATAGCTTGCATTATTTTAAACTTAAATAATTAGATCATATAAATCTCAAAATTAAAATCTTAAAAAAAATATAGTTAAAAATAGTCAAAAAAAATAAAATAATAATCAATGTTTTATTTTACGTAGCAAACACAGGTTGCAGTAGATAAATAGTGTTGCACTGAAAGGGTCAAGTTTTTCAGAATATTAATGTTAGATTGGAGGTCCAATTATAGAACCAGTTGAAAGACTGCCACTGTTGTATATTTACAAATAATTATGCATTTATCTAGTATTCTTTTATCTCGTCTTTTACCATTTTATTTTGCACCAATAATAAGTACAAGTTATAAATATTATATTATTGTTAAAGGGTTTCTGATCTATATTTAAAAAAATAAATGATGTTATCAATAAAAGATATTGTGGCTAAAGTTTTATATTTTTTTTTAATCTTTGCAATTCTAGAATTCTGCAATGAAATAACCATTGTATAAAGTAATTACCAATTATATGTGTAATCAAATCTTGACTTACTATTTTAAAATTAGTTAAAAACTTAAAATGATTATGAACTTAAATATTTGACATCTAAGAAAATTATTGATTATTAGAGTAAGCTAAAATTAATCTATTACTGTGAATGATTTGGTAATGTATAAACTATCAACACATAATTTTTTTGAGATAAAACTTAAATTTAACATTATATATAATAAACAAGTTTTTACATTCAAAACATTTAAATAATGCAGTATCTAAAAATTAAAATAAATTGATCAACTTAAAATGTATTATTGAAAAAAAAACCCCAAAAAAATCATTATCTTACCTATACCTAGGTAATTTAAACCATTTCTTTTTACATAACACAACAATTTTATTTTATATAAGTAAATACTTACCAATGTATATTGTATTTAGTAAATCTATAAAAAAAAACTTTTTGCAGTTTATGATAATTTAACATTATGTTTTTGTGTAATCATGATTTATTGTCTCTTAACTGTTATACCTATGATTTATCTATTACTACAATACCAATTATTTAACTATTTACACGTATATATTGTAGTTTTATATTATAATATAGTGTTTGAAAATGTTATGAAATTTAAAATGTTTGTAATATTTCAAATGCGTGAAATATTTCAGTATTTTAATACATTTTGTTTTTGTTTCCTTTATAAGTTTTATATTCACATAACGTGTTAAATGAAATTCATAGTTTTATAGTATATTATACCTTATACCTTATTTATACCTAACCTTTTGTTCACTTATGTTTTTGGCCCTGCAATTACGTCAGCCGTCTGCGTGTTGACGTCATCTTTCAGTGTAATGTGATGGTTTTTTTGTTTCATACCTACTTGTTATTATTATTTAGTATTTGAATGATTGATATACAATAATTAAATGTACAAATATCTTATACCTGTAACGATCAATAATATATATACAAATTAAAACAAAATAATATTATGATGTAAGTTCTTTGTATTATTTTTATTTATTTATGAGTAAATGAATTATGAAAATTATATAAATAATAGCATTAATAACTATATAACTGTATATTATGAGAATAATGTATATATATATAATAACTATAATTTCAAATATACAATATTATACATAATATGTCAACCACAGCACTCATATTCCACTAATATCAATGATTATGCCTAGTACTCTTGGACTATATAATTAACAATAAATTAACCATCATTAATATTTGTATTAAAAAAATTTCCATGTTTCATGTTTTTGTTAAATATTACACCATATAATTTCACATGAAATGTCTCATACTTCAAACACTAATAATATATTAATTATATGTTTTATTAACTTGTTATTATTGTAGTTGATTCAGATGTCGAGGAAAATACTAAAAACACGCCAACAACTTCGGACAAATTTCCTAAGTATGTGGATTGTCATGAAACATTGGTGGAACTGTCATTTATGAAATGGATAGCTAGTTTTCGGTTGGAATGCCGTAAGATTTCATGCCATGTTAATACAGAACTTTTTTTTGGGTTATTAAATTTGTTTTGTCAGTAAGTACCTAAATTATTTTATTAAACTTAGGTACTTAAGAGGACGCTACCTATGTATTTATTGTCTCCGTCTTACACACGTACAAAATGGCAAATTTTAAATGTTCAAGCGAGATATTTTTTTAATTGGTAACATTTCACATGCCCTTATCTTGCTTAAAAATTATTTTTAAAAATTAAAATTAAAATTTCAAAAAAATCGCCAACGCTTAAGTACATTTAAGTTTTTACCTAAAAGTTTGATAGCAAGTCAGTTGACTCAAATATTAAAACTAACAGCACACTATTGAAACAAGTGAATGAGAATTCACCATGTTGTATGATAGTAGACAGAGACAACAAATACATTGGTAGCGTCCTCTTAATTAGAAATTATGTGTATAGCTGCATGTCCTATTCTAAGTAGAAAAAGTTCTTCAAAAGTTGAATGTAGTACTTAATATTTTACCAAATTATTAAATAGGTATAATAAATCATCTAAAATAATAACAACTTATTTTCGTCATTTTTAATTTTTTTGGCCTATTGAGGGTTTTATTAGTTTTTACTCAATTTTATGCAACATTCCCAGTTTGCTTTTTATTAAAATAATATTAAAAATATTGCAACACAAATAATTATTACCATAAGTGGCATTTAATTTATGGTTTGAACTTTTAAATCAATATATTTAGACAAATAATAAAATGAATTACTTAATTTTTAAATTAAGTTACACTTTAAAACATAATGTTTGTTTTTCATATACCTACTTATACCTATTTTTGGCTGAATTATTCGTATAAATGTATATTAATTCTTCCTTGTAGTAAATTTTTTATCTATACAAATAGGTTGGAGTAACTATACCTAGATTTATGTATATTAACGCTTTATTTGTTTACAGGAATATATCACAAGAAATGTTTGATTGCAGAAATAAAATTAATAAATCATCTCTTATGAAAACTTATATAAAACAATCTATGTTGTTTTTTCGAGGATACTATAAAACCATAAAAAAAGTAAATAAACATATTTTTTCATTAATAAAAATAAATTTATTATTTTTAAAATTTAAAATTATGTAAGTAGGACCATTTAATAATTATTTGAAAGTATGGTTTAGTTATGTTTAATTTGATATTGTTAAGACTTAATACAGTGTAATGCAAATACATTCAGTTTGTAGCCCAAAATTAAAAAACAACTTGATATTTTGTATAGGTAGCAAAAAAAATATATATTTTTAAATCTGTTTCATTCTAAAATTCTTATGTGAAGAAATTAGTATCAACCATTTCAAATTTACTTCAATTAAATGCTTTTCTGTTTCATACCCGTGTGTGTAGTCTCTGTCATACAGCATAACAAATGTGCAATCAGCAGAACCAATTGTATGTTATTACTTAAATATTAAAGTGAATTTATATATTTACAAACTTAAAAATAAGAATATAATACATGTTTTTCTATGATATTTAATTTTCAATCAAGTTATGAGTACTTATATTACAGTAGTATATAAATTCTCATAACTTACTTGAAAAAAAAAATATAATAAAAATACACAGATTATATTCTTATATTTAAGTAAGTTATGAGTCATTACCAACATATATTTATCATGTTTGGTCTATAAGACCTGAGCCCCGTAGTGGAAAGATTAGCTTATTAGTGAGAGTACCACTGAATCGTTGCCTAGGTGTACCGCATAAACGTTCTTTCCATACACCCATGTTTTAGTATTTTACCTGTTGACTTTTTGACTAATTGATATTATGTTACTGTACATGTTATGATGTTTATATATTAAATTACCAGTAAAATGACCTACCACCCCGACTTGATAAAAAAAAACCAACATAAACACAGATAATGTACTTAGCTTGAGTTTGATAATAGTTCATTCATCCCTCTAATAATAGAGCTAACAATACAAAATTGGTTTGGCCGAATGAAAATTAGCTATAGTGCTGCATGTTTATAAGACACTGACATCACAGCGGTTTTGGAAATTTCTAAAAACTTTTTTTATCTGTATTTATATATTATCATTTATTTTCAGGATAAAGGAGATACTTTGGATGTTATATATTATGACAGAATGAGTTCAATGTTGGCCAATTACATAGATTTGAAACTAATGTCAAATCAGTAAGTTCTAATGCTTAAGTAGGTATTTAATTTTAAGACCAAAAATGATAATTATTCACTAAATTGCACAAAATAAACATAAAACATCAAAATTGTTCATCAAGTATTGAAATAGTAAATATTTTTAATTTTTAATTTATGATACGAGTGTTATAATATGTTAATGATCTCCATTATAATTGTCTCTTATGGTTTATGTAGGTAATACTAATCAAGTATTTCTATTATATTTTTCAACTAGTTGGTAAATAATAATATATCAAATACCTAATAGATGTTTTTAAAAATGTAAGTATCAATCACCTTAAATATTTATTGTGATTGGTAAAAGTATAACTTATAACCATTGTGATAATGTTAAATTTATGTACAAAATCTTACAAAATTCCTTGTACTTACATAAAATGTAATAATTATATTCTTAAATTAAATTAATGTGATTTATATTTATTATATTATTAAAAATTGTTAATTATCTGTTGTAGACGTTTTAAAGAAAACCCAGGTCACATAAAAACTTCAAATAAAATAAATACAATGTTATTTCTTTTTTTAGGTAAGGTATAAAATAAAATATATTACCTATGTATAATTTAAATTTATTTATTTAATTTAATATTTTTAGATCAGAAAATTGATTACATGTTTGATGCGGTATTTAAATCATACTTTTTATTTAATAGTACTGCTATTACTGATGTAGATTCAATAATGCTTCCAGTTTCTAAGTTAGTATTTTATTATTTATCATCATTTTCAGTCAGTACTAATTTATAACAATTTTATTTAATGACTTAATAAATGTGGTATTTACAGAAAAATACTATGTGAACATCCAATGCCCAAAAAAATTAATTTTCTAACTTACATGAGATATATTGTATGTTTTAAATTGTGGGAAAAAATAATTCACTCATCTAGTATGATTGATTCTGTTAAGAAAAAAGAATTGGACGTTTTAACATTATTTCTAAGGCAGTTGAATGTTCCAAATGATTTTGTGAGTCAATATGAGAAATATAATTGGCCTAACTGGCCAAAGTGGTCTAAATTGACAATGTGTTCAAATGAAAAGCAATTTTCAATACAGAGAGATATAAAAAATGTTAGTTTTTTTTTATATGGTGCAAATTTATTACACAAGAAGTGTTACAAGGTAAATTTTTATTTAAATTATATACACTTATTAGAAAAATACTATACAATCGAGTCTCAATACCTCAAATCTCAAGGAGGATAAAAATTAAATACAACTTGCGTAATTTTTGAGTTATATACCTACCTTAAACACAATTTAAAATTCAAGAGGTAAAAAATTTGAGTTATTGATACTTGGCTGTATAAACTTATTTAATATGGTATATTCATTCAGTACAGCTATTTAATGTTTGTGTGTTACATTAAATAAATCATACTGTATATGCTTCATAATATTTCTATCTATGTACACTAAACACTAAATAAAAATTATTTTTACATCGTGAATGTGAATTTAGAGATATTCATTATAATATAATGAACATATTTTATAAAATAATTTTAAATTTTCTTATTATTCATTAGGTCATTACATTTTAAATTAATTCTTTTATATAGTATACCTAAATGTAAATAATTATTTCAACATACTGTTTTTTTTTAATATTTTTAATTGTACACACAGAAACATTGTTTTTGGTAAATGACTGGTCAGATTTGATTGTTAATTTAAATGGTACAAATCACAATTGCTGGCTAAGTTAAATTGGTACCTAACTAAAAATAAAGGTAGATTTAAAGTCTAATAATTTAACTGTCTATAATGTATAACTATGTATTTAAGTATTAGGATGCTGCAGAGCTTGGACATTATATAAAGTAAATTATGTAACCGATAATCTATAACAAACCTTTTTTATCAAATTATTTTCTAGTTTGTAGTTTTGTAAGAAATAATAATTCCAATAGTTAGTATTTAATAGGGCTGAACATGAACTACTACTAGTTTTCCGTACATAAATAACAAAATAAAAAGGCTATACCTAGTTTGATTTTTTTTAGGGTTAGGTCAATCATTTTTCCGTTCGTATGTACAAGTATCTACTTGCCAATAAAAATAGATAAAAACAAAAATAATTTAATAATACTTATTGCTTTTAGGATATATTGGATACTGTTCAAAGAAAAGATATTCCAATACTATTAAAACCAATTGTAGAACAATGTAAAATGTTACGACCAGATTTATTTGCGATTTCGAGAAAAGAACTTTTGAGAAATTGGGTAAGAAATTTTTTTTTATTATAACTTCTATAATGTTGCTTAAATCAGAGGTCTCCAACCTTTTTCTAAGGCGGGCCAACATTTTTAGAGGAATAGAGAGGTTATGAAGTTGAATAATAGATAATAATAGATATGATTTATTTAGAAAATTAAATCATTTTTTAAATTTTATAACGAGTTTTTCTATTATTAGATAGTGTTAGTATATAAATTAATTTTATTTAATTAATTCAATAAACTAAAAACAATAAAAACTACCTAAATGAAAATTATTATTTATTAAATATATTATTTTCAAAACATTTAGCTTTGCGGCCAGTGCAAAAACCTTGGCTGTAGGTTGGAGACCCCTGGGTATTTGTTTAGTATGTGACCTACCGAGTGAAAATCGAGTTTAGTATGTGACTTACCAAGACGATTATCTATATTATGTATGGGCAATGTACGGGTTAGGTTAGGTTAGGTTAAGTATATTAGGTACTATTTCGGACTTTTACCATCACTGATTGTTTATCCTAAGATTTACCAAATTTCGTTTGTAAATGTCCGAACTACAAAAATCATTTGGGGTTTGACCAAACAATTTTGTGTATCCTAGGTTTTACCAAAACCAATTGATAAATGTCTGCATTCCGGACATTTATCAACAGTAGTTCGCTAACCGGTTCATACTTTTACCTTAACATATATATCAATAGTATAATATACCTATTTCTTATGTGAGTAATAAACTAATATACATTTACATATTTTATTCTTGTATGTTGTGATAACACACAGGCATTGATATTTTATTATTGATATCTTAGGTATATACAAATTGAAAGTGTTTTTTAAAACAATTATATCTCTTTGTCTAGTAGTTGGATATTCTTGGAAACACCTGTACTTGATGTCCATCAAGGACAATTTTGTCTTAAAAAACCTTCAATAGTAATTATTCATACAGTTATACCATTTTTAGATTATAATAAAAATAACTGATAAATTCCGATTTACATGTAAAATCAACATTACTACTGGCTACACGCATTCTGGCAGATGTGATATTTCCGGACTACTTTTATATGCACAGTTCGGCATTCTTTCTTTAATGTTCTTTTGGTTGTATAATATCTGCTCTTTTTCCTTTTATTTCTATTTATTATTTTCAGTGTATTGAAAAAATTATAATATTGTTTCATATTTTTAAATTCAAAGAACTAAACAAATAAAAATTATCTTACTATAAATAATTTTTAAGTTTTTATTATATTTTATTACATAAAAAGTACAGGTTAAAATATCTAAGTTAAATATTTTATTTGGTATTATAAAAATAATAACTTTATTTATTTAACAAATGTAACAAAATTCAATATTTACTAGTAGTTGTCAATGTGTTAACAAAAAAAAATAAGTGACTTAATTTTACCCAATTAAATCAAATCAATTCATTTTAAGATAAGCTTTTTTGCAAATGTTGATAGGTAGTTGAAGATAGTAATAAATATTAATTCTTGACTTTTGTATAATCACAATTTTAATTTATTGATATTTTTTGCAGAATGAACATTTTGATGACTCTCTAAAACCACTTATACCAACTACACGTTCCTCTAATAGCTTGATGAAAAAAATCAAGTATAATTTAGTTCCTATCAATGTTGATTTGAGCAAGTTAAATCACTTTGGAGAAGGTTCAGAAAATAATTCTCTCCCAAATGCAGACAATTTCTCACATTCTGATAAATCTATAGAAAAAACTAATCTTATAAATTCATCAACTAATAAAATAATTGAAAGCAATAATGATAAAAGTAATGAAAATGAAAAATCTTCTGGTGATGCCTTAAAAACATTAATGGTCACTCTTGAATCATTCCCGGATAATGTAAAAAGACAATCAAGTGAAGATGAAATGGAAGTGAATCTGAAAAAATTAAAATCATCTGAAAAACATGTTTTATATAGGGATGATGGCAGATTTGATCCTACGCTATCTAATAATCCAAGTAGATTGAATTACATTTCTGAAATAACAAGTACTTCTTATCATCCTGAATGTTCAAATTCTAAAGGATCAAAAAGAAATCAATGTTCACCATTTGGTGATAATAGCAAAAATAAAAAAAATTGCACAACAAAGTCCATGCATGAAAAAAGTGTATTGAACTGCAACACAAATCAAATCATTGAGAATATTAGTCGTATCACTTTAAATAATGATTACTCTGTACTTGAAAATCCAAAGAACTCTTATAACATAAATGGAGTTTCTTGTCTAACAAATGAACATTTACTCAAAGAAAACAAATGGGTTACAAAAGCATCACACCCTAAATTATCGATAACAGCGGTCTCAAATTTGAAACACACACAGAGTAATTTAACTGTCAGTGGCAAAGACGAAAGCGTAGAAAACTCTACTGAAATAATTGATTCAAGTATCGATCAGGATGGTACTGCTTCTCCTTCTAGTGACATTCAGTGGCCTATAAAGTTGTCTCTATCTGATCCATATTCTCAGGATTATAAAATAAATTCAAATGTATTGTATAAATATACCGATGGATTAAATCAAAAATTGTCACCAAATGAAACTGGTTTCTCAAGAATAAACAAGAGTACTTTAATCCAGCCAAACCAACAGTTATCTAATTTTATTGCACCAGATCACCTTTCACCTACCATTCAATCTGGATCTGAATCCATTGATGAAAAAATACAAATTCAATCCCGAGCAGTTGACAGTTTTGAAAGTACTTCTAGAACAGAACCAACTGAGCATCAAGAAATGTGTAGAAATACTAAAATACCAAGTCAAAGTAAAGAATCAAGTACATCACTAAGCTTTGCTGAATTACTAGCAGCCTACAAATTATTCATTGGTGGTAAGTTGTTTTTGTGCATTCATCCAAAATGTACCAATAGCTATCATTTCCATATTATACCTTCCAAAGCAGAAATTCTACGTCATAATTTCACTGTACAATTTGATTACTTTCGTTATCATATTCAGTGTAAATATAAAGAGTTATTAATGTCGAACCCGAGAAAATCATGGTCTGATATACCTGTATTAGGACAGTTGACTGAACGGTGCATTTGTAAAGATTGTAGTGAATTTGATTCTACTGTTAACCTAAATCAAAAAACATTACTTGCATATTATATTGAAGGAAAAAATCCAAGTATTGAAGAAGATAATTGTGAAAATAAACAACCAACCAATAGAAAAGTATCGTTGAGTTGGAAAAAACATTTGGCACGGCGTTTTATTACAGAAAATTATCTTGAAAATCATTCTATATTTCAGATGATAGACCATATGGAAACACATATAAAACATTTTAAATATGCTACACAATTACTCCATAAAAAAAATATGTGATAATCGATTACGTTTACAAAATGCATCTGACAGTTATTCTGATGCTGATGATAGTAATAAATCATCAAATGTAAAAAAAAACTTGATTTAGTACATAAATATTATGTTAAACACTTACATAGTTTAACAAATAACTTCGCGCCTTATTCACAGTCATCAGATTTCAGTATACCATTCTTGGTTGCAACGGTCACTACATCTGTACTTGAGAATTCTTTGTTAGATGATAGTTTAAAGCAGTTAATGATGTTCATAACTTAATGATATTCATAAATCACCATACGTACAACAAGTACCGCAACTATTAACTATAAAACTGTTAAATATTCTAATATTTAAACAACTGACATTAAGGCTAATAAAATGTCCATAACTGACACTACAGTTAATACTATTTCTCCAGCTGATACTACTGCTAATAATATTTCACCTCTGGACTCTAATAAAAATAATATTTCTACAACTTCCTTTTTGAGTGGTACACCCTTCTATGACTGAAACAGAAGATCAAGAAACAGAAATTGTCCCACAATAGTCAAAGAAAAAAGAAAAAGAAACATGATTATTCAAACAAGCTTGCTGAATGCTCACGTTAAACGGTCTCCATCCAGTTTTGTGGGCATCAGTGACAACCTGATGTCTGGTCGTAATTTTGTCCTCTTGGGCATCGCACGGCCTTTGATAACCAACATAACCATTGGGCCGAGACGTCGCTGTTGTTGTTTTTCACTGGTCAGGCCGGACACATGTTTTTGTCCGCTTACCTTTGATGTGTGCCGCTTTGTGACCCGCCGCCTGAAACCACATGGATGTTGTACATTGTTACTCTCAAATTTTCAATAGTCGAGTTTGATGTTCCGATTCTAATTTACGTTTTGCGCATTGGTACGTCGTACATCTGGTTTTGTTGAAACCCAGGCCAGGTGGTTTGATAACCCCCCGACTTTCACATAGTTGTGTTGGATTGGCGGTCGCTCGCCGCCGTGTGAGCCCCAACTAAATACCTCCCCGTCAGAGGAGCTGTGCAGCAACCACCATTCAATGTCGTGAACCGTCAGTCTGTAGTACCGCCGCAATCTAGGTCAATTGTATTTTTAAATGTAATTGTTGTAACTGGGCATCGTACCACGGTGCTCGGCTGTTGATATATGTTAGTTATTTATTTAATTATTATTAATTGGGATTAAGTCATTCAATCTATATGTATATATATATAATTCATTGCTTTATGTTGTTGCAATACAATTTATTTGGTGTTATACACACCACCACTATAATTGTCATTTTAATTATTCCATCTAGTTAACCTTTCCTCCCCACGACACTTCGCAAGTCAGTGCTGCACATTGAAGGAGCTGTATTGGCGTAGAAAATGATAAAAAAAATAAGTGTAGTTGATGGTATTTATTAATTAAGTTTTATTTTTCAATCTAAGCTGAACATTCCTAGCTAAATGGTATTTTAAACAATAGTAAAAAACTTAAAATAATTATTTAAAAAATTGTTTTTTATAACATACTGTGATTTCTATTTACTTTTAATAAACTGTGATAATTTAAATTCGCTCATTTTCATTTTTTATTCATATTTATTCAATTAAATTTACACTATAATTATGTTTTATAACATAATATTCATTTAAATTTATATAAATTGCATATGTTTATTTAAGTTTAAATATTTTTTTTTTTTTATACAGTTTATTTTAAAACCCCAAGTTCAACATTTTTGCATTTATTATTTATATTTTGTTTTAAAAATATTTATCACAGCCTTAAAATACAATGTTTTTTAATAACTATCATCATGAATTCCTAACAAAAAATAAACCAATCACATTAAGAAGTATAAGTAGAATGGACATTGACTGTTAATGTATATGTATTCAGTTAAACATAAGAAGAAAAAAATTTCGAATTTGTTGAAATTAAATTAATCCAAATATTATGAAAAAGGATTTTTTTTTCTTTTTTTCTCGTGAAAAATGTTAATAACTAAGTAAATACTACATTTAGAGTTAATTGTTATATAATGTTAAGGTATATCTCCAGTCTATTAAGTATTATATAATATTTAAGTCACTAATGTAATATGTAAGACTAATATTTGATAATGTTGCATTTAACAAACTGCCTGTAAATGATCTTAATAAGAACATTTTATTTATTTATATACCTATATATTATATAGGTGAAATTTATGTTGAGGTTTAGTCATTATAGTTTATGATTAATGTTGGGATTTCGATGCAATTTGCATTGTTTTCCAAATCTAGCTACACGATTAGGGTTGCCACATTTTGAAATTACCAAACTGGGAAATCATAATACTGAATAACCTAATAATCAGTTACCATGTTCGTAATTCATTGATGCTCTACAGTCTACATATATATTGTTTTATCTAGTTTTAACCGTTTTTCAATTTCTATCCATGTACCATAAGCCTTAAAATGATTAGGCGCTTTTTCATGCATAGGTAGTAAGTACAGTAGATACGCCTGAGTCGCCTTACCCTCACGCCGGCCATGGGTAAGTTGGATCCCGGCTATAAACCTACTTACCTACCCGATCATTCAAGTTTTATACATATATATTTTAATCTATACCATTTATACAATTTATAACATATTATTATGTAATATAAAATACCTAATATAATATATATGTAATCTATACTAATATATAAAGCTGTAGAATTTGTGTCTTTGAACGCGCTTTTCTCAGGAACTACTGATTCGAATTAAAAAATTATTCTTTTGTTGGATAGTCCATTCATCGAGGAAGGCTATAGGTTATATATAACATCACACTACGACCAATTAATAGAAGTTATCAAACAGGAATTTTGAGATTTACGATGGAAATATTGGTTTATAAATGGTTGCTATTGGTTATAGGAGAAATAATTAATAGAAATAGTATTTATTTATTATTGGTTGCTATTGGTTAATCGGGCAGATCAGGTACAAGCATTCATCAAATCTAATTATCACACATTGCCTACCAGGGTGGCTGAGTAGCACTTACTGCAGTGAGTTACACCAAAAAGGAGTTGAACGATCACAATTTTTTATGGGCCACGAAGTGCGCAGGATTAGCTATATTATATATAAATGAATGTTTGTGTGCAGATCTCTGGGAAAAAGATAGGCTAATTTAAAAAGGGTTAAATTTGGTTTTTTTTTATTCATCGGATTTTAGTACTTACAGTTAGGTTAGGTTAGGATTATGTATTAATTGATTATATTAATCCACCGTATCATATCAAAATAAACTTGGTATAACTTTGATACTTTGGAGTTAAATCATACACTTACGTTCAAACAGCCCTGAGTCCGAGATCTACCGTAGGTAGATTGCAGCCTACCTGATAATATACTTCTGCGAATCAGGATTTTTATTCCAGGCAACAGAAAAGTTAAGATACATTTTGAACATCATACATTCATACACCGAATATTAAATAACGAATTGAACAAAGTTTGAGTCATATAGAGTTGGTACATTTAACGAGCAACGAAGTGCACAAGATCAGCTAGAAATTTGACTTCTAATAAAGACGATTAGATATTAAAAAAATTGAATGAACATACTAACATTTTATTTTCGGGTCTGAATTTACCTAGTACTTTTTCAAGGTTGTGATTATTATTCTTCGTTAACTTGTTCGTTTATTTGTCATAGGCAATTTCATTTTTTATATCCGTTTGAGAAAGAAGTTTCTCCTGTTGCCATAAATTCGATGAATTCATATTTTCTTAGATTGTATTTTAATCGCTATTAAGGGCTGCAGTCGATGAAAAAAAAGTGATTTTTAGACCAATAAGCTAGACAAAACTGGAAGAATTTGGTTTGACAGATTTTAATTTTGAAAACGGATTATGATTGATCAGCCAATTTACTACGAATGATCGAGGTGATTTTGAAATTTTTTTCACCTGTGATATCCTAGAATAAAAAATTCGAAAAAATATGATATTTTTGTATTTATATTATTTATTATGACACTATAACAATAATTGGAATATTAAAAATTAACCTCGATCATTCCCTAGTAAACTAGTTGATCAATCATAATTCGTTTTAAAAATTAAAATCTGTCAAACTAAATTCCTCCAGTTTTGTCTAGCTTATTGGTCTAAAAATCACTTCTTTTTCATCGACTAGAGCCCCCTCCAGCCCCCTTAAGATTTATTTTATGATATGGAATTTAAATATATTGAAAAATATTATAACAAACAAAATTAATCTTTAGATTGGTCAAATCTACATTAGTTTTGACTTTTGACAAAACCTACTGCAGCCCCCTTAAGCGTAATATTATCGATAATATTTATGTATCTAATTGTAGGTAGGTATTTTGCCCTTCATAATTGTATGTATTCATTTTGTTTCGGGCATTGAAGGATTTTTATTCTATTACATAAGGATTTTAATAGGTGGACTTAATTTATTATCTGTTTATCGTCCAGTTGTTTTCGTTTGTGTAGTACTAGTTTTAACATATCTAGCTGAGCTGTGTGTTTCAATTAACTTTCTAGTTTATTCTCTAAATCAGTTTATTTTGTGTCGTTAATGAAATTTAATTCATTGTTATCATAGGAAATTAAAAACACTTTTTATTAAAACAAGGGCAATAATAAATTAACGCAATTGTCACGAAACGTAACGAGCATATTAGTTATTATGAGTGTTATTTTACACGTTCTTAAAATAAGGTACCTATGAATGTGAAGTATATGACAAGGATATTTAAAGGGCTAGGAAATTTAAAAACCAATCAAATTTATTTACGATTCCGAAAGTTTTAGATAATAAATAATAATCAACAATATTATTTAAGACCCCTGGAATTAATACTTATACCTTTTGTCCATGTATAACACTAAGGCAAACAATGTACCTATTGTACCTATTACCATTGATTATAAATAGGTACTATATTAATACTATTAATACTAGGTGCCTACTACCTAGTATTTATAATCAATGCTACTACTTATTAGTCGTTATGGAGCTATATGCACCGATATAAGATATTACAGCTACCTAAATAGGTACTATACATTGATTAACTCGTGTAGTTATTGTTTTATAGTTTAATAGTTACTGGTAACTAAAAAATATAAAAATAATAAAAGTAACAATAGTATGATTTACAGCAACACAGAAAGATGTACCTACGATATTAGCGGTTTTAACAAAACGGTGGTGGAGTGCGGATGGTCAGTCTAGTCCCTATCCTATAAATTGCATATTTTAACAATTACACATCTGGAATTACAATGTAATATTTTAGTATGAGTGGCGATTTACGTGCACTTCAAAGTTATAATAATCGATAAAAAAATGCGTCGATGTGCGCACACACGATACACGCCTAATAAAAATAAAAGGGCAATTCGGGCCCGAGATATAATATAAAAGGTACCTTATAATAAACCAATTTTATTGTTGCTGGCTGTTCTAGCCAATATGACAGATACAATAATATTAAGAATATTGGGTTTTACACAACCACTGTTTAAAATCAATAATTGTTGGCGATGCCACGTATTTTAGGACGCATTTACACACAATATATTATATCGGATGGACGGCCTAACCTCGTCAGTGTACACAAATGTGAAGGTGCCTACATATTTACAAAGGGGTTAGAATATCTTATACAATACCCATATATATGTAAATACAGGGCGTATCTAAAGTCTCCATCCGATTTCAAAAATTTATATTTATTTTAATAATGAAGATATAAGGGTGAAATAAAGTAAAATATATTCATAAAATAGGTGAGTTTTATTAACCATTCAAGTATATTAATACATGGTCCGCTAACTTGCGATTAACCGTTGCCGAACTATATCAGTTCATAATCGGATGAAGACTTTTGAAACACCCTGTATAATATTATATGCATTGTAGTATGTACAACGTCTGCTCGTCTATAACCGGCTATAAATATAAATAAATATAATATATAATATAAGTTTTTGGCGTCCCTTAATCGTGGAACATCGATCGAGCAATCTGTATTTGAGAGTCAACGACCGAGGGTGTTCGATACATTTGTTCAAAACATACTTTCACGCACACTTACACATAATATTATATTATATAGCATCGACAGCCAACCCTCGTTAGTGTACACAGACGTGAGGGTGTCTGCATATTTACAAAGGGGATAGAATATCTCATACAATAGCCATATATATATATGTATATGTATATATAGTATTATATGCACTATAGTATATGTACATTGGTACAAGGTTTGCTTTTCTATGCCAGACTGAAATATAATATACAGGTTGGCCATGCGAGGATTTACCCATTGAGATATCTCATGAGACAATAAATATATCATAAAACTGTTTTATTTATTAACCTCACAGAAACGAGGACTACACATATTTAAATTTTTGAAACAATTGAAAGATAAACATTTTATAGACTTTATTTGTGTGATGATTTTGACATTTCAACATTTTATCTTCAGCAATATCATGATTTTTAATAATTTTTTTTAGTTTATATAGGTAAAACGTCAAAAAACCGGTTTTTGTCCGACGACGGGCCCCCTCTTCGGCTTATGGGTATATCCTCACGGGACACCCCGTATACATAATATCTATAGTAATAGATAATTTATGTGTTTGGCGTCCCCTAATCGTAGGACATCAACGAAGCAAACTGTATTTGAACGTCAACGACCTAGGGTGTTCAATAACATACATTTGTCCAAAACGTTGAGCGGTTAGTATCCGCCGGTGACACACTATGATATTACTAAGTATATTTGATGATATTATTATGATAAAGTAATTTATATACAACCTATTTACGCGGAACCTTGTTTTAAATTTTCAATCCTTAGCTTTAATATTTTTTTTTTTTTTTGTATTTGTTCATTGAAATGACCTCAAAGTCTTCGTCAATGCTTATCACAAGTGGGTAGTAGGGAGACCATGAGATCTATTTATCTATGTATATATATCACTATATACATGATACTACCTCCCTTCTCCAAGAGGAGACATGTGCGGTCTTCACTACCAGTGGATTGGGACCTAGTTGGAAACCGGATGACGCAATCAGACGACAGCATGGGGATTTTTGGTGGTTGCGTGGAACCACACAATTTTTGCACTTTGCTATGAATTGAACCGATGACTGTGTGAGTCGTAGTCAACTGCGTGACCACTGCACCACTCCGACCCCAGCTATAATAATTGAACATTTTATAAATTTTTATCTACAAAATAATTATTAAATTTTAAATTTGATAAATGTTGTCAAAATTTGAACTTTAAATGCTTATAAAAAAAATTGTGCCTAGTTATTTCAAATTTTTTTCAACTGCTATTGTAACATTATATCAGGAGTCTTGTATTAAATTTTCACGCTTATTCACCCAACAAATAAAATTTTATTGATATTTATAGAAAAAAAACTAAGATAATTTTGACTTTAAAATGCCAAAGTGGCCAAGTTTCGCTCAGAATCGTTTTTCTTATACAATGATATTATATCATTGAATTCAAATTTAACACCAACCACTACAGCGACCGACTTGTAAACTAATGAACAGCAGAGTTAAATCCACTTAACCACTTTTTTTGTATTAATTAATTTTCTTAATATTATAAGTAGTATCAATATAGTATTTATTTTACAGTGATGTGTTTTTTTTTTATTTGTTTTGTGTCTGTCATCATCTTTTAGGACAGTAAAAATTCTTAGATTTTCTTCAACATTATCTTTTCTGATAGGAAAGTGAATCTTGTTGGTACTCTGGGGGGTCAAAAGTAAAAATGTCCAAATAGAGGAAACTTTAACAAAAATTAAGGAAAAAAAAAAATTTTACGCAAAATCTGTTTTTGAGAAAATTTTGGTTTTTGGTGCAACTTTTAAACAAATGACCGTAGGTACAAGAAATTTTGACTGAATGTTTATATTAGTATTTCCTATACACCATAACATTTTCCAAATATTTTGAGCTGTTTACGGAAATTTTCAGTTTCTATTTTTTTTGGTTTTTTTTTTCTATAAATATTAATACAATTTTATTCGTTGGTTAAAAAAACTTGAAAATTTAATAGTAGTCCTATATTTTATCAAAGAGATGAAAAATATTAAAAATCCACCAATCACAATTTTTTTATAAGCATTTAAAGTTTAAATATTGACAAAATACGGGAAAATCACGAAAATTAGCAAATTATTTTGAGTTGAGAATTCATAAAAATTTCTCTTTTTAAATCTAAGATTTGAAAATATAAAACAAGATTATCCATAAGTTAATCTTCCTGAAAAAATGTCTACAAGAAAGTCAAATTAAATTTTTATGAGTGTTTGAAGTTCATATTTTTACAACATTTGATATTTATTCGATTTCTCAGGTAGCGGTTTGGTTATTTTATTGTTAATCAAAAACAAATAACTGTAGATACATGAGCATTTTACTGAATGTTTATATTTTCACTTTCTATACACCATACAATTTTGAAAATATTTTTACTCTTTTTGAACTATTGACGGACATTTTAAATTGTCTTAGTTTTTATTTCTATAAATATTAATAAAATTAAATTTGTTGGGTAAAAATGCGTGAAAATTGAATACGAAACTCCTAATATATTAAAAATACTTTCAATACATTCTTTTTAACATTTGTCAATACATTATATTGAATACAAATTGTAACTATGATTATGTATGACAAATATTTATATTTCTTACTTTTAAAAATGTGATATCATTAATAATCATTAGATATCATTATAAAACAAGTTTTGTTTGACTAAAAATATGAGGGAAAATGCTACTTTTTATATTTCACATTGAAAAAAAATGTCGAATTTTTTTTTTTAATTTTAACCTTTTTACAACAGTTATATGCATTTTGAAAATATTTTGACTCTTGTCTGAGCTGTTTACGGACAAAATTTTTTTAGTTTTTTTCTATAAATATCAATTAAATTTCATGCAAGGCTCATGTTCAACTTTTATAGCTTATGATTGAAATTTTAAAACACGTAAATAGGTTATATATAAATCATTTTATTCACAATTATATCATCAAATATACTTAGTAATAACTAATATAATAGAATGACCACTGAAAAGGACCGCGTACGTCCGCATTACCGCCGCCGCCGAAACCGGACAAGGATAAGCTACTACCAACGTCCTGCGACCCTGGTACATACTACCATAATATGGGTTTACTTGGGACAACTTAAAAAACCAACCAAACAACTACAAATGATAAATACAAATACAAATATAAATGATAATATTTGAGCACTAGAAATGTTTTTATCACAACTGTAATCACACATTTATTTTTGTCACTTTCAAGGGCTGCATACGAATTGCGTCCTGTGGCAAAAATTCCTTCCGAAATGTGTCCCAGGTTATTTTGGGGGTCATGCTAATTGCGTCCCGAATTTTTTTTAACTTTTATAGGTACCAATTGAGTCTCGTAAATTATAAAAACTAAACAATATTTCCCTTCCCATTTTTATACAGACTTAGGACTGGCTGTAGTAATAGTTACTACTACAGGTAGGTTAAACATATTGTTCTCGCTTAATATATTATTTTTGTATTTTAATTTTGTCATAAAATTGTAACTGTATAAAAAATATTACTGTTATTGGAGAAAAATATATTGTTTTTGTTTTTTTTTTATAATTTTAATTTTATAAAAACATTATAGTACCGGTAAAAATTTAAAAGATAACTTTATAATGAATTCGAACCCACTAATTTTTTTTTGATAAAAAATCTACCATTACTGGTTTTAAAAATTGTTATAGATTTTTTTTGTACACTATTAACATCACACCGTTGTCTAGCTGTTTGCCTTTACTCGGTGTGGTTTTCATCTGTCAAACTGATTTCTTTTCCCAATCGTTTTTTGTTGGTCTTGAGAAAAACCTTTTTCATTTATTGCTGTTTGGTTTGTTCCGTACATACAATAGCAGTTGAAAAATGTTAAAAATACATTAGCACAGTTTTTTTTAAGCATTTAAAATTCGAATTTTGACAAAATTTAATAATTATTGTGCAGTTGAAAATTTATAAAATACGGCCGCCTACTGTCTAGTCATACACGATCGCATTGTTCAATATAATCCATTTACGGGTGAAGTGCGAAAAATATAATAATATGTGTCGCACTATATCTGATATCCGTATTATAATGCTTCTTGGAATAAATAAACTAAAAATAATAATAATAAATACAACGCGTATTGTTTTCTCTGTATAATATTGTAATATATTATATAGTGATTTTGACAGTGTATACAGTAATAGTATTTCACAATAATATACAAACAACGTGCAATATGAATGTGATGTTATGTAACAATAAAACAACGTATACATCTATATATATATTATATTGCCTAGTCGACTATTTTTCCTATCCTGGGCGGCGGTTGAATAAACTGAGTGGAATTCGGTGGACAGCAGCACATCAATAGTTTGTATAAGAAAATACCGCTGACCCGTCAATTTCATCGAGTCTGATCGGCTGTAAAAATAACGCATGATATATTATAATTTATAATATAATATAATAATATATTACCCATTCGACGACGTCAGCGGTGGCTGCGGCGGCGTCGTCGTTGATCAGATAGCCTGTACCGTTTTCACGCATTTTCTTGTGCCAACAATCAGCGAGTTGTTTGTGTGCAAACAATTTGACCTGGTTCGTGAAACTGTATTCATTTTTCTGGATGATATTCATTGTCGATAAATCGCTGTAATTTCTTCAACGGATGAGGATTTTTCGACGGGTACATTTGCGTATAAATATGTGGCCATAAGGTCAGATAATTGAAAACTGCTGTACTTACAAATTACCAAATTGTGCTTACAAATACTTACAAATGGCTTACAAATTATTGAAAAAATTTGGAGCCAAAATGTTGGCATTGTTCGGCCAACTTCACGAACCTCAAGATAGCGACGAATTTTATATTACACTCGGAGAACAATATTAAGTATATGATTATTATTATTATTATTATTATTATTATTATCATCGTAAAGTGTTCACATATAATAATATGATGCACATAAATCGAAATCGTTTTCTCAACAAAGGGAAGAACTACCTACACAAAATCCCCCCCTCCCAAAATAAAAATTAATAAAACCCTCGTGACTCCTCCACGTAGACGACAGATTAAAAATCGAGTGAGTGCCGATGTATATTTAAACCGTAAGATCCTATAGGTACCCTGTACAAATTAGGCATAAACTATACAGGTGATTGACCAAGCATGCTAACGCCCATTGTTTCATTTAATAATTAATTTGTTTGTTCTACTGAAGAAGTGTCCTTTAGAACAATAGGTTTGTCAACCTTATATGAACCCTGGGACCTGATATAATATTACAATAGAAGTTGAAAAAAATTTAAATTATAAAATTTTATCGTATATAGGAAATGCAAATATAAACAAATCCTTCTAGTTTATTCATTTTGTTATAACTTTTGTGTTATTAGTTTCGACGTATTTCAAAAGTACATCAAATGTTCACAAACGAGTAGGTAATCGAATTTCATGTAAAAGTTTTTTATGTGAGCAAATTTTGGGCGAAATGAGCTGGTCTGAACGGTCTGAACTCGTCGCTGAACGGTTTGTATTCTGATTCTTGGCCGCCAGCGGCGACGACGTCTGTAAATGCAATCGCTGAACTACTGCGACGACGTTTGACGACGACGCACGACAACGGTTGTCGATAACGGACAGCGACGATTATCTACGACGATTAGAAATAATTATTTTATTTTATTATAGGCCCAGGACCGTCCCAAGGTTTTTCGGGGCCAGGGGCAAATTAATTTGGGGGCCCTTCGACCATAATAATAAGATATGATAAACAAAATACTCACTGAGAATAACAAAATGTTTATGAACGTATTTTTCCAAACCTTAACCAATCAAGCTCATTTAAATTCATGTACCTACTGCATTACATACTTACATAATAGAATTGAATATTATTTATATTATTTATATCAATATTATTCAATACATTATTAGCAATGTATTACCATGTATACAAAAAACTACAATTTATTCCTAGATGGTTATAAATATTCAAAGAAAATATTAACTTGGATGTTTATAGGATTAAATAAATAGATAAGGTAGATTAAGAAAATTAAAAAAAATTTACGTATATTATTTTATTATTTTAAATAAAATATTAAAATGTATATCAAAACACCTTTTTCCTAGCTTTTTTTTCAGCAAAGCTGTCTATAACATCATCATAATCTAGAGTCTTTGCCAACTTGTGTTCGATGGAGAGAAGTATTAAATGATTTAAGCGGTTTTCTTCTGTAGTTGAACGTAAATAACTTTTTATTAATTTCAGTTTACTGAAAGATCTTTCTCCTGTTGACACAGACGTGGGAATGGTAGAAAGTATTCGAAGACAAATACATATTTGAGGTAGTATATTTTGAAGTCCTTTCTTATATATTTGATTAAATTATTAGAAATTAAATTAAGTAATCGAGTATGGTAAACGGAAAAAAGTCTCTCGTTTAAATAATATTATAGGATATATTTTATTCAATTTTAAATTAGTTTACGAGAGGTAAACCACAAATATAAATGAATACATTTTTATATTTTTTAAATAATATTATTATAATATATATTATATTCAATTTTTAATTAATTTACGAGGGGTAAACCACTATGATAATCATAGAATACAATTTTATAGACATGTAAACTGTTTTTTCTCCCAGTCTGTCACTGGAAAATGCTATAAAATATTTAGATAACAAGTAAAAAAAAAATGTTTTCTTCAATAAATTTAACATGTAATTATGAATGTAAATAGGTATAACCGTATTAGGTATAATTTAGTATTATTCTGTAAGTACAGGTACATATAATGATACAGACTATAGCTTAATGCCCCAATACGAAGATATACTTCTTTAAAGACTAATAGAAATATTAAAAATTAATCATTTTAATAAAAATAAAGAATAATATGTATATATTTTAATCAATTATTACTTACTAATATTCGTGTTTCTGCTAATCGCTATTTACTGTGCTAGTAATAAATTTATAAAAATACATTGACACTGTGGTAGTGTGGTATACGTCGACTGTCGAGTAATAAGCAACCGACTGGTGCGGCCATGCAGGTTGTGGTTTACTATTCAGAATAATCAATTCTACAATGTATCGGTTATAGGTTTTTGTCTAAAAATATCGCGTGCTGCGTGCACCGTCACATATCGTAGCAAATCGAGTATCGTTATCGCGATCTATCCACATTATACTACACACATATACACATTATACTAATATATTAAAATATTATTAAGTAGAAACGGCGGCATAGACGAGAGGTGGAGGAAATTGTTTTGACTACGTGACTGGACGTCATGCTTTTATACTCGCGCATTGTATGACTGTATAAGTGTTAAATTATATTTTAATTTTATTTTAAGTATTAATATTATGTGGATGACGCAAAGAAGATATTTTTTGTCTCAATAACGGTGGTCGGTGATAGTTCTTTGTTTTTAATTATTATACATCAAGACTTTTTGGGGGCCCCCTAAAATATTCCAACAATGGGGCCTGGGGCAATATGGTCCCGTTGCCCCCCCCTCTGAACGGCCCTGTATAGGCCGAATTCCTTAACGCTCTATATTGGGAGTAATTACGGTGCAGCGTATTATGTACTGCAGTGAGCTATCTATAGTATTTATAACCAATGGTATTATCAATCAATATTAATTAAATAATAAATAAATTTGTACGTCTTATAAATCGTTCAAAATCATTAAATATATAAATGCCGTTCACGTTCACATACCTATCGTTCACTAAATATGAACGTGAACGAGCGTTCATGAACGGCGTTCTTTCCAAACACTGATGTATTGATGTATATATATATATAATATATATATATAAACAGGAGGTGATGATGTTCAAAAGTTCCGCACGATATGCGTATTGCGTATAATATTATATAATTTTTTATTGATTATTTTTTGTTATTTGTCAAAAGGAAACGCCCACTGCCGCATCGTAAATATATTATTATATTTAAACATTTGGTCATGATTAATTTCATTGCGATATAATACGTATTATAGTACAAGTCGGTTGCACTACATTCTAATCTAACAACAAAACTATTTTAATTATCTAATAAACCTATCTACATAAATCTTAAAAAAAATACATATTATCTAGATTAATGAAATCTGAGACTCCAAAAATATAATTAGGTAGGTAGTTAAAATCAATATCGAACAACATATTATTTTCTTGAACCATAATGCACTTAAAACAAATAAAAATACTTTTGTTAACTGGACCCAACATCAGTCGATATAATTTAATATAATTTATAAATATTATTAAAAAACGCGTATACATCGAAATAAACGACAATAATATTTTTTTATAAACTACAATAACTATAACAATACGATTTTAACGACGAAAATAATGAGACGCATTAGAACACCACAATGTCATTATTACTTACCTACAACGGTATTGCACAATAGTAATATAATAATAACAATTGCGGACTTAGAGTTTTTCGCTATGCGGCAGACGACCAATTATTTTTGACATTTTCCGACGTTTTAATTTTAAAAAAAAAAATCCTCGTACCAAACCTATCTCGTGCCGCTTTGTCGTCGGCTTGTAAAATATTATTGTTTAGGTCTGCAGGAGCAGAGGGGTTCTTTAGACCATTTTTTTTTATAGTATATCATTATTATTATTTATTACACTGCAGCGACATAGAAGCGGTTCAGTAGCGTTCGTGTAGGTAAAACTGTGTGTGAACTGTGAAATACCAATACTCGTCCTGAGTAATTTAACCGTCTGGACGCCCACGTCCGTCCCCCTCACTTGAACCCAAATACATTTCGTGATTATTTCGCGGCACATAATGTTTTAAAAGTGACGAGGAGGGTTCGTTTTGGACCGTAAGAAAAAAAACCTTCGTCTAGACGCAGTTAAACGTTTTGGTCGAAAGACGCGTCGCCGTTAAAAGCATTCCGACATAATAATATTATTTATCAGACACCCTCCTGCCACGGCATAGATAACATTCGTTCGGCGTACGTTTTTGGTCGAAAACGGCCATGCTCGATAATATTTGTTCGGCACAGTTTTCGGTCTTTGTTTGCAGCTGATTAACGATTTATTTCTATGCCCAGTTTTATGTACACTCACAACTCACATAAAACCTACCCTAAAATCTTCTGGCGTTCTCCAGCTTTGTCGTGTCGTTTTCGTCTCTGCGTATTTCTCAATTGTATTCTTATTTTTCTCCACCGTCTTCGTATTGTTTTGTATTCTGCTTTGGGTATAAATGGTATAATAATATAATATAAGCGATGAAAACGATTCCCAACACACAACGTTCATAATCGATATATCGCTAATTTATTGTCGATGTGTGTTGAATGATAACTATAGACGAAATACTCGATGGTTGCCGGTTGGTGGCAAAAGTATATTTTTTTCATATAAATATATTATAAATATGATTTTTTTTTAAGATTTTAGATATTTTGCTATAATTTAAAAAATATTATTTGTGAGTACCTACTTATTACGTTTAAAGCATATTAAGGTGACGCCACACGGACATTTGTTGTCTCCGTCCTACAAGTGCGTAAAATAGCAAAATTGCTCCAGCAGCTAACGTGGTATATAATATAGCGTAAATAAAAAATGATCATAACTCACTAAAAAACTGTATAATTGTAAAAAACTAAACACAGATAATGTCCTTACCATCAAGTTTCATAATAGGTCGATTCGCTCTAATTTTTAAACTAACGGAGCTAAACGTTATCTGCTGTGCGTGAAATATTTACTATGTTACGCACTTGTAAAACGGAGACAACAAATGTCCGTTTGGCGTCATCTTAATATGCTTTAAACGTAATAAGTAGGTACTCACAAATAATTTTTTTTAAATTATAGCAAAATATCTAAAATCGTTAAAAAAAATCATATTTATAATATATTTATATGAAAAAACTGCAATAAAAATCAAATACAATTGTTTTGGCTATATATGTCTAATAGTAAAATAAATATTTATATAACATCATAAAATATTATTCTTAGTAATACCTAAGATCATCGATCAGAACCGTTTCTCGTATACCTTGTATAATATACCTAAATGGTCAAAAGAACCCCTCTGCACATGCAGCCGCACGGCCAGCATTATAATGATTTTACATCGATGATGTCAAAGTTACAAAGTGGCCCTAAGACTTTGAGAATGGTACCAAACGATAGCTTTTAATTTACAAGTACTTGCAAGTCATTCAGGTGGTCGCTATGAAGTGGCCACTTACTTTTGAAGTTATGCGTGTTAAAACTGCATGTTTTCGGGGTGTTTTGAAGTTGGCCCCCCGACTTTTCCCGATCTACTACAAACCTATTGCAAAATTTTGCAACTAATTTGCAACTAGCTTTATGAAATTTGAAACTCCATACTCAAAACAGCTATGGACAAATTTCATAACTGGCGCTCGACACAAAAAACTATATTTTTAAGAAAAAATTCTATAATGATTACTAAAAAAAAACTAATTTGGATAAAAAAAATGTCGTGTAATATCACACAAATCGATATCTAATAATGAAAATTAAATTGAATTAAAAAATATCAATTTAAATAAAATAATTCTACATTTAATAAAAAATCCATTTTGAATACAAAAATTTAAAAGGAATTAAAATATATAACTTTTTTTATCTAAATTAGATTTTTTTATTAAACAGATTTTTTTTTTCATTGTCCTCTTTTTATTCAAAATGTAATTTTAATAGTAATATAATTTTGAAAAAATTATATTTATTAAATAAATCTAAAAAAATTAAGTAGAATAAAAAAATGTAATTTGGATAAAAAATATAACTTGACCTTTTTCATAATTGATCAGTTAAATTGTACGTGCATTTTAGACTATTTATTCGAATTATATTTTTTATAAGTATTAGGATTATTATTCAACTTAATAGATTTTATTTTACTTAATATAGATTTTTTTTTATAAATGCAGATTTATTTTATTCAACTAGCTTTTTTAATTAAATTTAGATTTTTTTCATTTATTTAGGATTTTTTATTCATATTATTTTTTTATTTTTATCGAAATCAATAACACAGTTATTTGTTTACAATTTGAACGTATGATTGTATGTTTATGTGTTAAAAAAAATTAAAGCACACTCGAAGTATTTGGACAGTATGCAGGTAATTGTTCCAGTCTCGACCAGAAATTGTAGGCTGTCTGGCTGTGTACGCCTATGGTGTAAAGTATTCTTTATAAGTACACTGTGGACCAACCTTAAATGCATTTGTTTAGAAGTTTGGAAACAGTAAATAGTGTATATTTTGCATGTACCTACAACAAAATAATTATAAATATATGAACTTGAATAAAATCTACAAAACATAAACATTGTAATTCATGTTAGTATATTTCTTAAATAAATGAGTCCAAAACGGTAGGAAATATGCGTGGGGACTAGCCCCCCAAACTTGCTTCCTGATAAAGTTAGTAAAATATGGGTCTGCATATTTCTTTAAGTAGGTTGCCAAAAGTTGCCGAAAGATAGCAAATATTGCAATATGAAATCAAGCATAACAATTTTCTGATATGCTTCAATGTGTACTTCGGTTGTGCTTTAATTTTTTTTTCACATCAACAAGTAAATGGCCACTTTAAAGCGACCACTTGAATGACTTGCAATTACTTGCAAATTAAAAGCTATCATTTGGTACCGTTTTCAAAGTCTTAGGGCAACTTGGGTGGTCTAACTTCCAAACTTTGAAAGTTCTTACTGGCCGCCCGAGTTACTTGAAAAATGAACTTGCAAATACTTGCTCATCATTAGCTTTCGTTTGATGCTGATTTCAAAGTTCTAGGACAAAGTGGGTGGGCCAACTTCACAAGTTCAAAAATTTATAGCGGCGGCCTGATGGACTTACAATTTTCAAAAAGGGGCTTTCATATACTTGCTAATCATAAGCTTTTTTGGATTCACGATGAAAGTTTGGATTTGCAAATTCTAAAAAAATACTTACGAATACTTGCAAAATAATGGCATAGATTTAAAAGAAAATGAATTACTTAGGTGGGCCAACTTCACGAACGTCATAGGCACGACTCACAAATTGGGAACCGCTGGTGCTATATAGACACCTACAACTTTACGGTACAGCAGAGCGGTACCAACTTGCACATTATTTTAAATTTTTTTCCTACGAATTGTGTACGCATTATACCTAAATTATACGGGCACGAGTTAGTGTAAGTGCTCGTATGTACTGATTATCGGCGTGGTGTGTTTTTCGTCCTCCGACCGGAGTTACTCGAAAACTCGATGATCGTCGGCGCGAAACACGTAATTAATTTACATGGATCCGTTAGATTGGGGCGCCGCTAGTGAAGGGCACATTATATTATTATGTAATATATCATAATAATAATATATAGGTACGACGAAATCCTGGGAGCTGCAGTACCGATTAGGGATGGGTCATTTCCGGAAAGGAATTCCTGAGAATTCCCACGAACCCGCTGGAATACCTGGGAACCGTAAAGAAATTGCGGGGACGAATATTATTGTTTACACATCACAAGAGCATATAATAGTATATTTCATTTCAATATTCAAGTTTTTTGATAAATTAAAATTAAAAAAAGTAATTATACCGCTTTAAAAAAAAAACAACAAAACACTGGGTTTCAATATTGGAATATACCTATGTATGTATCACGACTTGAAACCGATTTCAGATACCGGTTTTAACACCGAAACCGGAAAAGTTGGATACCGGTATTATAATTTAAAACCGAAACCGAAAAAAATTGGATACTGGTATTAAATTCAAAATCGAAACCGTAAAAAATTGGAAATTGTTATTTTTTTTTTAATTGACGTGTTTTTAATGCGTAAATTCCATAAATACGCATTATTAATACTCATAATTAAGGAACAGATTTTATTGTAAATACATTTTTTAATTGAAATGAGACATTTTTAATCTGATGAAAAATGTGCACGATTTAGATCATTCTAATTAAAATAAACCTAAATTTACTTTACATATTTTTGCATATTTTGGTATAAATAAATATTTTTACATATTTGGTAAATAAGTACATAATTTGAACATATTTTGGTAATTTTTGATTTTTTCTTTAATTTTCAATGTCTAAACATTATCTGCTTCGACTAAATTAACAAGATTAGAAATTTTGGCATTTACCTAGGTACTTATTTCCGGCACGCGGTATGCCACTATATACATTAGAACTATTTCAGTTATTGTCGATCTTGGTAATGCCGGACGATAAAAATATAAAATAAGGAAGTGGTAGTTAAAAATTAAATTTCAAATCTAAATACTGAAACTGCCACCGTTATCGATAAAGCAAATAATTTGATGGAAAATAATAATTTAACATACACTTCTGTTTTTTGATTTGTACTATAAAACAACTGGAAACTCGAAATTTGAAATGTAAAAATGTGATAGAAAAAAGTCGAGTACTGAAAAATTTAAATAATAATTAGAGAAATACTCCATGGACTAAATCCAACCAAATTATTGGACTAACTTACACCACTTGATATAGTTAATATGAAATACCTATGCTATCATTACGTCAGTAAGGAACGTTCATTCAGTTAGTACAAAAACATTTTAAGACCAAATCGGCGCCATTTTACATTTTTAAATCTTAAACAACATGTAGTTTCACATTGTTTTAATAATTAGATAAGAGATAAGATTTTTTTTTTTTTTGTTAAGCGGTTGTTACATACTTAGATTATTTTTTACATATTTCAATAAAAATAAGTACATATTTTGATTTTTTATTACAGTTAAATCCGTCCCCAACTCATAATAAAATTGAGATTATGATTAAAATGTTGATAACTATTTCATTATTCACAAAAAAAATTGGAAACCGGTATACAAAACCAAAACCGAAATTTATTAATACCGATATTTCTAAGTTGAAAACGAAAAATTTAGAAACCATTATTCGAAACCGAAACCAAAACCGAAATTTCTTAATACCGGTACCTACTGCTAAGTTGAAACTGAAATCATAATATTTCAAAACTGGTATACAAAATCGAAACCGAAACCGAAATTATTTCAGTCGGTTTCAAGCCCTGGTATATAATGTGCTGGTAGAATCGTCAAATTATGTGACTATCACAATTCTCTGATTTTCATATCATGAAATACAAAAAATAAATTAAAAATTATTATAATACTTATGAAAATTTAAAAACATTAGAGATTTACTAAATATATCAAATCCCTGACAAAAACAGAAAATACCGAAGAAAGTTATTATAAATTATCAAATGTAACAGTAACGTGTTAAGTGTTAAGGCGTAGTTGTACTTTCTATTTTGTAATATTTGCTCTCGTTATTTTCAACTATAATTTTGTAATTTGTTTAAAATATGTTCAACACAACAATTTAAATCGGTCAATAATAAGAACTAGTGTTCATTTTTATCCTGTTCTTCGTGATACTCGCATGAGGGCACCATCGATAAATTTGGACCAACTAAAGGGCACCGCCGGCTAAAAAGGTTGGGAACGGCTGCGATAAACGATTTACGATAAAACGGTACTAGGCGAGTAAAGAGATTTCGAGGCGTCTGTAAGACGATAATTATTTATCGCCAACGCGCACTAACACACACACACAAATAATAGTGTGAAATACAAATTTCAAATCTATCGTTACTTCATATTGAAAGGGACTTAGCTAATATTATTAATTCTGAAGATATTCTTAATATATTTGCACAACAAATTAGGCGTTTAAACCTTATACTATCTAGTAATAATTAAAATTTAAAATGTTTTTATATATTTAATTCAAATACAAAATATGTAATAATACTATGTATGGTAGTATATTATTTATTTATATCTTACTTTAAAAGAATGGGCTTCTTTGTGCTTGTTTATTTTTTTCCTTTACATTTTTCTATAGTTATATTTGTAGGATATTATGTTCTGTATCCGAAACATTTTGCCTTTTTTCGAAGTAATACGCAAGAAGTTCTGACATATCACAAAAAAAAGATGCTATATACCCCCCCAAAAAAATTCATCACGCCTATGATTATACCACAATGATTATGTTAGCGCAGCGTCGTAATGTAAAAAATTCAGTTTTTCTCTACCACACTAACTTAACTTACCAGTGACCTACAGACATTATATTACAAGCATAATATTTAGGAATTCTATAGATAACGTAAAACAATATAGATACATTAACGCTAACGAGTAGTTTTTGAGTTATTTAACTTTTTGTACAAAGGGTAACGATAATAATATGTCCATTATAGTAAGTTTGGAAGACGATAATTATTATTCATCGCTAGCACGCACATAGCACACATCTATCCATACACACACACACACACACTTACACAATATAATGTATATTTATTACACATAATAAAGTTATAATGTATAATATTATATTATAGTATTATATCATTACCACAATGATTATGTTAATAATAAATATTATAAATATGGTCAATGTAGGCATTGACTTTATTAAAATATAATATTATTATGATTTCGTGTTTTTTTTCCATCCATGTATAATTCACACGTATCGAATATTTTATTAAAAATGTAATATATCTGTACCACAAAAATCAACTAACGCAAGTCCATTTTTTGAAATTTTGAGTAAATTATATACTCAGAATAATAATATAGTTTTTGTGATCTTTTTAATGGTATTAAAACGTAAGTCATGTATACAATAATTGCATAAATGGCAAGAAGTATACTGACTTAAGTCATAAACTATGATAGTTGTATAGAACGTATGTCCAGCGTTTACATAAGAAAAGTAATAAAAAAGGTGGGTAAGTGGATGTCGCTCTGTTGTACAGTAGGTTACAAGTGGGTCACTGTAATGGATGATGTTAAATTAATATAATATCATTGTATAAGAAAAACGATTCTGAGCGAAAACGGTCAGTCAGCCCATGATATTACTAAGTATATTTAATGATATTATTGTGAATAAAGTAATTTATACATTTACTTATTTACGTGGAACCTTGTTTTAAATTTTCAATCCTTAGCTATGAAAGTTGAGAATTTTATAAATTTTTAACTGCAAAATAATTAATAATTTTAAATTTGATAAATGTTGTCAATATTTTTAATGTTTTTCAACTGCTATTGTAACAATAACCTAGGAGCCTTTCATTAAATTTTAAAGCTTTTTTAACCAACAAACAAAATTGTATTGATACTTATAGAAAAAAAAACTAAAAAAAATGGAAACTGCAAATGTCCGTAAACAGCTCAAAATAAGTCAAAATATTTGGAAAATGTTATGGTGTATAGAAAATGTTAGTATACACATTCAGTCAAAATTTCATTTTTACTTTTGACCCCCAAAGTACCAACTAGATTCACTTTCCTATCAGAAATGTTACTGTGGAAGAATATTCAAGCATTTTTACTGTCCTAAATTGTGATGACAAACACAAAAATTAAAAAATTAAAAATTAAAAAAAAAATAAAAAAAACACACATTATTATAAAATCAATACATTCATCCCTTTGCTCAGAATCTAAAATTGTATTTCATACGTACCTATAATTTGTTATTACAATAAACATTGCATCTGCGTACTTACCTATTATAGTAAAACTATCGGTGATTTTTGGGTTTCCTATCAACTACTTATGAAAAATCTTGTTTATTGTATTTTTTATTTGTATCGGCATTTGCATTTTAAAAAATAAATCTAGGATTCGTATGGTTTTTAAAGATGATTGTTTTCATCTGGTACTGAACCTTGGCCTCACGTAAAGTTGCTTTAATATGCCGCATTTGCAAGGCTGGGCTAATTAACGATTTTTTTTTTTGACATGTTGAGTTAAGTTACTTTAAAATAATTAAGTTAAGTTAAGTTAAAAGTTACTCGTATTTTTTTTGTTAACTCGTTAAGTTAAGAGTTAACTTTGGAGAAAAAAGTAACTTAACTTAGTATAAAGTTAAAATTTGGTAATTTGCAAAAATAAAAATTCCAGACACATAATATGGTTTATTAGATAGTTTTTCTTTACATTCAAGAAAATTCCTGGGGTAATTTAAAATTTTACATCAAAGTAAAAACCATTAAAAAATTTCCATTATTCTTCGGACAAAAATTAACTTAATTTAGATACTTTTGAAATAAAATTAACTTGAAGTAAACACGTTAATCTTGAAAAAAGAGTAACTTATTTATTAAAAAGTTAATTTGAAAAAAAAAGTAACGAGTTAATGAACTTAACGTTTTAACTTAATCTTAACTTTTAACAAGTTATTATATAATATTAGTATAGTATAATAATAATTAATAATATAAACTTTGTTATCTAAAATTCAAACCATGTAAATAAGTAACGATTTTATTGATCGAATGTGTTTAATACAGTGATGTTTACGTTTTAAAAAATGTGTACAAATACTAAATTCTGGACGTCTATATGAATAGTAATGGTCTTAAACACTATCAAAATAGTACATTAGTAGGTACCTAAATATTATTATAATTATTACACACTTAAGATCATTTAAAATAAATAGTCACTTGATTTTAACATTTACTTTCGCAATTTTTTCAATCGTATTTATTTAGTAAATCCAAATGTATAGTTTTATTAATATACCTAAAAGTTTTTTTTTTCCCCCGTCGAGTGGATAAAATGATTATTCGGTTGCGCGCCGTTGTACTCAATTTGTATTCCAAATACGTACTAATATAATAATTGATAAAAAAAACGATTGGTTTCATTGTAGTCGCCCATTATTGTTTTTGAGCAGTATAATAGAAGTAAGAACACGAGGTAATAATATATTATGCATTTTCATTTAATATCTAGTAAATTGTATATTGTCTTGCTAAATAAAATTATTATTATTATCATTATTATTATTATTAAAACAGCTGAGCAATATTTTGAATGCACAATGCTAGTTTTATAAAAACAGTATTGAACAACATAATTATATGGCCGGTGGGCGGTGGTATTTATCGTGATTCACTACTACCGATGTCACCTGAAATACTATACACATATTTTACGGCTTATACGATCATAATCATTACAAACGTAATTTTGAATATAAATGCACAATTTTCCTGGTTCGAAACACTTCTTATTGAACATCGGTGATCTGTGTTTTCGGTAATACCGTAGATACCGGTAGTAAACAAATACCGGTAACATAACTTGAAATACAGCCAGCCCTAGCATACGTAATGTTTGAAATGCACTTAAATTATTCGTTTTCAGCTGATAGAAAGATTTGACTAGGTACTATAGTATATAATTGAACAGTAAACCATATTTTGGACGTTGCCCCAGCCCCACCCGTGGAAAATTTGACTTTCCGGGAAAATCGTTAGAGCAGTAATTATGAAAACGTGGTCAGGAATTGGTAGGAATCGAGTACTAATTATTGGCGCAAAAAAATTTCAAAAGTCAAATTTGGGGAGGGGGTAATGTACTTATATTTTGGCTCGGCGACCAAGGCGTCCAAGATAATAATTGATAGGATATCAAGGAATGATGCCCATAGATCCACATAGAATGGGGTGTGCTCCTCGTGTGAAAACGGACGTCCTATTGTATAATATATAAACATTAAAATACACTATTTTTATATGATTGTTATTCGTAGTTCTAGGATTGATATATTGGAAAATAAATAGTAATTATTTTGTAATTATTAAATAATTTAAAAAATCAATAAAAATAAGTAAAAAATATAGGAATAAATAATTTAAATAAAACATTTCTAGTCAGTGAATAATACGTAATTTAAAAAAGGGTTATTAAGTGAAATAGTTTTAAGGTATTGTAAAGGGGTTATAATTTCATTTTTAAGTTGTTTATCAATAAATTTCTGTTTTTTCAAATACTTTGCTCTGAATTTTACAGGTATTAAATTATGACTTGACGTTATTTTTATGTATGTATCTGTTTGATATTGTTTTAAAATATTTAGAAATCGATGAATATTGGGATGAGATGTGTAGAAAAACGAGTTAAATGTTGAATGAAAGCTTTCACAAGCGTTTTTAGTACGCTGCATTTAGTACTGCTCATTTCAGCCCACATTCAGGCGGAAAATGTGAATATTTGAAAAAAAAACTCCGACGCTCGACGTTATTGCCCAAAATGTTGTGGAAACGATATTTAAACTTATCAATAATACAGATTTCTTTATTTTGTTTCCCTAACAATGGTAATTATTTTGAATTTTCGATATAAACTATAAGTTTTAATGTATCTCTCAACTCTAAGGCACTTGACGTACTAAATCGCTACGTGATCGTAAATCGATAAGAGTACTAGCCTTAATATAAAATGTTCGTAAACTCATTAAGTAAAAACTAATTCTTGTTTAAATATACCGGCACACAAATATATTAGATTTAATATGTCAATGTAGGTATGTGTCTAATTAACGCTTACCTACTGTACAATAATATGCAATCAAAACTCAGAAAAAATCGTTTACCTGAGTCTGGGACGCAATCGACAAACCTCGGTCAAAACTGACCACGTGTTGTGAGTAAGGGTGATAAACATTATGAAATATTATGTTTTACCTACGCGAAGCCTATATTGCTCTAATTCGGGCATTTATTATTACTGGTTAGGTGGAAAGGCGATAATTATTATAGAATCCAACTGATGGCAAATATGTACTATACCCATAAGTGGATATTAACAACTAATTGAGTAACTATACTTAAAAGGTTAATTTGTTTTTAAACTTAACTAGTTAGTTGATATTTGTATTACCTTAGAACTTAACCACCTTAAATTATTGTTGAAATAACTTGGATTTTTTAGTTGAATTAAAATTTGATCTATCGAGATAGTTTTTTGTTTTAATGGTTTTATACATTGATCATAGCTGAATACCAGGATCAAAACAAAATTATAGAATGATAGTAATACGACTTAATACTATAATTTCTGTCATGTTTATCGATAAAATAATATTAGGTATATAGGCATATAAGGGTTGGCACAAAATACTTTTATGTGGTCCAAGTGTTTATAAAAAGTAGATCTGTTAACTTATTTTAAGTTGAGTTAACTTCTAACTTGTTAATGTTTTGTTCACTTAAATTATCTCGAGTTAATTATTCTCATTAATTTGCACACCTTTTTTTTGGCATAACTATATTAAACATAACGATCAATATTGTAGGACACGCCGAATTTAAATAAAATTATTGAAAACGAGAAAGCAATAATTGCTATAATTTTAGCAATAATTATCAACAACTAGCTGATCCCGCTGGCACTTCATTGCCCGTTAAATGTACCAATTCTATATGACTCAAACTTTGTTCAATTCGTTATTTATTATTCGGTGTATGATGTATGGTGTTCAAAATTTATCTTAACTTTTCTGTTGCCTGGAATAAAAATTCTGATTCGCAGCAGTATATTATCAGGTAGGCAATCTACCTGCGGTAGATCGCGGACCCCGTGCTGTTTGTACGTAAGTGTATGATTTAACCCTAAAGTATCAAAATTGTACCAAGTTTGTCATTTTTACTTAATTCTACCTACGGAGGATTAATATAATTAATTGATACAAAAGCCTCACGCAACCGTACTAAAATCCAATGAATAGTTTTTCCCAGAATACTAATCTACACACAAACATTCATTTTTATCTATATCTATACTAATATATAAAATTATAGCGTTTGTTTGTGTGTTTGGGATAAACTCCGAAACTACTGAACCGATTTCGAAAATTCTTTCACCAATACAAAGCCACATTCTTTGAGAGTGTCATAGCCTCATAGGTTAATTTAAAAAGGGAAGTGATCACCCCCGGTATGTGCTCAAACAGGAATTTTGAGATTTACGATAGAAATTTTTGTTTTTTAATGGTTGCTATGGGTTATATATAAAAATAATTGTGTAGACGTTGTTGTTGTTTTTGGCCATGTCACCAGGTGTGCACTTATGAGGTCATAACTCTGGAACCACTTATCCCACAGCGTACAAACTACACATAAACCATCTACATATCAATCTTAATATGTCCTGAAATTGGTTTGATAGATCTTGAGTTATTAAATGTATTCAAAATGTACACTTATTTTATATATATATATATAGATTATTGTCCATAATCACATAATAATAAAAATATTGTATAGTGCTCAAATTATATTGAAGTACAACTGTTTATTTATACTTTTTGTAACAAATCGATGGCTAAGTAGCCAAAAGCTATAGGTAAAATTTTTCTCAAAAATATTGTTTTATAAGTCTGTTGGGTTAATCTGGGTCGTATTTTCAATTCGGTAAAAAATTAAAAGTCAAATATCATAATTAAAACATGATTAATGTATACATTAATTTTTGTGTGTTTAGCGCAAAATAGGTTTTAGATTCTGAGCGAAGCGATGAATGTATTGATTTTACAATGATGTGTGTGTTAATATGTAAAACGCGAATATTCGGTGGAAATTTCTAGTGTCTATAACTATTTGTTTTTGAGTTATATATAAAAAGATAAAATTGGTTTTGCGTATGCATTTTTTTTCACTTTTTTTTTTATTTTTAAAGATGCTTTCAAAAACTACTGGGAATTTTCGATTTTGATCACTCAAAGGTATGAACTAGATTCACTTTTCTATCAGAAATTGTAAATAATATTTATAACTTATTAATATTCCATACGGCATCTTCCACAGATACCTCCATATAAGTTCTTCTACGTCGTTAGTCATATTAATAATAAATTAATTTTTATTATAAAAGATAATAATATGAAAATATTAACTTGATTTAAAAACTCAATTTTCAAAACTAGGTATACTAAATTAATATAATATCAACAATATTGATACTTTGATCATTCAAACACCGATCACCAAAGTATCAATATTGTTGATATTATATTAATTTAGTATACCTAGTTTTGAAAATTGAGTTTTTAAATCAAGTAAATATTTTCATATTATTATCTTTTATAATAAAAATTAATTTATTATTAATATGACTAACGACTAACATTCGCGCCGGAAATCGCGCAGTGTGTATAAATCCAGTGAAAACAATACGTTTAATTTTAGCCACCCGCACTGAATGTTTGCCTGAAATTGAACAAGACCGATTTCTTGCTATTGCTCGCCACTTGTATCCAAGTGATTATTTATGTGTGAATACCGTGATTTATGTATAGCTGTTTAATATTGGTCAAATGTTCGCGGTGGTTTAAAATTGCGTCCGCCGTGTGAAACCACATTAAAGATAAAAACTAATATTATATTGTATTATTAAGTCGCTTATGGGGGTAACATTAGTCGCCCGTATGAAGACATCGATGCCACAAATTATATTCATAAATCAAAATACCTATTCATTACTCATTACTAAAAAATAATAATTATTATAGATTTGTTGAATAGTAATATTATATCTATAAATGGTGATTACTATTCAAGTGACTATCACTTATTTTAATAAGTAATACCTCATAAACACATTTTTTTTTTATTTACTTAACTTATTAACCGTTAACTTAATTTAAACTTAATTGATTTATTAAAAATGTCTATTAATTAACTTTTAATTTGATTGAAAAAAAAAATACTTAACTTAACTTAAATAAAGTTAAAAAATATCATAGTTTTAATTTTATATTCCAAAGCAGAATATTTGTCTAAGTGTTTCGAAAAATATAAACCGAATTTAGGGCGAGTAATTTATGAGTTAAAGTATTTTAAGTTTTGATGAATGGAGTAGTGGACAAGCGTTTCGCAGAGAGCACCACTCCACTCCACTAAACAAACTCAAACTTTAATTACTTATAAATCATAAGCTAGTAACTACTTGCCCTAAATTCGATTTTTATGTTTCGAAATACTTAGACAAATTTACCACTGCCTACAACTAATAATAACATTTTCAAAACCATTTGCACTTCTTGAAAAAATAAGTGTTCAATGATAAAAGAATCACCCTGTATATATACGAACTCATAAAAATTGCACCCAACACTCGCAGTTGGTGTATTCGGGAAGCCAAATTTTAAAATTCTCAACAACTTTTAAAAGCGCCGGGAAAAACAACATAAAAATTAAGGAAAAACCGGAATTTTTACGCAAAATCGGTTTTCTACAAAATCGATTTTGGTTTTTAATGTAACTCTAAAAAAAATGAACGTATGTACATGAAATTTTCACTGGTAGCATTTTCCATAGACGATACAATTTTCAAAATATTTTAATGTGTTTTGAACTGTATACGGACATTTACAGTTTCCAATTTTAGATTCTGAGCTAGTGGTTTTAAAATTGTGTTAATTTTATTTTTTATACAACATTTTTACCAGAAGGAGTGCTTCGATTTCAACATAGTATCTTATAATTTAGAAAATTGGATCAAGATAGTTCTTTAAAGAGGTCATTTTTTGATATTCTCAATAGTTAACCTAACCTAACTTAACACATTGGTCATCACCATAGAATAATAGCAACGAATAAAAAATAATTTATTAATTAAAAATAACATTATAAAAATCCAGACTAATAATACAAGATTATTCATAAGTTTGTCTATCTTTATCGAAAAAAAAATGTCTACAACCAAATCAAATTAAATTTTTATGAGCGTTTGAAGTTCATATTTTTACAATATTGGATATTCACTCGATTTCTCATGTAGCGATTTTGTTATTTTGTTGTTATTCAAAAACTGTAGATACATGAAAATTTTACTGAATGTTTATATTCTCATATTATAGACACCATCAATGTTAGTTTTCAATTTTTTTTGGTTTTTTTTTCTATCATTGACAATAACATATTATTTGTTTGTCAATAATGTGTGAAAATGTAATGCAAGGCGTTTGATGTATTGTTACAATAGCAGTTAAAAAAATATTAAAAATTCATAGGCATACCTACATTTTTTTATAAGCATTTTAAGTTCGAATTTTGACAAAATGTATCAAATTTAAAATTTAATAATTATTTTTTTTTTATAAAATATTCATTTATAAATTACTTTATTCACAATAATATCATCAAATATAGTTAGTAATATCATAGGCTGATTGACCGTCTTCGCTCAGAATCGTTTTTCGTATACAATGATAAGTGATATTATATCACTGAATTCAAATTTAACACCATCCATTACAAAGACCCACTCGTAACCTTCTGTAGAGCAGAGCGACACCCACTTACCTACCTTTTTTGTATTTGAAGATTATTTCTTCGGCCGTAATTCATTTGCGCATCGTCTGTTTACCTGCACTTAAATTGAATATATTATAAAGTATTTCAAAAATATAAAGTACTGTTAATGTAGGTTTGCCTACACGAATAACGTTATTTTATGTTAAATGTACCTACGTCTATGGTTTATTTTTAATCATTAATTATAATTATTAATCGATATTATATTATATTTAATGAATTTGGATTATTTTATATCATTGAATCCAAATTGAAAACATGTGTTACTCCTTACAGACACCTACTGTACAGCAAATGCACTTGCCAACTTTTGTGTGAAAATATCTATCTACGCCACTGATAGTAAGCCATCAAATCGGAAATTCGAATTTAAATTTAAAATATGACAACGTAAAAACGATTTAACTTCTTCAAACTCTCGAGCTCTACAAAAGTCTTATTTGAGTGTGTACCAGATAACGGATGTCGGGATGTATGATAGGTAATAGTATTATGATATAGTATAGCTATACAGATTGAGATAATAAATAATACTATTAGGTACATTAAAATAGGCGTTCGTGTTATTTAAAACTGTTGGTCTTTTTTATCGCTTAACCTAATTAATCTCGAATAACCTCATAAGTAGGACTAACTGAAGCGGAATCGGAGATTAATAGGTATACACCTATATAACCTATATAAAATCCGCGATAATAAAATTGATTATTTGGTTTAAAATGTGTTGTTCCTATAAGTACCTACACGATTTTATAATACATAGTTTCCATTCGATAATCACTTTGGGCAAGAAAATAATTGTATAATATTAATATGATTCATATTATTATATTGAAATGTGAACTTAGACCTTGTAACACTGCCGACCGTGCAGCGTATAATAAAGTACTATGTACAATTAATATTATACACAACAACAGCTTCAAATTCACCGAGATAATTGTATATTTTTTAAACATGTTTCCTTACATTATACGACCGTTTTAATTGATGACAATACACTATACAGGTATATTGTACAACGCATAATAATTTTTTATATTATATTCTACTATCGAGATGTTTCATATTTAACGTCCGTCAGATACCTATCCAAAATCGAATGAAAACACAATTATTGAATCACCATAAACGGCACAAACATTATGGTAGATAATATATCTTTGGTGTATAGTATAAATGTCTTAAGTCAACAATTGACAATTTTCGCTTATTGTATTATTGGAATCCACCATTTTTGTATTTTGTTTGTACACATCACGTAAGTCAAAACTATAAAAATTCACTAACAGTGAAATTTGTTTTGGTCCAAACATTTTAAGTCACATTATATTAGGTACAAAACACGTATGTATAGAATTTGAGAATCTGACAGAAATAATTTTAAAATGGTCTTAATATCTGAAGTCGAGTTTAGTAATAATTTTAAATACATGTCTTGATAGCGTAAGTCATATCAAATAAAAATCCAATTATCTTAAAGTAATTAAAAATAATGACCAATTGATTTTAAAGTTCTACTTAGTAGTTAACATATAAGATTTGATACATTGAGTAGGTATTAAATTTAATTATTTATCAGCCCAGATATTATATTGTCAACGATGTTGAATGATTTTTCGATGTTTTGCTTTATTTTCCTGAAAACTAGTAATTTTTGAATAAGGACATATTTTATACTATAAACCACTACCTATTATTATTATATACAATGTGACACGCAAAATACTCGTTTATCCTGAAAACACAGAAAATATTTATTACATATTATTCATATTATTCAGAGGTGAAAAACAATATAAATAACAATAACATAATTTATTTTTGATATAATAAAATAATATTTGTTTTTATCTCGTGCTGTAATTTAGTAAAATGCTGTTAGTTGATAAATTAATAATTATAAAAATTGTTCAATAATTTGATTGTAATTAAATTGGAAATAATTGTTTGATTGTTTCAAATGGGACTGAATTTATAAATAATCTAAAAAAAAAAAAGGTATAATTATTTTTAAATTTAAATACATTAGATATCATTCATCTTTTACATAATTAAAATATGATGAGCAATTCTATTAATTTGTAATATTTAAAATGTCCATTAGGAAATGGTGAATATGAAAATATTAGATATAAAAACATATAGATGTTTCTTATCATAATTTGCGTTTAGGATTTTAAATTATTTAAAGTAAAATAATAAAACGTATTTTAAGGTTTTTTTTATAGCATAATAAGAGTCTATCCATATATAATCTATTTATCTATCTCATAGTTTAAAACTTTTAAGAACCTTCCACTCAATAGGCGTGTACAAGTAAAATGCTAAAAATTAAAAATAAATAAATAAAATTATAAATAGGCAATATAAGTAGTATGCCATAGTAGTATCACATAGTATGCCTATGATAATAATAATAATATTCGCGCGAGAATTAAATAGTAGATTTTTATGAGCGAGGCGAAAACCAACGGTGGAAGGGAACATGAATAATAATATTTTAGGTAGGCGCCTGTAGCTTTATTCATTATGATAATGTGTTGCGATAAATGTTAATATAATATAAATATAATACGTACCTACCTACTATATTATAATTTATAATCACGTGTCTGATGTGTTTTCGCATCCGATGGGACGATGTCTTAATTTATTTATTTATTTATTTTTAACTGGTCAGGTAATCTGAACGCGCTGTATAGCAGCTCTCCGAAAACTGCCTATTATCAAATTACATACTATTATTATTACGTGAGCATAATATACTATATAGGTATAATGCGCGTTGCAGTAGGTAGGCTGAATTTCGATTTAGTGTTTTTTTTACGGCATGCGAAGGACGTAATATTATATTACACCCATTTTTAATGATTTTCTATCAGAAATAATAGAACACACTCATTATACGGCTCGTTAATAGGAGTCCATTATAGTTGTCACTAGTCGATCGCAGGATTCGGTACTATTATAGTATATGCACGATACCATTTGCTCGGCACGAATTCCGATCTCGACCTACATCTAAGGTTGACGCCCGAATTATACTGTTAGTGACAAAAGAATTTTCGGCGTTTTACGAACAATTTAAAAAACCAGAAGAACTTGATATATAAAAATCGCCTCTCCTTTTAATAATAAAATAGGAAGGTATCGAGAGTTACGCGAAAACGATAACGCTCGAAAATGTTCACTGCCCAAGCAGAAACATTTGAACGCCGTATTTACGTATAAGATGTTTTCACATTAAAAACAAAAAGTCGTCCACCGGAGATCGCATCGGTATTTATTATAAAATTGACAAACAAATTAAACTAAAAAAAAAAATATTACCTACCTCCATGGAAAATTCGCTCGGCAAGAATTGTTATCTCGACCTACCTCCAAGGTTGACGCCCAGCCCGACGTCCGAATAAATCGTGCTTATAGATCTTTATTATTTCTCAACTGTTATTATAACTACTTATGAGAACTTTATATTGTCCTTATATAGTATATTTTATAAAAGGACAGAAGGAACAAATAAAACCCAACGGTGTGACGGCGTAAATAATAATTAATAAATAACAGAGAAATAATATAAAATGGTCCACACCGATATGCAACGATACGAAACGTTCCGGGTAACTTTTTATTCTGTAACTGTTTGATTAAGTTGACGTGGATGTTGTTTATCAATATTTTCCTCAATTTTATTATCATATTGAAAAATAAAAACACATCGGTTTAGTTTTTCGTGTCGTACTTTCGTGTAATTTCTTTAAAAGGTATGTATTCATTGATTTATTACATTATATTATATGAATAAGACAAAAATGCCTATTCTGAGCAATAATTACTCTTATAAAACTTTGCGTTTAGATATTTTTATTAAATATTTAACCTGAAATGTATACGTGAAATTCGTGACGGGGCACAATGAGACACATTTTTCTTGTCTTACGCCGTGTCCAAAGTAAATCCGGCAAGTAAGGCGAGTGCGTGCGATTTATATTCCGACGGTGCTGTTCCAATTGCGTCCGATGCGGCGAAATGGCGAAATACAAGCTGTTTTGTTTTTCGACGCATCGGACGCATTTACTTTGGACACGGCGTTATACTCTTTAAGAGCCGTTCATAATGGCTAGTTAAGTATCGGTTAAGACTATACTGCAGAAATCCATTGGTAATACTAAAGAAATTTGTCTGTTAATGTTATAAGACATTGTAAGAACAGCCCTTAATGTGTCACATCTAATGTGTTAAATTTTATTAAAATAAGGAATAGTTATTAATACATAGATAATTAATATTCTGTTAGGGCTAAGAACCGATTTTTGTTTAAAGGCATTCATACCTCGACTTAATATACAATTCGCAATGCAAAATACTAATGATATACCAAAATCCAGAAAATGTAAACCAGCCAAATTTTATAAAAAATCAACTTTCGTTGATATGTATGAAGGATTGCAATCCTTACGGAAGTAAGTGGTGGGTGATTTCAACTGCCAGATAAATATTAATAAAACATTTTTGTCTTTAGTAGTGAGATTTTTTGTGATATTAAACTTGAAACGGACGATCACAAAATAATAACTGCACATAAAGTGGTTTTATCAGCAGCTAGTCCGTATTTCCATGCTATGTTCACAAATTTTGCAAAAAGGAATCATGATCTTGTGGTAATAAGAAAGATTGATTATAACGGTTTACTACTCTTAGTAAACTTTATTTACACGGGGCAAATCGTGGTCACTGAAGAAAACGTCCAGGTAATAATAGATAAAGTTTAGTTTAATTATAGAAAACTAAATTATTTTAATTGTATATTGTTTATTTCTCAAGCACTTGTTACCAGCGGCAAATCTCTTGCAGTTACAAGAAGTTAAAGAGGCATGTTGTGATTTTTTACAGTCACAACTCTGCCCTACAAATTGTATTGGTATTAACGCTATGGCTGATTTACATAGCTGTACAAAATTGATAAGAAGTTCAGAATTTTATATACTTCAACATTTTTCGTACGAATTATAATTTATTATTAAGTTTCTATAAGGACGTTTTATTTATTATTGTATTATTTTGATTCTTAGAGATGTTTTTGGTGGTGACGAATTCCTATCCTTATCATCCGAACAAGTAATTAAGTTGATCTCCAATGACAAACTTACAGTTCCATCTGAAGAAAAAGTAGGCAAACTAAAATTGATTATTGTTATATTATATTATTGGGGAAGGAAATATTCAGTAACCTTCTAATATGTAATATTATGTAGTCTAATTAATATATTAGTATACTTATTGTTTTAGGTATTTGAAAGTGTTATCAGTTGGGTAAAATATGAATTGGGTTCAAGACAATGTATTTTACCCCAATTAATGGAACATGTACGTTTAGCATTAACATCGAAAAACTACTTATTAACAAAAGTAGCCAAGGATCCTCTTATAAAAAAATGTCTTAAATGTAGGTTTTCTCTTTAAGTATGCTTTAATTGTGAATTAATTTATATATTAGATATATATTTATGTATAATTTTTAAGGTAAACATTACGTATCGGAGGCATTAAAAACACTCAAAGGAAAAGAGCTTATTCCACAAAGCATCCGGAATAAACCCAGACATCAAGATAAAGTATGATTGTGTATAATTTATTTATGTTTCCAATATATTTAATAATTTAATTATAACAGGTTATATTAGTTGTTGGTGGAATTGAGTCGGGATTAAGTAATAGTTTAGAATATTTTGATCCAATCACGGACCAATGGCATTTTGGACCAGAATTGATTACAAAACATAGAAGACATAATCTAGTCGTAATTAAAGATAATTTTTGTATTTGATGTGGGTGGTTATGAAAATGGTTTATCACCTTATCGGTGTGTTCATGTACTAGATTTATCTTCCAAACCACTTTGTTGGCTACCAAGTGACGATATGTTAGTTGAACGACAATTTTTAGGAGTTGGTGCAATAAATGATAATATCTATGCCGTAAGTAATGTTGAATTTTAATTTATTAGTTTGATTGTTATTTCTGTGAAAAATCACGTACCAATATATTATGCATTTAATTTAAGGTAGGCGGATTAAATGATAGAGATGGAGATTTAAAAAGTGCCGAAGTTTTTGACTTCAATACTCAAGAATGGCGTATGATATCCAGTATGAATACTATGAGATCTTTATTTGCAGTTGGAGTCTTGAATGATCTTTTATATGTGGTAAACTTTTTTTATGATTTTAATTTTGTATTATATTTATAATAATAATAATTGGAACTAGAATAATAAAATTCTTGTGAAAGAATTGTGTAATATATTTACAAAATAAAATATTTCAATAGATTCAAAATTAAAATTGATAATAAGCTAATAACAATATTTGTATCTATACCTCATCAATTCAATTATTTAATAATTTCATCGAGAACTTAATCATTTTCATTGATCTTCAAACCTACCTACATAATGGAAGTAAAAAAACTCAAATAGAATTTTGTTACAGATTTATACTGAATGTAATACAAAAAGTATTATTATTCTCTTGCTTAATATGACCTTACTTATTAGTTTTTAATATTGTTAATATAATATACACAAAAAAAAATTAAACTTTATTAAACTTTGTTTATTATAAACATTGAATATAGCTTAATTAAGTTTTTTAACTACTTAACTTTAATTAGTTTTAGTCCTGAATGATCTTTTATATTTTCGGTAAACTAATGTTTTTTTATGATTTTAATTTTGTGTTATATTTTTTAAATATATAATATTTTTAATTTCTTAACATTTTCATACCTGTGTTATATTGAAATTAATAATTAATAATAGATACATTTTTGTAATTAAAAATAAAAATGCAATAATATTTTATTCCGGAATTTCTTTTAAGCGTGAGGTATTTTTATTCCACAATAATTTGTATTTATTAAATTTTGTAGGTAGGAGGTTTTGATCAATCATTACAGGCTTTAAACACTGTTGAGTGTTATAATCCCAGTATTGATATGTGGACACCTGTCGCAAACATGTGTGAACGTCGCAGTTGTGCCGGTGTAGGAGTTTTAAACGGTGAACTGTATGTTGTAAGCGGTCGTAATGAATCAAACCTTTTGAGAAGTGTTGAAAAATACAGACCAAGTACAGGTGTTTGGACAACTATTGCAGACATACTTTTACCTCGAAAATATGCAGGTAACTTTTTGTTGAATAAATGTTAACTATTTTATGAAACTTTTTTTTTATATATTTTGAATAAAATTTAATTTTTCATTGTAGATGTAGTCGCATTAGATGGTTTATTGTATGTCATCGGTGGAATGAACAATACTTCTGTTTTGAATTCTGTAGAATATTACAACCCAAACACCAATACCTGGGCCATGGTCACATCGAAAATGAATATGATGCACTTTTCACCTGGAGTAGTAGCCATTAATAGGCCAAAACATTTTTCAACTTGTTAGCATTCACTTTTTTTTTTTGGCACAATATATATATGTTTTACTATTTTGCATTATAGTTAACTTACTTTATGTATAGTGCATACAATACATGAATTTTTTTTTAATTTTTCAACTTTTATGTTCAATTTCTATAGCTAAGGTTGGACTTTTAAATTAGGGTTTCTCATTAATAGTTAATAATGCAACCGAAAAAACTTTAAAATATATACCCAAAGCAAATTTCTTCATAGATATTTTTACTTCAAATTTGAATCAAATTAGAAAGATATTTAAATCAGTATAACCAATAGTAAAAATAAATTACTTTCATAGAAATAATACCACAGATAATGTCGTATTATGTTCTAGGTAGTAGTACGCTCTACCGGCAACATTGTGACTGCCGTAATATGTGCACAACTGTTTTTCCCATTCTATACAGGAAAAATGTAAACAACATTATTTTCTCATAATAATAATACTCATAGTAACTTAAACTGGAATATTGTATTATTATGAATCTGTAATAAATTATTAAAATCGGGCTAGTGGGTAAAGCTCTGCTTTATATTAGGTAAAGAATTTGCTGTAAATTATAATAGATGGGTAAATTTTAATGCATTGTATAATAATATTATACAAAAACCAATTCTAAGTGAAGTTGGTCTGTCCACATATAATAATACCAAGTATACCTATATTTAATAATATTATTGTAATTAAAATATTTATTTTACTATTTCACATCATAAAACTGTAGGTTAAATTCATTTTCATAATAATTAAATACAGTGTATAAATATTGATAGATTATATGAACTATTGGAATAATTTTTATTTTTAATGCAAATAATCCTTACATATAATGACGCATTAAAGCTATTGAAACAATGTAGAGGTTCTAATTGTTGAGCTTTAATAACTTATTGTTATAAACTTAATTTATGGTTCCACCGATAAAAAAGTTTAAGAAACGCTGATTTACAGGTAACACACGAAATCGTTCCGATTAGCTATTGTATAATAATATTACGTTCAATCAGCTTTTCAAATTATTAAAATATATTCTACCAACAACAATTTCCTTCCCATTTTATACAGACTGAGTATTGGCTAGTTGTAGAATACCTAGCCACCTAGGTATGATTAAAAGTAGTCAGTCAAACATTATACACGCTATAATATAATATATAATATGTATTTGTTAAGAGGATGTCATCACACTATTTGTTTTCTCTCACTAGCCCACGTGCAACATAGACAAAAGGCATTTGCGCAGAATCGTTTTTTCTATGTTTTTAAGTAATCTTAGGGTAAAATCACCTATCACGAAAAATATAGAGAATAACATTTTTGAGGGAATGACATATTGATTTCTCCAAATATTGTTTAAATTTACAAAATTTTTTTGTTTATTTTAAAATTCGAATACATAGCCAAGTAACAATAAAGTATCAAATCTATTTAACATTCCATCTAAAATATTATTCTCTATCTTTATTGTAATTGTTGATTTTACCCTAAGATTACTTAAAAACATAGAAAAAACGAAAATGCGAAAATGCGTTTTGTCTATGTTACGGGTGGGTTAAAGAGAGAAAACAAATAGTGCGCTGACATCCTCTTAATGTTAATAATAATAGAAAAATAATATGGTTTCATTATAAAACTGTTGATCAAATATTTAAAAAATAATTAATTAGATTAGTATGCGTTTACAACAAATATTTTAAATTCAAAATTTGGCAATCATTTGACTTTTTAATATTTTATATACTTTTTTTTTTTTTATTATTTTAAACTAAGACATTCCTAGCCTAAGGCTATCTATGTCTAGGGATATTTGACAATATACTTATGTTTTAACAGGTATTAACATGATAATTAAATATTTATAAGTAAAAAGGATAATTTACAATTGGTGATTGTAAGATATTTACAGATGTTACAATGTGATTACAATAATATTATTCTAGTATTTACATATTTACAATAATTTAATAACTATAACTGTCTATAAGTAGCAGAGAGGTCGTAGAGTTATCTGGAGGAAGTGCGTGTGTAGAGTGGAGATCTGGATGTTGAGAAGTGGCTTAGTGTAGGAGGTCGTGGGGACGACCTCGTTTTAATCGACGATGAGTTGGGATTTTATATACAAGTAAGCTTCTTTCTTTTCAGCGATCTATTAAATATATTCTATATAAAAACTTTGTAGACATCGTAAGGCCTAATAAAATATCATATAAATATAAGATTTCTACTATTATAGTTCTATAGATAATACGGGAACGAATTCAAACCGTGTATAATGATAATTAATTTTTATCGACAACCAATTCATAAAATGATAGGCAGCCTTTGAGGGGAGCACGAGGGAGTAGTTTCTCCCCAGAAAAAAATATTGAGGGGACAAACTTATCATTTTGCCCCCATCCTAAGTTAAATATTATTTCAACAATTTTTAATTTTTATAAAATATTTATGTTAAAATTTGTAAACTTTTGTACAATTATATAAGAAAATTATTCCCCATGTTTTATTATCAATATTACCATAAATGAATATAAAAACATATTTAAGAGTAACTATGGATCAAGAACGCTTAAGCAATTTAGCAATGCTTTAGGTACATAAGGAATATCCAATTGATTTCATGTTATAATTGATAGATTTGATTCAGAAGCAAAAGTAAGAGGTCAACGTTTATCGATGAAATAACTAACTGGCTTATAAATTATTTTTATTATAAAAGATGAATTATATACTTTTTTATAGGTACATTAAATTTTAAATATATGTATCTGTTTTCACCAAAATATTGTATACCAGTAGGTACCTACCTATATTTAATTATTTAATTATTCAATATATTTTTTTTTTTTAATTAGATGTGCACAATTTTTACTTTTTAGCACAGTAAGTGTATGTGGCGACAGAACAAAAATTCAATGAAAATAGGAATAAGAAGCCACTCATTAATGGGACTTGACTGAGAAATATTTAAGTATAAAATATAAAAGTGTGAAATGTTATCTGTTCTTATTTACATAGTAAGCAAAAAATGTAGGTAGAATATTATTATAGGCGTAAATTTGGCTTGCTAGATGGGAGGCTAAGATTAAAATTTAAAAGTTATAACCATAGAACGTTAGAACAAGCCCACGACGCGAGCTTTGTTCTCCCCCCGCACCATCTACATTAACATATTTTTAAGATTTCATAACATGTATAGGTTTATAAATATTTTTAAATTTTTTATTTTATAAAACCATACAAAATTTAATTAAATGATTACTAAAAATCCAATTATCTTAAAGTTATTAAAAGTAATGGACAATTGATTTTTAAGTTCTACTTAATAGTTAACATAAAAGTTGGTACATTGAGTATTAAATTACATTATTTATCAGCCCAGACATTATATTTTCTACGATTTTGAATGACTTTCGATGTTTTGCTTTATCTTCCTGAAAACTAGTAATTTTTGAATTAAGACATTTATACTATAAACCACTACCTATATAATATATATTATTATTATATACAAGGTGACACCCAAAATACTCGTTGTTCCTGAAAACACAGAAAATATTTATTATATAATATTATTGATTATTCACATAAAAAATATTTATTTCATATTCTTAAGCAGATTATATCATTCGGAGTATTTTGATCAACAAAAATCAAAATTTGTATAGATTATTATTTATATGTAAAGAGATCGGATTTTTAGGTTTTTAGATAATTTTAGATAATATTATATTCAATGAATTTATACAACTCAACAGAGCTGAAAAATGTGGACGACTAATCCATTACATAATTTATTTACGATGAAATAAAATTATAATTGTTTTTATCTCGAGTTGTAAATAAAAAATGATGTTGATTTAAAAATGAATAGTTATAGAAATCGTTCAATAATTTTATTGTAATTAAATTGGAAATCGTTTGATTATTTCAAATGGGACTAAATATAAATAATCTAAAAAGAAAAGGTATAATTATTTTTAAATTTTAATATATTAGATAACATTCATCTTTTGCACCATTAAAATATGACGTGAAATTTAATTTTTAAATATTAAAGATGTCCATTAGATTTTAATGAAGGCGAATACTATTATACACGTACATGCTTCAAATCATAACTTGCGTTTAGGTTTTTCAATTATTTAAAGTAAAATAAAAAAAACATATTTAAAGGTTTTTTTTATAGCATATTAGAATCTATCTATCTATAATCTATTTATCTATTTCATGTTTTAGTATTTAATTATATAGTTATATAACTACATGGGCAGTAGGTTTTATGGTTTTTAAATAATATATTTATTGAATTTATGCTAAACTATGATAATATTCCACAGGCTACATTGAACTTCGTTTTTCAATATTTTTATTTCAAACTTAATAATATGTCTTCAACAATAATGCAATTTTAAGCTTTTTTTTTAAGAAATTATATTATATATTATATCATTATTTGAAATAAAAAATCTGAGTACAAGCGGCCTGTAGAAAGTCTTCTCCTCTCAGATAAAAAAAAATGTAGTAAGGTGGTTACGGTTGCGGGTGAGGAAGACGTCTGTATGTGGGTCGAGGATTGGTCACTGAAAACCCGGGTGGTCACCCATCCGTGAACAAGTGACCCAGTCCAATGCAAGACAACTGAACACGTCAGTGACTGAGGCCAACAACCGAGCCACACCAGGCACCATATTATTATTATTATTAAGATGTGTACAAGTAAAATGCTAAAGATTAAAAATAAAATAAAATAAATTATAAATAGGTAATATACAGGGCCGGATTTTAATTTTTTAACATCCGGGGAAAATGAAAAAAAATCACCCATTTCAGAGAGATTACCAGAATTAGTATTTTTTTTTTATGAAAAATCAAGCACACTCACTCAGTATATTGGGAGCACCAACCTTTTACAAAGCCCTTCGCAATATAGATACTGGACCAATAAATCATTTACCACAGATCATTTAAACGATTTAAACTTCCAAAGTAAACATTTTAAATTTTAAACTAATCAAGTAATGAAGGTAGTTTTGGAAGCATTTCTTACTAGTGTATTTAAAGCTAAAATGTTTAATATTAGTTACAATCCAAACTTAATATGTATCTAGGTATACGGAAAAAAATACAATGAAACAAAAATGTAACTAAGTACCTACTAGTGGCCACTGCAGGCTATAGTGATACCTTTAATAGATTTATAAAAAAGTTCAATTTATAATAAGGCATTTGTTAAATATCAAGACTTTTATACTCCTGCAAACATGTAATTTAATAAATAATCTAAAAACATTTAAACTAGTAGTAAGTAATATTTTATGTACCTATTTAAAAAAAATATATAATTGTTAATTTAAAAATACACAACGATTTATATATATATATTATTATATATCGAAATACATACATTAATGGTGCCATTCTAGATTCTGAGCGAAGATATAAATGTATTGATTTTACAATGATATGTGTTTTTTTTTTGTGTCTGTCATCACCTTTTAGGATAGTAAAAATGCTTGGATTTTCTTCGACAGTATCTTTTCTAATAGGAAAGTGAATCTAGTTGGTACTTTAAGGGGCTCAAAAGTGTGATTGGTCAAACACCCGTTTTGACACGATGAGCACACCCCATTCTATGTGGATCTATGGGCATCATTCCTTGATCTCCTATCAATTATTGTCTTGGACGCCTTGGTCGCTGAGCCAAAATATAAGTACATTACCCCCCCCCCCCCCCTCAATTTGACTTTTGAAATTTTTGTACGTCAATTATTAGTACTCAATTCATGCCAATTCCTGACCACGTTTTCATAATTTCTGCTCTAACAATTTTCCCGGAAAGTCAAATTTTCCACGGGTGGTGCTGGGGTAACGTCCAAAATATGGTTAACTGTTCAAATATATATTATAGTACCTAGTCAAATCTTTCTATCAGCTGAAAACAAATAATTTAAGTGCATTTCAAACATTACGTATGCTAGGGCTGGCTGTATTTCAAGTTATGTTACCGGTATTTGTTTACTACCGGTATCTACAGTATTACCGAAAACACAGATCACCGATGTTCAATTAGAAGTGTTTCGAACCAGGAAAATTGTGCATTTATATTCAAAATTACGTTTGTAATGATTATGATCGTATAAGCCGTAAAATATGTGTATAGTATTTCAGGTGACATCGGTAGTAGTGAATCACGATAAATACCACCGCCCACCGGCCATATAATTATTTTGTTCAATACTGTTTTTATAAAACCAGCATTGTGCATTCAAAATATTGCTCAGCTGTTTTAATAATAATAATAATTTTATTTAGCAAAACAATATTATACAATTTACTAGATATTAAATGAAAATGCATAATAATATATTATTACCTCGTGTTCTTATTTCTATTATACTGCTCAAAAACAATAATGGGTGACTACAATGAAACCAATCGTTTTTTTTATCAATTATTATATTAGTACGTATTTGGAATACAAATTGAGTACAACGGCGCGCAACCGAATAATCATTTTATCCACTCGACGGGGAAAAAAAAAGCTTTTAGGTATATTAATAAAACTATACTTTTTGGATTTACTAAATAAATACGATTGAAAAAATTGCGAAAGTAAATTCGTAGGAAAAAAATTTAAAATAGTGTGCAAGTGGGTACCACTCTGCTGTACCGTAAAGTTGGAGGTGTCTATATAGCGCCAGCGGTTCCCAAACTGTGAGGCGCGAGTACTTGACAGAGGAGGCGCTAGACACAATGATTTCTTTAAATCAACAATAATGTTGTAGTTTAATTGTAAGCTTATACTTAATTCAGGGATTTTCAAGAAAGTCTCTTCACCTAGCCGGTGTTATCGCGTCTTCCGAACAAATAAATGAACAATAAACAATACTTTTATATTTAAATACTATAAATTTGTTATTTATTTATTCAAGAGAGGTGCAATCATTATTTTTATTTTTAGGTTAGTGGGAACTAAAAAAGTTTGGAAACTGCTGCATGTTTTCCCAAAAAAAAATTACATTTGAGAAAGTCATTGTGTGTATAAAATATATATAAATATAAAACACATATAAATAAATAAATACTCCAAAATTTTCATATATCCATAAATAATATTTTTAAATTACAACAAAATAACTAAAATCGTTATTCTTGGTTTTAATATTATGTATAATTTCGTCCAATTTTGAAATTAAAATGTCTGCAAAATATAACTGTGTTTATATATTTTTTAGATTTTTTGGTTACTGTATGAACTATTTATGAGAATCTTTGTTTTAAACTTTCAATTCTTAATTTTATAAACTGATTATTTTATAAATTTATTAATTATAATGATTGATAATTTTCGAGATTTTGGTAAATTCTAACTTTAAAATTCATGCTTATAAAAAAAAGTGTGCCTATGTATTTTTAATATTTTTCAACTGCTATTGTAACAAAATATCAGGAGCCTTATATTAATTTTTCAAGCTTTTTGACAACAACTAAAATTTATTTAACATTGATAAAAAAAAAACTAAAAATTAAAATTGTAAATTATCCGTTAACCACTCGAAAGAAGTCAAAATATTTTGAAAATCAAGTATAGAAAATACAAAAAATTGGAAAATTTTAAAATTTAAAATTTTGGAAAATGATATAATAAATATGTTGTGTATATTAATTCAAGTGTTTACGGTTATTCGTTTTTGCATTACGACAAAATAAGAAAATCGCCACATGAGAAATCGGGTGAATATACAAATATTGAAAAATTTAATTTGACTTTCATAGACATTTTTAGCTAGATGACCTAACAATGAATTTTGTATTCAATTTTAAAATTAAAAATTTAATCATCACGCCGACAAGCAGCACAGATGAGCACTTACACGTCGTATTATGCATACACAATACGCATAAAGTAAAGAATTTGAAAAGTGAGTAAGTGGGTACCGCTCTGCTGTACAGTAAAGTTGTATGTGTCTATAGTAATATAGCGGTCACCATAACGGATGTGTTGAAATATTTAAATTTATCGATGTAAAATCATTATAATGCTGACCGTGCGGCTGGTGCAGGTGCAGATGGGTTCTTTTGACCATTTAGGTATATTATACAAGGTATACGAGAAACGATTCTGATCGATGATCTTAGGTATTTCTACATTTCTTTTCATCCATATTTAAAACTTTTAATCTTATTTGTCCTAAATATTTGGCTGAAAATCCAGTGGAATAGTTAATCGACTGTAGCCAACGTTTTTTTTTTTAGCTAGATGACCTAACAATGAATCTTGTATTCAATTTTAAAATTTAAAAGTTAAAAGGAAAAATTTTATGAATATGAATTTAAAATAATTTGCATGTTTCGTGATTTTTACGTATTTTGTCAAGTATTGAACTAGAAATGTTTATAAAAAAAAATTGTGACCAGATTTTTAATTATTTTTATCTATATTTCATATAATATATAAGGAGCCTTCTATTAAATTTTCAAGCTTTTTTACAGCAATTTAATTGATATTTATAGAAAAAAAAAATGACAAAAAAAAAAAATTGAAAAAATAAAAAAACACACATCATTGTAAAATCAATAAATTAATCACTTCACTCTGGATCTAAGATTTACACATTTTTAAAAGTTAAAAATATATAGTAAAATAGATTTTATCATACTCGTACAGGTCCTCAGATTTTTTTTGTTGTCATTCTTTAGTACCAACTAAAAATTAACAATAAATTTAAATTATACTGACCTTCAAACGTTTCATCTGTAAATTGTTGACGACGATGTCGTGATTTTTTTGGTGTCGTTATGATTGTTTTGTCAACTTGATCAAAATATGTTCAAATTATGTACTTATTTACCAAATATGTAAAAATATGTATTTATATCAAAATATGTAAAAATATGTAGAATAAATTTAGGTTTATTTTAATAAGAATGATCTAAATCGTACACATTTTTCATCAGATTAAAAATATCTCATTTCAATAAAAATATGAATTTACAATAAAATCCGTTCCTTAATTATGAGTGCAATCATTATTTTAATTTTTAGGTTGGCGGGAACTATAAAAGTTTGGAAACTGCTGCATTATATTACATAATAATATAATGTGGCCTTTACTAGCGACACCCTGATGTGATGGATCCGTGTCAAATTAATTTAACGTTTCTTGCCAAGGATGCAGGGACTATAGATATGTTTCCACCGGTCGGAGGACGAAAAAGACACCACGCTGACAAGCAGTTAGTACATACGAGCACTTACACGTCGTATTAGGTATAATGCGTACACAATTCGTATTAAATAAATTAAAAAAAGTGGGCTAGTGGTTACCGCTCTGCTGTACAGTTAAGTTGTAGGTGTCTATATAGGACCAGCGGTTCCCAAACTGTGAGGCGTGCCTATGACGTTCGTGAAGTTGGCCCACCTAAGTAATTCATTTTCTTTTAAATCTATGCCATTATTTTGCAAGTATTTGCAAGTATTTTTTTAGAATTTGCAAATCCAAACTTTCATCGTGAATCCAAAAAATGTAAAGATGAGCCAACTTCACGTAGCCCACCCAATTTGACCGAGAACTTCGAATTCGGTATCAAACGAATGCTAATGATTAGCAAGTATATGAAAGCCCCTTTTTAAAATTTGCAAGTCCATCAGGCGGCCGCTATAAACTTTTGAACTTGTGAAGTTGGCCCACCCACTTTGTCTTAGAACTTTGAAATCAGCATCAAACGAAAGCTAATGATGAGCAAGTATTTGCAAGTCCATTTTTAGAATTTTCAAGTAACTCGGGCGGCCAGTAAGAGCTTTATAAGTTTGGAAGTTAGCCAACCCAAGTTGCCCAAAGACTTTGAAAATGGTACCAAATGATCAAGTAATTGCAAGTCATTCAAGTGATCGCTATAAAGTGGCCACTTACTTATGAAGTTTTGCAGTTGTCATTTTTTATTCAAAATAGTTTTTATTTTTATCGATATCAATAACACAATTCGTTTACAATTTAAATGTTTTTAAATGATTGGATGTTGATGTGAAAAAAAATTAAAGCACAATCGAAGTGTCAGGGTAGTATGGCACTATAATTGTTCCAGGCTCGACCAGAAATTGAAGGCTATGGCGTATTCTTAGATATTTTAAAGTATTCTTTATAAGTACACTCACTGTTTCTCAAAGACCTGAAACTTCAAAGTGTATATCAAAGGAAAGGAAATAATAATAACAAACATTTGCAAGTCACTATGGTGGCCACCATTAGCTTTTGAATTTGGGAATTTCGGGCCGACTGTTTCGATCGAGAATTTTATGATTGGTTATCAAACAAAGCCAATAAGCCAATAATTTCTAAGTTTGTACCTTCTTATTTTAAATTTTTATTTTGGTTAAGACTTGTTTATTTGTTATTAGTATAAACTAAATGTATGTAATAATTAAATATTACAGATTTTATGTTATTCATATTATAGAACAAACAAAGTTTGATAGAATCAATCTTCAATTTATTATTACCAATTTTTAATTCTCAAGTCAAAAGATATAACACATAATAAGTGTTGTAAGTTGTAATTTATAAAATAGCACATAACAACATAATAATTGTAAATTTGTTGAAGTTAATATCATGTTTCAATAAATTATGATTTATAGTATAGGAGTGAGCACCACACTGAAGCATATCAGAAAATTGTTGTGCATGATTTCATATTTCAATATTTGCTACCTTTCGGCAACTTTTGGCAACCTACTTGAAAAAATATGCAGAACCATATTTTACTAACTTTATTAGGAAGCAAGTTTGGGGGGCTAGTCCCCACGCATATTTCCAACCATTTTGAACTCAGGAAATATACTAACATGAATTATTATGTTTTGTAGATTTTATTCAAGTTCATATATTTATAATTATTTTGTTGTACATGCAAAATATACACTATTTTTTGTTTCCAAACTTCTAAACAAATGCATTTAAGGTTGGTCCACAGTGTACTTATAAAGAATACTTTACACCATAGGCGTACACAGCCAGACAGCCTACAATTTTTGGTCGAGGCCGGAACAATTACCATACAGTCCAAATACTTCGAGGGTGCTTTAATTTTTTTTAACACATAAACATACAATCATACATTCAAATTCTAAACAAATAACTGTGTTATTGAATTCGATAAAAATAAAAAACTAATATGAATAAAAAATCCTAAATAAATGAAAAAATCTAAATTTAACTAAAAAAGCTAGTTGAATAAAATAAATCTGCATTTATAAAAAGAAATCTATATTAAGTAAAATAAAATCTATTTAGTTGAATAAAAATCCTAATACTTATAAAAAAATGTAATTTGAATAAATAGTCTAAAATGCACGAACAATTTAACTAATCAATTATGAAAAAGGTCATTTTAAATTTTTTATCCAAAACACATTTTTTTATTCTATTTAATTTTTTTAGATTTATTTAATAAATATGATTTTTTCAAAATTACATTACTATTAAAATTACATTTTGAATAAAAAAATCTAATTCAGGTAAAAAAAAGTGGATAAGTGGATGTCGCTCTGCTGTACAGTAGGTTACAAGTGGGTCACTGTAATGGATGGTGTTAAATTTGAATTCAATGATATAATATCATTGTGTAAGAAAAATGATTCTGAGCGAAAACGGTCAGTCAGCCTATGATTTTACCAAGTATATTTGATGATATTATTGTGAATAAAGTAATTTTATATAACCTATTTACGTGGAGCCTTGTTTTAAATTTTCAATCCTTAGCCATAATAGTTATAAATTTAAAATTTATAAATTTTTAACCACAAAATAATTAATAAATTATAAATTTGATAAATGTTGTCAAAATTTGAAATTTAAATGCTTATACAAAAAAATTGTGCCTATGTATTTTTAATATTTTTTAACTGCTATTAGAACGATATATCTGGAGCCTTATATTAAATTTTCACGCTTTTTTAACCAACAAATAAAAATGTATTGATATTTATAGAAAAAAAAACTACAAAAATTGAAAACTGACAATGTCCGTAAACAGCTCAATAAGAGTCAAAATATTTTCAACATTTTATGGTGTATAGAAAATGCTAATATAAACATTCAGTGAAATTTTCAAGTATCTACAGTCATTTGTTTTTTTATTACAATAAAATAAGAAAATTGTTATATGAGAAATCGAGTAAATATCAAATGTTGTAAAAATATAAATTTCAGACGCTCATAAAAATTTAATTTAAGTTTCTTCCAGACATTTTTTTTTGATAAAGGTAGACAAACTTATGAGTAATCTTATATTACATTTTCAAATCTTAGATTTAAAAAGAAAAATTTTTATGAATTCTCATCAAAATAATTTGCTATTTTTCGTGATTTTTCCGTATTTTGTCAAAATTTGAACTTTAAATGCTTATAATTAAAAACTGTGACTAAGGATTTTTAATTTTTTTCATCTGCCTTTGAAACAAAAACCTAGGAGCCTTCTATTAAATTTTCAAGCTTTTTTACTCAACAGATAAAATTTTATTGATATTTATAGAAAAAAAAACTAAAAAAATTGAAAACTGACAATGGCCGTAAACAGCTCAAGAAGAGTCAAAATATTTTCAAAATTTTATGGTGTATATAGAAAATGCTAATATAAACATTCAGTCAAAATTTCATGTCCCTACGGTCATTTGTTTTAGAGTTACGCCAAAAACCAAAATCGATTTTCTCGAAAACAGATTTTGCGTAAACATTCCCGTTTTTCCTTAATTTTTCTTTTGTTTTTCACGTCGCTTGTGAAAACTACTGGGAAATTTTTACTTTTGACCCCCCAAAGTACCAACTAGATTCACTTTCCTATCAGAAGAGTTACTATTGAAGAAAATCCAAGCACTTTTACTGTACTAAAAGGTGATGACTGAAGACAGACACAAAGATAAAAAAAAAAATAAAAAAAAAAACACACATCATTGTAAAATCAATACATTCATCGCTTCGCTCAGAATCTAAAAGTTAAGTTATAATTTTTAATTCCTTTTTAATTTTTGTATTCAAAATGGATTTTTTATTAAATGTAGAAATATTTTATTTGACTTGATATTTTTTAATTCAATTTAATTTTCATTATTAGATATTGATTTGTGTGATATTACACGACATTTTTTTTATCCAAATTATTTTTTTTTTTAGTAATCATTATAGAATTTTTTCTTAAAAATATAGTTTTTTGTGTCGAGCGCCAGTTATGAAATATGTCCATAGCTGTTTTGAGTATGGAGTTTCAAATTTCATAAAGCTAGTTGCAAATTAGTTGCAAAATTTTGCAATAGGTTTGTATTAGATCGGGAAAAGTCGGGGGGCCAACTTCAAAACACCCCGAAAACATGCAGTTTTAACACGCATAACTTCAAAAGTAAGTGGCCACTTCATAGCGACCACCTGAATGACTTGCAAATACTTGCAAATTAAAAGCTATCATTTGGTACCATTTTCAAAGTCTAAGGGCCACTTCGTAACTTTGACAGCTCTTACTGGCCGCCCTAATCACTTGCAAATTCTAATAATGAACTTGCAACTATTTGCTAATCACTAGCTTGATACCTATTTTGAAGTTCTGGGAGAACTTGGGTGAGCCAACTTCCTAACTTCAAAGCTCATAGCGGTCGTACGATGAACTTGCAAATTCTAAAAACAGACTTGCAAATTCTTGCTAATCATTAGCTTTTGTTTGGTGCTGATTTCAAAGTTCTTGGACAAAGTTGGTGAGCTACGTGAAGTTGGCCCATCTTTAAATTTTTTGGATTTATACTCACAAATTCTAAAAATAGACTTGAAAATACTTGCAAATAACTTGCAAAATAAAGGCATAGATTTAAAAGAAAATGGAGTACTTAGGTGGGCCAACTTCATGAACAAATGACAACACATTTACGAGTTACGCCGGTCGGAGAACGAAAAACACATCACGCCGACAAGCAGCACACATCGTATAATGCATACACAATACGCATAAAGTAAAGAATTTGAAAAGTGAGCAAGTGGGTACCGCTCTGCTGTACAGTAAAGTTGTAGGTGTCTATAGTAATATAGCGGTCACCATAACGGATGTGTTGAAATATTTTAATTTATCGATTTAACAATAAATTTAAATTATACTGACCTTCAAACGTTTCATCTGTAAATTGTTGACGACGATGTCGTGAGTTTTTTGGTGTCGTTATGATTGTTTTGTCAACTTGTATGTATGCAACTAAAAATAAATAAAAGTGTTAAATTTAAATAAATATATTATTATTATTATAATAATATGTTTACCTATTACCTACCTTCGGCAGTATTTTGATTTGATACCTGCCATGTCCAATTTATGGGTGATTTTTCAACAGTCGTATTTGTTTTGGGAACATTATCATCTATTAACTCATCTAAAATTTTTTAATTTATATTATTTGTGTCAAAAATAAAATACACAAAAATATGATTTGTTCTTACTTATATATTTGTTTGGTACTGCATTACGGTTTAGTCGTGATTTTGGGTCTGTGGGATTAGAATAGTCATTTTTTTCGAAATGAGATGAACATACAAACTTCTTTTTTAACTTTTTAGAACTTAGAGACTCTAGTTTAATATTTCCTAAATTAAAAAATGTTTTTCCATATTATTGCAGCTTTTATTTATATTATAGATAAATTTAAAATGTTAATTGCCTACTTACCAGAATTAACTATCCATATTTTGGACCTTTCTTCGTTTGATGGAAAAGGATGGAATATTATATTTGATGTATTTCTACGTGTATTTGTGCAGTTAAAATATGCACATTTGTCACTAGACATTTTAATTATTTGAGAACAACATAGTAGACAATAAAAAGTATAAATGATTTCAAAATAACATAACAAGACACAATTCTATAATTATTACGAGATACTTAAGTAATAAAAATAACAACCAAGTCTTAAAAAAAAATTTAAATGATCAACGAGTATCGTTCAATTTGTACGTCCGTAATGCGCAAGTTTTCCGCATGTGTACTCAGAATATATATAATATAATTCCAATATTTTGTACAAGCGTACAAGCACTGTATATAAATAGTAAATAGTTTAATGATACTATTTATAATCAATGGTATAATTTAAAATAGCCTAAAATACTTCGCATTGAGTGTAACGTGAAGTCTATTGCAGGTATAATAATAATATTTTTATTTATGGAATAATATTTCAATTTACAAAATATATAATATGATGATTGATGATAATATAATATAGTAAATATTATGTGTAAATGCGTAATGTACTAATGTGTTTTAATAAAACTTTACATACTAATATACCTACTAATATACATACTATAAACATTAAACATAAATATGACTATTCAATAACTAATTAATATATTTTTAAATGTAAATTATATTATATTTTAGTATATAGCGTTGTCCGTGAGATTCGCAATATGTAGTTGATGCAATAATACTGCTCAAAAGAAAATAATAATGTATTATAATAATTAGCACACACAAAAATGTTATAAAAAAATAATTCACCAATAGCGTTCCTATGAGATGTGTGTATGGTTTTGGTCGTGAAGTGGAGGTGCTCGGAGAGGTCGGCGATGCTGCCACTAATAATTATAATATTCTGGTTATAAGCTTACGTAATAATGAATGTGTGTAGACATAACCTAACCGTATTAAAATCCAATGAATAAAAAAAATCAAACATTTGTACGTATAGGTAAAGAAGAAAAATAAAAAAATTGTGTTCATAGACAAAAATGTACACTTTACTTTACAGCTATCTATAGCCGTGCTAGTACTATAGTACAATATTATGTTTTCAAAAGTATTTTAATGGGTTTTAAAATGTTGAAGAATTATACTTCAATTTACATAATTTTACTAATTGTTCAATAGTATAATATATATTATATATATTATATCATGTAAAAGCAATTCATAGCTATTTTTAAATTACATTAAATAGAAACAGTAATTTACAATATTGGTTTTCTTATAAATATAACGCACTATTATAAAAACCAAGGTTTTGGTAATATGTGATTTTATCACATGTAGGACAATATAATAAGTGTATAAATAATATTTTTTATAATATTATTATCGATGATAATTATTGTGGTATCCGTAAAAAATATTGTGAGAGAATTTGGTATGACCAGACAGTTATTAATATTTCACCAAAGATATTATTATGTGTGCGTGTGAACTTTGTATTTTACTCGTTTGCTATCGATAGAGGGATGATATTAATATGTTGGTGAGTATTTGCGACTAATTTTTTTTTATAGTCTTTAATTTACGATTTTTAACCACGGGTCGCGGACTGAGTATTGACGGGCGACTATGCGGTTGTCACGAAACACGGCATCATATATATGGGGTCCTGGTATCCAGCCCGCAAGAGAACATTACAATTTCGAGCATACAAACCGATTTCGACCGGTGTCGGTAGACGGCTGCAGTCGGCATGCCAGCGAATGCGTGGAATCGAAAGAGCATGTGCTCCTGGTATATCGAGACTCAATTATAACACTCCGGATGCGAAAGAACATTACTGTTACATGCATGCATAATATATATATATAAGCATTTATAAAATTATATAATACTATTTTGTTGATTATTTCATTCATTTTAGATTCTGAGCGGAGCGATGAATGTATTGATTTTACAATGATGTGTGTTTTTTTTTATTTTTTTTTATTTTTGTGTCTGAGGACACCTTTTAGAGCAGTAAAAATGCTTCGATTTTCTTCAACAGTACCTTTTCTGATAGTGAAGTGAATCTAGTTGGTACTTTGGGGGTCAAAAGTAAAAATTCCTCCTAGTATATTGTTTCAAAGGCAGATGAAAAATATTAAAAATCCTTAGTCAAAGTTTATTTTTCTAAGCATTCAAAGTTCATAATCATGAAAATTAGCAAATTATTTTGAGTTAAAAATTCGTAAAAATTTTATTTTTAAATCTAAGATTTTAAAATGTAATACAAGATTCCTCATAAGTTTGTCTACCTTTATCAAAAAAAAAAATGTCTATAAGAAAGTCAAATTAAATTTTTACGAGCGTTTGGAATTCAAATTTTTACTACATTGGATATTCACTCGATTTCTCATGTAGCGATTTCCTTATTTTGTTGTAATTCAAAAACGAACGAATTTGGATACTTGAAAATTTCACTGAATGTTTATATTAGCATTTTCTATACACCATACAATTTTGAAAATATTTTGAATCTTTTTGAGCTGTTTACGGACATTTTCAGTTTTCATTTTTTTAATTTTTTTTTCAATAAATATCAATAAAGTTTTATCTGTTGGGCCAACAAGTGTAAAAATGTAATACAAGGCTCCTGATATATTTTAATACAATATCAGTTGAAAAATATTAAAAATACATAGGCACAATTTTTTTTTATAAGCATTTAATGATCGAACTCAAATTTATAATTTAATAATTATTTTGTAGTTAAAAATTTATAAAATGTTCAACTTTTATAACTAAAGATTGTAAATTGAACACAAGGCTGTTAGGCTCCAGGTAAATAGGTTATATATAAATTACTTTATTCACAATAATATCATCAAATATACTTGGTAATATCATAGGCTGACTGACGGTTTTCGCTCAGAAACGTTTTTCTCATACAATGATATTATTTCATTGAATTCAAATTTAACACCATCCATTACAGTGATCCACTTGTAACCTACTGTACAGCAGAGCGACATCCACTTACCCACCTTATTTTAAAATATGTTTTTACCTATGTAATTTTGATAAATTGAAGAGGTTAGTAGGTTACTAATCTATACTACATTATATACAATTGCAAAAGATACTTTTGTTAAAAAACACTTCATTATTTAGTTTACAATTTACTCAATCGAAAGTACAAATGATGACTTACTTGTTTTTTATAACTAGTAAAAATTAATATAAATATTAAATGTAAAAATTTCAAGACTGCAATAGTATTTTCTTAAATTTGTATTACATCGTAAAGAATAAAATTAATTTTAAACATGAATATCAAATTTCGCTAAATTATAAACTTCAGACGCTCATAAAAATAATATATGTCTTTACGCTCAAAATTGTTTGTAATTTAAGATTCTCAGTGGCGCGAGGTAGCTAATGGTTTACTATGGTGTTTATTTATTTATTTTTTGTCCTGTATACATAACTTGTACCAGAAGGAGTTCATCGATTTTAACATACAGTATCTAATCATTTAGCAAATTAGATCAAGATGGAACTTTCCAGAGGTCGTTTTTCGATTTTCTCAATAGTTATTAAATGCCATGAGAAAAACCACCGACAAGTTACAAAAAAAAAATGCTAAAAACGGGGTTTTAACTTCTGACGCTTTGTTTGTCATCATAAAAACTAATTAAAATAATAATATTATAATATTAATACAACTTACAGGCTATAATATATTATAACAATATAAAATATCCAGACTGACAGACCGTCTTTTGTTTTTTTATGATTGAATTATAGGCAAAAGTTCATAATTCGTTTCAAATTTCTAAATATATTTAATAAAATGAGTTTCCAAATCGATGAAACTTATTAATCGGATCTTGTAATATATTTTGGAATATTATAAATCAATTGTTATAGATAGGGATTATATTATATTTAATTTTTTTGTTATTTGTATTATAACTTAACAATAAAAATTGGATGGATAAATAAGTTAATTAAACTAAAAATATAATGTTTACAATATATTTGTATTTTATAGTTTTGTCAAAAAAGCAATTATTAGAGAATGTGATGTTATAAAATTAAAACATTTTTGCTATTATCATTTCCTTGTAATGGAAAATGAATTATTTATTTATTTACTCACATTTTATTTTACAAACGTACCACCTTCGTTATAAGTGGTTTCGTATAGTCAACTTTAATGACATATTGAACAAAAATATTCGATCTCAACTATGTATTGTACCAAAACAGATGCATCCTCTGCAATTTCCTTGGTTATCTTTAGTTATGACTTATGAGCTACAATTTCTGAAAATATTATTGAATACTTCGTGAAATTTACTTGACAATGACATTTTCAGTTTTTATTAACCAAAAACCGAGTAAATTTTATGATGATAAATTATATTTTTAAAATATATTTTTACCTATGTAATTTTGATAAGGTTATTGGGTTACTAATCTATACTACATTATATACAAATTTATTACACTATCTCTAAATTATTCTTTAACAATAAGATGCGGGAGTTATTTATTTTATACTTATATTGTATAAAATTTAAACATTTTTTAAATATCAGTTCATTAGTTTATCACGAAATTGTGTACCTCTCCGTGTTTAATATTTTTATGTATACTTAATTTTTTTTTTTTACAATTTTTTACATATTTCCCGGCCCATTCCGTGTAAAAATGCTAATTTTATTATAAAATAGTCTCTATAAGAGTAGTGATATCATTTTGTAGCTAAGTCTATGAACTATTGTAGATATAGTTTATGTTAAAAGAGTCTGCTAAATAACTTCAAAAACCGTCAAAAACCGATTTTGCGTAAAAAATCCCGTTTTCTTTTCATTTTTAGGAAAATTAGGAAAATACTTAAAAATTAGGGTTTTCTAACTCTAAATAATCTGCACATTTTCGTGATTTTTACACCTTTTGTCAAAATTGGAACTTTAAATGCTTATAAAAAAAAAAATATTGACCATGAATTTGTAATATTTTTCAAATGTCATTGTAACAATATATTAAGAGACTTGTATTTAATTTTCAAGCTTTTTTACCCAAAAATTACAATTTTATTGACATTCATAGATGAAAAAACTAAAAATATTGAAAACATTGGAAATTGATAATATTTGTAAACAGCTTAAAATAAGTAAAAATATTTTGAATATTTAATGGTGTATATTAAATGTTTATCTAAATGTTCATTGAAAAGTTCATTTATTCATAAAAACTCGAAGCAGTTTTACTGCCCTAAACCGTGATGAATAGGGTTCGGATTAGAAGGCAATATAATCAATAAAAAAAGCATTTAAAATGTAAAAAAAAGGCATTTAATTTATATAAAAAGGCAATTCATAAATATACTAAAAATAAAATAGTGAACATTTTTTAAACACTTTCAAATGCACACAATTAAAGTTTATGCTATTACCTTTTTCTTTAACCCGGTTTGTCCTAAGAATTAGTTAAAAACAATTTTAAAAATTAACTTACTTGAGTTATACCAGTTAATTTAATGCAAAATAAACTAGTTGGTATTAAAAAAAAATTGACTACCATGTATTTTGACAAGCTGTTTTCAGAAAAACGGTTACGGTTTGGGCTTAAAATATTTTTATAAATAGAAAAGGATCTTTCTACGTCCACCGGAGTTATTGGGGTGTATTTCATACATAAATAATTATCTAAATTAAGATTGCTACTTGATACGCATTACGAACATATCTTAATCTTTAAAAAGGTGTCCGGGTAATTTTATGACCATACCAAATACTCGATAAGACGATATCGATTAATATTGCGAAGAATAAAACCCATTTGTAGCGATAATACGTAAGCTGTGTATAAAATTATAAAATCAACTGAAAATTAAACACAAAAAAGACATTTATAAGTACGTAGGTAGACGGCAGTCGGCATGCCAGCGAATGAGTGGAATCGAAAGAGCATGGGGTCCTGGTATATCGGGACTCAATTATAACACTCCGGATACGAAAGAACATTACTGTTATAATAATAATATAAGCATTTATAAAATAATATAATACTATTTTGTTGATTATTTTGTTCATTAATTTATTATTTTTTTTTTGTAATTATATTTACTAATTTATTACACTATCTCTAAATTATTCTTTAACAATAAGATGCGGGAGTTATTTATTTTATACTTATATTGTATAAAATTTAAACATTTTTCAAATATCAGTTCATTAGCTTATCACAAAATTGTGTACCTCTCCGTGTTTAATATTTTTATGTATACTTAATTTTTTTTTTACAACTTTTTACATATTTCCCGGCCAATTCCGTGTAAAAATGGTAATTTTATTATAAAAAAGTCTCTATAAGAGTAGTGATATCGTTTTGTAGCTAAGTCTACGAACTATTGTAGGTATAGTTTATGTTAAAATAGTCCATTAAATAACATAGCTTGGTGCGACTGAAGTTAAAAAATTAATAATACTATAGCATAATGAGTACATAGATAATAATTTATCAGAAATACATTAAGTCAATTTTAGTTGAATAAGTTATTTTTAATCAATAAGTAAAATACAGTAAACACCTGTAATGTTTTTTGGTAGGTAAAGTATTATAAAAACGAAGTAGCGACAGGAAAAATTATACCGCTTTTAACAATTAACAAAATTTATAAAATGTATTTATCTATTACCTGGCAAAAACAAGACATTTCACCACTTACGCGCCTGGTATCACTTATGAATCATAGACTTGAGATAATGACAATTATTGTAAGAGTACATAATTATAGTACAGGTGTGCATAATTTTTCGTTTAGGACAAGTGTCCGAAACATATATTATGAACAAATCAAAATATTTTGAAAATGTTATCGTGTATAGAAAATGTAAATATAAACAACCAGTGAAATTTTCATGTATATACATGCATTTGTTTTCGAGTTACACTAAAAACTAAAACCGATTTAATTGTCAAAAACCGATTTTACGTAAAAAATTCCGTTTTCCCTTCATTTTTAGGAAAATTAGGAAAATACTTAAAAATTAGGGTTTTCTAACTCTAAATAATCTGCACATTTTCGTGATTTTTACACTTTTTGTCAAAATTGGAAATTTAAATGCTTATAAAAAAAAAAATAGTGACCATGAATTTGTAATATTTTTCAAATGTCATTGTAACAATATATTAAGAGACTTGTATTTAATTTTCAAGCTTTTTTACCCAACAAAAACAATTTTATTGACATTCATAGATGAAAAAACTAAAAATATTGAAAATATTGAAAATTGAAACAGCTTAAAATAAGTAAAAATATTTTGATGAGAATGCTATTTTGTATAAATAGATTACCTTTTTCTTTAACCCGGTTTGTCCTAAGAATTAGTTAAAAACAATTTTAAAAATTAACTTACTTGAGTTATACCAGTTAATTTAATGCAAAATAAACTAGTTGGTATTAAAAAAAAATTGACTAAAACGGTTACGGTTTGGACTTAAAATATTTTTATAAATGGAAAAGGATCTTTCTACGTCCACCGAAGTTATTGGGGCGTATTTCGTACATAAATAATTATCTAAATTAAGATTGCTACTTGATACGCATTACGAACGTATCTTAATCTTTAAAAAGGTGTACGGGTAATTTTATGGCCATACCAAATACTCGATAAGACGATATCGATTAATATTGCGAAGAATAAAACCCATTTGTAGCGATAATACGTAAGCTGTGTATAAAATTATAAAATCAACTGAAAATTATACACAAAAAAGACATTTATAAGTACGTAGGTAGACGGCAGTCGGCATGCCAGCGAATGAGTGGAATCGAAAGAGCATGGGGTATATCGAGACTCAATTATAACACTCCGGATACGAAAGAACATAACTGTTATAATAATATAAGCATTTATAAAATAATATAATACTATTTTGTTGATTATTTAGTTCATTCATTTATTTTTTTTTTTTTTTTTGTAATTATATTTATTAATTTATTTCACTATCTCTAAATTATTCTTTAACAATAAGATGCGGGAATTATTTATTTTATACTTATATTGTATACAATTTAAACATTTTTTTAAATATCAGTTCATCAGTATATCACAAAATCGTGTACCTATTCGTGTTTAATAATTTTATGTATAATTTTTTTTTACATATTTTTACATATTTTCCCCCCAATTCCGGGGGGAATTTAAAATATTTGAAATTGGAATTAGTAATAGCCTATATAAAATGTGTATTTTAATAGCAATATAGGTACAACATCATCTGTAACTGCTACTTAAGGGCGGAGCGTGATTCATTTTCAGTTAAAAAAAAGAGCTCACGACTTCAATCACTACGGCCAGTATAATGTTCTGATATTAATTTTGAAAGCAGATTTGAATTCGTCGCTAAATTATCTATGCTTTGACAATTTCATTTTCTGATTTTGATTTTTTTTTACTTAGAAATTATTTTACAAAACGAGTAAAAATAGATCATATTTATAATTTAAATTTAAATAAATTGATATAGAATATGAAAAATGTACGACAGCTAAAGCATAATAAATTTAGAGGAGAATTCAAATCTGGTTTTAACATTTAAATCAAAACATCCTACTGAGCGTAGTGATTGATGTCACACGCAGTATTTTTTTTAAAAAATTTTTGTAATTTATAAAGTAATATGAGGTGACATGTGCATGCGCGTAGGTAAATTGACAGACTTACATATTATCCGGTTACTACGATGCCCCTATATAACACAAGCGTCTAGCGACAGGGAATCCGAAAGGCTGCAAGATGGCCGACATTGTTATCGTTATCAGTTATCACCGATTTTATTATCACTTTATTTTTAAAATAATAAATTTCTTTCCCTTACCTTATTTCCAACCAAGTTGTATATTATAAATCTGTTCAAGTCTAATATACTAATTGCAAGTCTATTATACTATAGTGACAGTGAAGTATCTGATTAGTCTATCTCATTTTAAATATTCACCAGATAAAACTCAGTACATCCAGTACTTCTTACAATATTTGTATTTGAGTTTTTACTAATCGTTAAAAAATTTGGCTGTTTGATTAAATGTACAATATTGTGAAAGTTTTCACTACATGAGCTTAAATGTTTTATTCATCCCTTTTCTTTATGTACTGGAATATTCTTTAATTGTGTTTGCTTTCTCCTATTATGCATTTAGATAATATTTTTTAAATTTTTTTTATGGTTTTCGTTAATTGTGTTATGGAGGCCTAAGGTTGATGTGCAATCGGATTACTTCCATGTTCCTTCTGAAGTTCCTTACGCCGGTCACTTGTCTTTGTCACCACTCCTATTTTGTTCAACACTTTATTTAAAATCAATACATTGTACATGATGATGGAGCTGGCCAACAAGGATCCATAATTCCTATTCTCAATTATTATTATTTAATTGTATTTGTATTATAAATGCATTGTAATTCCATTATTATTTCTTTGATGTGCTATTTGAATATTATATATTGTAAAATTGTTTTATGGTGTTATAAGTATTTAATTAAATAAAAATTCACAAAATAAATGTCTATTTATTAACAAATACTTCAACATATTATAGATCTCTGAGGGTCAGCATACAACAATTATAACTTGTTTGACAACTAATTATTACTTACTTACTATTGTACATCCATTTCAATATTTCATTATATGAATTATAAAACATATAATTATAATAACTATAATAAATTGTACAATGTACTTTATGCACTCAGTTATTCTCAATTCATAACCTAAGATTTAGAATCGGTGCTAACTCATAGGTAATATAAGAAAAATCTTAAAAACTAATAACTATTAATTAACTGAAATATCAACAGGTTACCAACTTTTATATATATAATTACCCAATACCCAATTATTATTAATATAATTAATTTTATTCATCATGATTTTGATTAGAAAATGATAATAAAGTCGGTGATAGCTGATCATGATAACGATGTCGGCCATCTTGCAGCCATTCGGATTCCCTGTCGCTAGACGCTTGTCTATACAACGTCATCGGTACTACGAATTACACACACTAATGTTCATTCAATTTCAACACATTCACAAGACCCATATAGTCTGAAATATAAAATGCCTAGTTTTTACTCCTTAGAATGCATTATCCTGCAGCCCCTTTAAGTGAATTAAGACTATTATTTTTACACAGAACAAAAAATGTTCTAATAACACCTATAATACTTTTTATTGACGATTTTGTATTTTTTGGTGACTGATGAGTTAACCATAGTGTTGATAGGATTGATATTTGATATGATTATTAAAAAAAATAATAATAGGTAACCTATTCATAATAAAAATATTTAAATTTCGATAATTCTCAAAACCAATACTTCGAATATTCTGCAAACGCAATTAAAGAACATGCAAATGAAACAAGTATCGAACTCTGCTTATGAACGTTTTTAAAGATTGTCATTTTTATCAACATTTTTGATTGACGCAATAACAACAAAAAATTTAATATTCTATAATTTAATAATACTTACCGTTTTGATAATAACATTTAGTGAAATAATGAGAAAAATTGTAATTTTAAATCTCAAATTATTTTTTTATATCGAAATACTAAATAAAAATAACTTACTACTGGTTTCAAATCTCTTGTTAGTTATTTGCTGAATTATTACGAGATCGGAGATAATATCAAAAATAAATAGACTCGTATGATTTTGAACCAGTTAGGTTACAGTTTTAATCATTAAGAAACCTGTGCTCGATATCTTGTCGTAGGCTGTAACCAGTAGCCGGGAATTTCGTATGGGTGGCTGAGTATACAAATACATGACTTTTATTTATACTTTATATTTTTTCATTAATCTTGATAAAATTCTAAGGTCAACAAAGTCAATGGTGGAGGGGGGAGCAATAGCTCTCTTTGCCCCGCTGGCTACGCTACTGCCTGTAACGAATTATTTATTTATTTTTTATAACTAGGATTTATATGCGTTTAAAATCTTGAAAATAAGATGTCTCTATGCTCTATAATTTCATCAAAATAATTTTTATATCCAAAAATATTCTTTTTCATAAAAATGTAATAAACACTAAAAAAACAAATAAAAGTAACAGCTTATAAAAATAAACAGTTATTTTTAATCACTATAATATTATGGTGATATACTGCCATGCTGGTGTATCTATATTTAACTGTTGTAACACAAACTTATGAATTCAAAAAATAATAATACTAAGATAAAAAATAAAAAATAATTGTATATAGTTCATTAACAGAATAATATTATTATATAATTTGACCTCCCGAATGCACAAACTAGATTTACTTTCCTGTCGAACAAGATACTGTTGAACAAAATCGAAGTAGTTTTAATGTACCAATCCGTGATAAAAGAAACAAAAATAAAAAATAAAATAAAAATAAATAAGTAAATAAAAATAAAAAAGGGTTAGTGTCACTCTGCTGTACAGTAGGTTACAAGTGGGTCACTGTAATCAATGGTGTTAAATTTGAATTCAGTGATATAATATATATAGTGATATTTTCCATGTATTTTATTTCATTATTATCACTTCATGTAAATCTACTAATTGTACAATGTATCTATAAATTGCCGCTTGGCGTTAAATAAATAAATAAATAAATAAATAAAAATAAATAATATCATTGTATAAGAAAAACGATTCTGAGCGAAGACGGTCAGGCAGCCTATGTTATTAATAAGTATAAATTATTAAATTTATACCGGCCATCAGTCTGCATTTCTGCAATTATCACTATCACTCTGCACTTATTCAAATATCGTATCCTGTTCGACTGCGCCTCTCAATTATTCAACTATAGCAGTATAAGTATTAAGTAGTACAACACTACAACTCAGTAAGACACGACACAATCGAACAACCGACTACCTAACCGAACATCCATTTTGTAAGTTGGTAAGCAGTTGTTTATTTTAAACTTAAATATGTAATGAACTATTATAATTTATAATATATTTATCCGTACAAAATAGTCGTAGAGACCTGTTATTTTTACAACATACGTATTTTGATCATTTTTAGCGTAAATAAATAAATATAAAGTATACCTACTGTAGTAAGAAAGTTACTACTTAATAATAAAACAAATCCCACAGGTACATAATTATACTATACTATAATTTAGATACTGTAATTCGGCATATATCGGATAATAGAAACGGAAATAAGGGTTCTTTCTGTTTAGTAAATAATATTACATTATTATTTCTTGTTTAAGAAACTCACTGAACAATATAATTGCTCTGTATACCACAATGTTCAAAATATAAAAATATGAAACGCGTACGTGACGATATTCAATATAAAAATATTAAAATGATTATCTCAAATTGAATACACAGAATTATACTGGAAGTCATAAAAGGCGTGGGCTGGAACGATGTTCACACAAACCACATCCATGAGCCGAGATATAGTATCTATAGGCAAGGGGTACGGGGAACTTAATATAAAAGGGAACCCGAATCGGCCTGTTTTCAGACGTGTACTACCACCCATTAGTGCAAGCACCTTCACGCCACTCTGTACAACATTATTTTGGACTTAGAAAATTATCGAACAATATAATAAAATTCACAATAAACAACATCTGTCTTTTATTTATTCAACAACCACGACTTCAACATCAAATAAAGTGTCTGCGACCTGCATCTATAATATCTTGGCAGCCACTTATCTACTATTAGTACTACGATAGTAGGTACCAAGCAGCCAAGCATATTACACTACCATCAATTTATTTCTACAAAATAATAACTAGCCAATGTCGTCTGTCTTGTTACTTTTAAAGTGATTTTGCTTTCAAACACAGTTCTTAAATTTCGTTAAACTTATACTGTATAAGTATCAAATAAATCGCATCTTATTATTATTATACTCTAAATTATAATAAGATGGAGTAATATAAATACAAAAAATATATATAAATAAATGAATGAAATTATCACCACCATAGGTAATGTTTATCCAAATATTATATGCTGTTCGGCACTGGAGCATTCAAAAATGTCTTACTTAAAAAAATATAATTAACTATTCAATTACCTAATTTTATTATAAGTTTAATGTATGTACTATGTTCAGTATCTTTTGCATTTGAAAATTATTCTTCTACTGTTATTATTGTGATTTCATATTAAATATTGTACGAAAACATTGTACGTTGTAACGGAATTGAATTATCGTTATGCAATCAGTCTATTAATATCTATGGCATATGCAATAAACATTTATTTTGGTAAATCCCAGCCGAAGCCGACAACCGCAGCTCCTATAATCGCTCGTCAGCCAAAACACGCTATACACGAACACTTAGGTACACACCACTGCACTAAACACATTTATTAAGTTTATACTGGCCATCACTCTGCACTTATTCAAATATCGTATCCTGTTTGACTGCGCCTCTCAATTATTCAACTATAGCAGTATAAGTATTAAGTAGTACAACACTACAACTCAGTAAGACACGACACAATCGAACAACCGACTACCTACCGAACATCCATTTTGTAAGTTGGTATGCAGTTGTTTATTTTAAACTTAAAAATGTAATGAACTATTATAATTTATAATATATTTATCCGTACAAAATAGTCGTAGAGACCTGTTATTTTTACAACATACGTATTTTGATCATTTTTAGCGTAAATAAATAAATATAAAGTATACCTACCATCAATTTATTTCTACACAATAATAACTAGCCAATGTCGTCTGTCTTGTTAGGATAATATTATTGTGATTAAAGTAATTAATATACAACCTATTTAGGTAGAACCTTGTTTTAAATTTTCAATCCATAGATAATAAAGTTGAACATTTTACACATTTTTAACTACAAAACAATTATTAAATTTTAAATTTGATAAATGTTGTCAAAATTTGAACTTAAATGCTTATAATATAAATTGTGCCTGTGTATGAAAATGTGTGAGTATTTTATAAAAATACATATATACCTAACCTACATATTATATATATTATACAGGGTGTCCCACAGAGATCTGATATTCTGACAAATGAAATAACTTTTGTTCTAATCAATATTTTTAAAAAATTTCTTTTGAATATAATTCATAGACACTTGCGCTACATTTTTAGAATACATTTTTTATTTTATTCTATTTTTTATTTTTTAATACTGAAAATAAAAAACTTAAAATTGATAAAAAATTTTATCGAAATATTCAGTATAGCCAATTTGTAAATCTGATTTTTAGAAAAATTTATATGATAAAAACACTTATTTAAGAAAAAATAAAATGGCTGATTTTTTACAATTGTTTTAAATACCAATATTTTCGTTAAGTAAATTACGATCTAGTTTATGTTAGAAATCTTGTAATTTCAAATAATAATAAACTTTTTTAAAAATATTTTATAAGAACATTTTTAAATAAGTGCATGTTAAAATCTAATTATTTTTTTATTGTATTTATTTTAATAATATGTGATGTATAAACTATAAATTACTATAATTTACCTAACGAAAATATTGTTTCATTCTTATCGCAGTCAAGAAAAAAGAAAAAAAAGAAAACGTGAGAATTAAAATGCATATCGTCAGCGTCAAAAAGTTTTGAAGAAAAATGAAAAAAAATATCCAAAATCAAATGCTGATCGTCAAAGAGAATTCCGTCAACGTAATGTAAAAGAAATTGCCCAAAAAAAATTGGATGATTTACAAATGTAATTAAATTTCTTATTTTAAAAATCGAAATTATAATTATATGCCTCAATATTATTATTTTATTACTATATGATTTCTTCATTTTGTTTTGCAGGAAAAGACAGAAATTGGACAGTCATAAAGAACAAGAGAATGTCGTGCAATACAGGGCTATCGAAAATGTAGAAAATGTACACAAGAATCTACTACAAAATATGGGACCACCATCGACGCCGTATTTTTCAGATATTTGGAGAATATTAAATCTCAAACTTATGTTTCATATTTTAGTTATCATAGGCCTATAGTTTCTATGATACAAATTCCTGAATAACTAGAATAATAAAAAAATTTTAAATTATATCAACTTCTTATTAATGCCACTTGTATTTTTTGTCAATATTTATCGAAAAAAATATGTTTAATATATGATTACCTAAGTAATACGTCTTTAGTTAAAGAATCATTTAATTCCATGAAATTCCACTTAATATTTAAAAAATATAAGAAAATATTAACACAGGTGACAGGTATACTGTATAATAAAATACAATTTATTTGTTATACAAAATGTATTCTACATTTTTAAAATTCCAAGCATATTAATAAATTATAATGAATACAAATATAACAATAACGCAATAAAATACAATCTTTTATTTTGAATGATATTTTGTAATGGTAAACGAATTTATTTATCATTATATATTTATCATTTTATAAAATATTTAATTTTTATATCTAAGGATTTATAATTCAAAACAAAGTTCCACGTATATATGTTATTATATATAAATTACTTTATTCACAATAATATCATCAAATATACTTAGTAATATCATAGGCTGCCTGAACGTCTTCGCTCAGAATCGTTTTTCTTATACATTGCTATTATATAATTAGATTAAAATTTAACACTATCCATTACAGTGACCCACTTGTAACCTACTGTACAGCAGAGTGACACCCACTTGCCCACCTTTTTAAATTTTTATTTAATTTTTAATTTTTATGACTGCAGTCATCACGGTTTGGTGCAGTGAAACTGCTTCGATTTTCTTCAACATTGGTGTACAAATTAAATTATTAATTTTTATCGCACCTAAAGTGATCATAATGAACGTCATTTAGATGATAAAAGTTGCTATTATACCATGAGGTAATTGTAAGAACCGTTATTTGGATAATAAAAGTTGCTAAACAGTACGCGCGACGGTTTGTTTGTCGTTGAGCGTGTAGCTACAGCTGCTGCCGCGCATCGTCGCAATAGCCGCCGAAACTGAAGAAAAGTGTCGATTAGACCATGAGTCCCTGGTTACTCCAGTTCCCTGTTTTTCGATTTAGTTCGTATGTTTTGTGATCCGATCAACTCGATCAACCAGAGACGCCAAGAAAACGCGGTGGCAGCGGGCTAATATCAAACTGAACAATAATAATAATAATAATTTTGTTGGTCTGGTTGATTTTGGGGTTGATCACGAAACATAAGAACTAAATCTAAAAACAGTGTACTGGAGTAACCAGGGACTCATGGTCTAATCGTTACTTTTCTTCAGTTTCGGCGGCTCGGCGGCTGTTGCGACGATACTCGGCAGCAGTTGTAGCTACACGCTCAACGACAAACAAACCGTCGCGCGTAGTTTTTAGCAACTTTTATTATTCAAATAACGGTCCTTACAATCATCTGAGGTGCGATAAAAATTAATAATTTTATTTCTACACTAATATTAAAAATCACGGGAATCACCGAGGGAAAAAATTTTTTTTTTAATAATTTTTTTTTATAAATATTGATAAAAAAATGTTTGCTGGGACAAAAAGCTTAAAAATGTATTATTTAAAGTTTTTATTATAACTTATAAACATTTGCAATTAAAATGTTGAGTTTTGACAACAACACCCATAATTTAGTAAAACCTATACTGAAACCTATACTAGGATACTTCGCTATCCTCTGCATTATAATTTATAATATCACACAATAATGTACGGTTTATAATTATCAACTATTGTGTTTGTCTAACTACTATTATCACACATATACATAATATTATATCTCTATTGTTATTAATCGATTGAATGTTAATAGTAATCTTAATCATTGGGCCACGGCTGTTTGAAATTAAAAATACGGATACGTCTAAAGTATATTAGAGACGCCACGGCAACGCGGCGGCATCAAACTCATATCACACTGAACAATAATAATAATAATAATAATAATAATAATATTGTTGGTCTGTGATCGGGATCGGGATAGTAAAAACATATGAAACGTAAGAACTAAATCGAAAAATAAGGAGTTAGAGTACCAGGAACTCATGGTCTAATCGTTACTTTTCTTCAGTTACAGCAGCGGCGGCTCGGCAGTTCGGCCATGACAATCATAGCATACTTTCCCGTTAAATTATGTTACATTATAGAAAATATCTTAGCTTGTTTCTGCAACTGAGTACAACTATTAATAACTCTCATTACCTAAGGTAAAAAATGATTAATTTAATTTGTTACCAATATAAAAAATCACGGAAATCACCCGAGGGAATAAATTTGCCATATAAATAAATGCAAATAGAATTCAATAGGTATCTATTATTTAATTAATAAAATAAAAGATTAACTATAAAAATGTAATTAAATTTGAATTATTATTAATTTATAATAGATTCACTACTACCATTGATTTATGATTAAAGTATATAATTTATGTTACTTAGTTCTAGTTACTATATATGTGTGCGTAAAAAATCGATAAAATTTTAACTGTTGGGCCAAAAAGCGTGAAAATTTAATACAAAGTTCCTGATATATTGTTACAATACCAGTGGAAAAATATTAAAAATACATAAGCACAATTTATATTATAAGCATTTAAGTTCAAATTTTGACAACATTTATCAAATTTATAATTTATTAATTATTTTGTAGTTAAAAATTTATAAAATGTTCATCTTTTACAGCTAAAGATTGTAAATTGAACACAAGGCCGTTAGGCTCCACGTAAATAGGTTATATATAAATTACTTTATTCACAATAATATCATCAAATATACTTGGTAATATTATAGGCTGACTGACGGTTTTCACTCAGAAACGTTTTTCTCATACAATGATATTATTTCATTGAATTCAAATTTAACACCATCCATTACAGTGATCCACTTGTAACCTACTGTACAGCAGAGGAACATCCACTTGCCCACCCTTTTTTAAATTTTTATTTAGTTTTTAATTTTTGTGACTGCCAGCACAATTGGTGCAGTGAAACTAATCAAAGCAATTCTTCAACATTGGTGTACTAATTAAATTATTAAATAATTAATTTTTATTGCACCTAAGGTGATCGTAATAAACTTCATTTATATGATAAAAGTTGCTAAAAACGACGCACGCCGGTTTGTTTGTCTCTTAGTTGCTCTAGTGTACGTTATAACATTACAGAAACCTTGGTGCTTCCATATCTAATGACATATTTTCTAACAGAATGTAACAGGAACATATGTGTTGATCGTGATGGCCGTTCAGCGTGTAGCCGAGCCGCCGAAACTGAAAAAAAGTAACGATTAGACCATGAGTCCCTGGTTACTCCAGTACACTGTTTTTAGATTTAGTTCTTATGTTTTGTGATCCGATCAACTCGATCAACCAGAGACGCCAAGAAAACGCGGCGGCAGCGGGCTAATATTAAACTGAACAATTATAATAACAATAATTTTGTTGGTCTGGTTGATGTTGGGGTTGATCACAAATCATACGAACTAAATCGAAAAACAGGGAACTGGAGTAACCAGGGACTCATGGTCTAATCATAACTTTTCTTCAATTTCGGCGGCGGCGCCTCGGCGGTTATTGCGACGATGCGCGGCAGCAGCTGTAGCTACACGCTCAACGACAAACAAACCGTCACACAGTTTAGCCACTTTTATTATCCAAATAACGGTCCTTACAATCACCTCTTGGTATAAATGCAACTTTTATCATCTAAATGACGTTCATTATGATCACCTTAGGTGCGATAAAAATTAATTATTTAATAATTTAATTTGTACACCAATGATGAAGAAAATCGATGCAGTTTCACTGCACCAAACCGTGATGACTGCAGTCAAAAAAATTAAAAATTAAATAAAAATTTTAAAAGGTGGGCAAGAGGGTGTCATTCTGCTGTACAGTAGGTTACAAGTGGGTCACTATACACTGGATAGTGTTAAATTTTAATCTAATGATATAATAGCAATGTATAAGAAAAACGATTCTGAGCGAAGACGTTCAGGCAGCCTATGATATTATTGTGAATAAAGTAATTTATATATAATAACATATATTATATACGTGGAACTTTGTTTTAAATTATAAATCCTTAGATTTAAAAATTAAATATTTTATAAAATGGTAAATATATAATTATTAATAAATTCGTTTACAATTACAAAATATCATTCAAAATAAAAAATTGTACTTTATTGTATTATTGTTATATATTTGTATTCATAATAATATATTAATATACTTGGAATTTTAAAAATGTAAAATACATTTTGTATAACAAATAAATTGTATTTTATTATACAGTATACCTGTCACCTGTGTCAATATTTTCTTATATTTTTTAAATATTGAGTTGAATTTCATGGAATTAAATGATTCTTTAACTAAAGACGTATTACTTAGGTAATCATATATTAAACATATTTTTTTCGATAAATATTGATAAAGAATGTCTGCTGGGACAAAAAGCTTAAAAGTATGATATATTAAGGTTTTGACTATGGTTTTATTATAACTTTTAAGCATTTGCAGTTAAAATGTTGAGTTTTGACGATAACACACATCATTGTAAAACCAATAATTCGCTATCCTCTTGCATCATACACCATTATAATTTATAATATTACGCCATAATGTACGGTTTATACTTATTAACTATTGATTTTGTCTAACTACTGTTATCGCACATTTATACATAAACATTTTATTACTCTATCCCTATTAAAAGATTGATTGTTAATACTAATCTTAATCATTGGACCACGGCCGTTTGAAATTAAAAATACAGATACGTCTAAAGTATATTGGCATGTACGTTCAACACCACCCGTGATTTCAGAAACAACGGAAAAAATAAAATTAAAACCACCCATACCTCTAAATTTATAGTTCATTGTTAATGGCCTGTCTTAGTTTCAAAGTTTACTAAAAATATTAATTATAGCGTAATTAACGAGTCACCGGCCCATTGGAATAAACTCTGTTGACGCGTACCTATACTCGCCAGCGGCGTTGAAAGTGTTAAAGAATCATTTAATTCATTGAAATTCCACTGAATAAAATTTATTTGTTATACAAAATTCAAATTTAACACCATTGATTACAGCGACCCACTTGTAACCTACTGTACAGCAGAGTGACATCAACCCTTTTTTATTTTTATTTTATTTTTTATTTTTGTTTCTTTTATCACGGATTGGTGCATTAAAACTACATCGATTTTTTTCAACAGTATCTTGTTCGACAGGAAAGTAAATCTAGTTTGTGCATTCGGGAGGTCAAATTATATAATAATATTATTCTGTTAATGAACTATATGTATACAATTATTTTTAATTTTTATCTTAGTATTATTATTTTTTGAATTCATAAGTTTGTGTTACAACAGTTAAATATAGATACACCAGCATGGTATATCACCATAATATTATAGTGATTAAATATAACTGTTTATTTTTATAAGCTGTTACTTTTATTTGTTTTTTCAGTGTTTATTACATTTTTATGAAAAAGAATATTTTTGGATATAAAAATTATTTTGATGAAATTATAGAGCATAGAGACATCTTATTATCAAGATTTTAAACGCATATAAATCCTAGTTATAAAAAATAAATAAATAATTCGTTACAGGCAGTGGCGTAGCCATCGGGGCAAAGAGAGCTATAGCCCCCCTCCCCCATTGACTTTGTTGACCTTAGAATTTTATCAAGATTAATGAAAAAATATAAAGTATAAATAAAAGACATGTATTTGTATACTCAGCCCTCCTTACAAAATTCCCGGCTACTGGTTACAGCCTACGACAAGATATCGAGTACAGGTTTCTTAATGATTAAAACTGTAACCTAACTGGTTCAACATCATATGAGTCTATTTATTTTTGATATTATCTCCGATCTCGTAATAATTAAGCAACTAACTAACAAGAGACTTGAGACCAGTAGTAAGTTATTTTTATTTAGTATTTCGATATAAAAAAAATAATTTGAGATTTAAAATTACAATTTTTCTCATTATTTCACTAAATGTTATTATCAAAACGGATAGGCATTTTATATTTCAGACTATATGGGTCTTGTGAATGTGTTGAAATTGAATGAACATTAGTGTGTTTAATTCGTAGTACCGATCACGTTGTATAGACAAGCGTCTAGCGACAGGGAATCCGAATGGCTGCAAGATTTTCAATACTTTCAATATTTTTAGTTTTTTCATCTATGAATGTCAATAAAATTGTTTTTGTTGGGTAAAAAAGCTTGAAAATTAAATACAAGTCTCTTAATATATTGTTACAATGATATTTGAAAAATATTACAAATTCATGGTCACTATTTTTTTTTTATAAGCATTTAAAGTTCCAATTTTGACAAAGTGTAAAAATCACGAAAATGTGTAGATTATTTAGAGTTAGAAAACCCTAATTTTTAAGTATTTTCCTAATTTTCCTAAAAATGAAGGGAAAACGGAATTTTTTACGTAAAATCGGTTTTTGACAATTAAATCGGTTTTAGTTTTTAGTGTAACTCGAAAACAAATGTATGTATATACATGAAAATTTCACTGGTTGTTTATATTGACATTTTCTATACACAATAACATTTTCAAAATATTTTGATTTGTTCATAATATATGTCTTGAAATTTTTACACATAAAATGTATATTACTTTTTACTAGTTATAAAAAACAAGTAAGTGATAATTTGTACTTTCGATTGAGTAAATTGTAAACTAAATAATGAAGTGTTTTTTAACAAATTATCTTTTGCAATTGTATATAATGTAGTATAGATTAGTAACCCAATAACCTTATCAAAATTACATAGGTAAAAACATATTTTAAAAATATAATTTATCATCATGAAATTTACTCGGAAATCATTTTTCAGTTAAGTTTTTCACTTCAATATTACTAAAAATATTTAATTTTTATATCTCGAAATGTCAAAATGTTTTTGGTTAATAAAAACTGAAAATGTCATTGTCAAGTAAATTTCACGAAGTATTCAATAATATTTTCAGAAATTGTAGCTCATAAGTCATAACTAAAGATAACCAAGGAAATTGCAGAGGATGCATCTGTTTTGGTACAATACATAGTTGAGATCGAATATTTTTGTTCAATATGTCATTAAAGTTGACTATACAAAACCTCTTATAACGAAGGTGGAACGTTTGTAAAATAAAATGTGAGTAAATAAATAAATAATTCATTTTCCATTACAAGGAAATGATAATAGCAAAAATGTTTTAATTTTATAACATCACATTCTCTAATAGTTGCTTTTTTGACAAAACTATAAAATATAAATATATTGTAAACATTATATTTTTAGTTTAATTAACTTATTTATCCATCCAATTTTTATTGTTAAGTTATAATACAAATAACAAAAAAATTAAATATAATATAATCCCTATCTATAACAATTGATTTATAATATTCCAAAATATATTACAAGATCCGATTAATAAGTTTCATCGATTTGGAAACTCATTTTATTAAATATATTTAGAAATTTGAAACGAATTATGAACTTTTGCCTATAATTCAATCATAAAAAAACAAAAGACGGTCTGTCAGTCTGGATATTTTATATTGTTATAATATATTATAGCCTGTAAGTTGTATTAATATTATAATATTATTATTTTAATTAGTTTTTATGGTGACAAACAAAGCGTCAGAAGTTAAAACCCCGTTTTTAGCATTTTTTTTTTGTAACTTGTCGGTGGTTTTTCTCATAGCATTTAATAACTATTGAGAAAATCGAAAAACGACCTCTGGAAGGTTCCATATTGATCTAATTTGCTAAATGATTAGATACTGTATGTTAAAATCGATGAACTCCTTCTGGTACAAGTTATGTATACAGGACAAAAAATAAATAAATAAACACCATAGTAAACCATTAGCTACCTCGCGCCACTGAGAATCTTAAATTACAAACAATTTTGAGCGTAAATACATATATTATATTTATGAGAGTCTGAAGTTTATAATTTAGCGAAATTTGATATTCATGTTTAAAATTAATTTTATTCTTTACGATGTAATACAAATTTAAGAAAATACTATTGCAGTCTTGAAATTTTTACACATAACATTTATATTAATTTTTACTAGTTATAAAAACAAGTAATTCATCATTTGTACTTTCGATTGAGTAAATTGTAAACTAAATAATGAAGTGTTTTTTAACAAAAGTATCTTTTGCAATTTATTGTATATAATGTAGTATAGATTAGTAACCTACTAACCTATTCAATTTATCAAAATTACATAGGTAAAAACATATTTTAAAATAAGGTGGGTAAGTGGATGTCGCTCTGCTGTACAGTAGGTTACAAGTGGATCACTGTAATGGATGGTGTTAAATTTGAATTCAATGAAATAATATCATTGTATGAGAAAAACGTTTCTGAGCGAAAACCGTCAGTCAGCCTATGATATTACCAAGTATATTTGATGATATTATTGTGAATAAAGTAATTTATATATAACCTATTAACGTGGAGCCTAACAGCTTTGTGTTCAATTTACAATCTTTAGTTATAAAAGTTGAACATTTTATAAATTTTTAACTACAAAATAATTATTAAATTATAAATTTGAGTTCGATCTTTAAATGCTTATAAAAAAAAATTGTGCCAATGTATTTTTAATATTTGTCAACTGATATTGTATTAAAATATATCAGGAATCTTGTATTACATTTTAAAATCTTAGATTTAAAAATAAAATTCTTACGAATTTTTAACTCAAAATAATTTGCTAATTTTCATGATTATGAACTTTGAATGCTTAGAAAAAAAAAACTTTGACTAAGGATTTTTAATATTTTTCATCTGCCTTTGAAACAATATACTAGGAGGAATTTTTACTTTTGACCCCCAAAGTACCAACTAGATTCACTTCACTATCAGAAAAGGTACTGTTGAAGAAAATCGAAGCATTTTTACTGCTCTAAAAAGGTGACCTCAGACACAAAAATAAAAAAAAAATAAAAAAAAACACACATTATTGTAAAATCAATACATTCATCGCTCCGCTCAGAATCTAAAATGAATGAAATAATCAACAAAATAGTATTATATAATTATATAAATGCTTATATATATATATTATGCATGCATGTAACAGTAATGTTCTTTCGCATCCGGAGTGTTATAATTGAGTCTCGATATACCAGGAGCACATGCTCTTTCGATTCCACGCATTCGCTGGCATGCTGACTGCAGCCGTCTACCGACACCGGTCGAAATCGGTTTGTATGCTCGAAATTGTAATGTTCTCTTGCGGGCTGGATACCAGGACCCCATATATATGATGCCGTGTTTCGTGACAACCGCATAGTCGCCCGTCAATACTCAGTCCGCGACCCGTGGTTAAAAATCGTAAATTAAAGACTATAAAAAAAATTAGTCGCAAATACTCACCAACATATTAATATCATCCCTCTATCGATAGCAAACGAGTAAAATACAAAGTTCACACGCACACATAATAATATCTTTGGTGAAATATTAATAACTGTCTGGTCATACCAAATTCTCTCACAATATTTTTTACGGATACCACAATAATTATCATCGATAATAATATTATAAAAAATATTATTTATACACTTATTATATTGTCCTACATGTGATAAAATCACATATTACCAAAACCTTGGTTTTTATAATAGTGCGTTATATTTATAAGAAAACCAATATTGTAAATTACTGTTTCTATTTAATGTAATTTTAAAATAGCTATGAATTGCTTTTACATGATATAATATATATAATATATATTATACTATTGAACAATTAGTAAAATTATGTAAATTGAAGTATAATTCTTCAACATTTTAAAACCCATTAAAATACTTTTGAAAACATAATATTGTACTATAGTACTAGCACGGCTATAGATAGCTGTAAAGTAAAGTGTACATTTTTGTCTATGAACACAATTTTTTTATTTTTCTTCTTTACCTATACGTACAAATGTTTGATTTTTTTTATTCATTGGATTTTAATACGGTTAGGTTATGTCTACACACATTCATTAATACGTAAGCTTATAACCAGAATATTATAATTATTAGTGGCAGCATCGCCTACCGCTCCGAGCACCTCCACTTCCCGACCCAAACCATACACACATCTCATAGGAACGCTATTGGTGAATTATTTTTTTATAACATTTTTGTGTGTGCTAATTATTTTAATACATTATTATTTTCTTTTGAGCAGTATTATTGCATCAACTACATATTGCGAATCTCACGGACAACGCTATATATTAAAATATAATATAATTTACATTTAAAAATATATTAATTAGTTATTGAATAGTCATATTTATGTTTAATGTTTATAGTATGTATATTAGTAGGTATATTAGTATGTAAAGTTTTATTAAAACACATTAGTACATTACGCATTTACACATAATATTTACTATATTATATTATCATCAATCATCATATTATATATTTTGTAAATTGAAATATTATTCCATAAATAAAAATATTATTATTATACCTGCAATAGACTTCACGTTACACTCAATGCGAAGTATTTTAGGCTATTTTAAATTATACCATTGATTATAAATAGTATCATTAAACTATTTACTATTTATAATCAGTGCTTGTACGCTTGTACAAAATATTGGAATTATATTATATATATTCTGAGTACACATGCGGAAAACTTGCGCATTACTGACGTATAAATTGAACGATACTCGTTGATCATTTAAATTTTTTTTTAAGACTTGGTTGTTATATTTATTATTTAAGTATCTCGTAATAATTATAGAATTGTGTCTTGTTATGTTATTTTGAAATCATTTATACTTTTTATTGTCTACTATGTTGTTCTCAAATAATTAAAATGTCTAGTGACAAATGTGCATATTTTAACTGCACAAATACACGTAGAAATACATCAAATATAATATTCCATCCTTTTCCATCAAACGAAGAAAGGTCCAAAATATGGATAGTTAATTCTGGTAAGTAGGCAATTAACATTTTAAATTTATCTATAATATAAATAAAATCTGCAATAATATGGAAAAACATTTTTTAATTTAGGAAATATTAAACTAGAGTCTCTAAGTTCTAAAAAGTTAAAAAAGAAGTTTGTATGTTCATCTCATTTCGAAAAAAAATGCCTATTCTAATCCCCACAGACCCAAAATCACGACTAAACCGTAATGCAGTACCAAACAAATATATAAGTAAGAACAAATCATATTTTTGTGTATTTTATTTTTGACACAAATAATATAAATTAAAAAATTTTAGATGAGTTAATAGATGATAATGTTCCCAAAACAAATACGACTGTTGAAAAATCACCCATAAATTGGACATGGCAGGTATCAAATCAAAATACTGCCGAAGGTAGGTAATAGGTAAACATATTATTATAATAATAATAATATATTTATTTAAATTTAACACTTTTATTTATTTTTAGTTGCATACATACAAGTTGACAAAACAATCATAACGACACCAAAAAACTCACGACATCGTCGTCAACAATTTACAGATGAAACGTTTGAAGGTCAGTATAATTTAAATTTATTGTTAAATCGATAAATTAAAATATTTCAACACATCCGTTATGGTGACTGCTATATTACTATAGACACCTACAACTTTACTGTACAGCAGAGCGGTACCCACTTGCTCACTTTTCAAATTCTTTACTTTATGCGTATTGTGTATGCATTATACGACGTGTAAGTGCTCATCTGTGCTGCTTGTCGGCGTGATGTGTTTTTCGTTCTCCGACCGGCGTAACTCGTAAATGTGTTGTCATTTGTTCATGAAGTTGGCCCACCTAAGTACTCCATTTTCTTTTAAATCTATGCCTTTATTTTGCAAGTTATTTGCAAGTATTTTCAAGTCTATTTTTAGAATTTGTGAGTCCAAATCCAAAAAATGTAAAGATGGGCCAACTTCACGTAGCTCACCAACTTTGTCCAAGAACTTTGAAATCAGCACCAAACAAAAGCTAATGATTAGCAAGAATTTGCAAGTCTGTTTTTAGAATTTGCAAGTTCATCGTACGACCGCTATATGAGCTTTGAAGTTAGGAAGTTGGCCCACCCAAGTTCTCCCAGAACTTCAAAATAGGTATCAAGCAAATGATTAGCAAATATTTGCAAGTTCATTACTTTTGAAGTTATGCATGTTAAAACTGCATGTTTTCGGGGTGTTTTGAAGTTGGCCACCCGACTTTTCCCGAACTACTACAAACCTATTGCAAAATTTTGCAACTAATTTGCAACTAGCTTTATGAAATTTGAAACTCCATACTTAAACAGCTATGGACATATTTCATAGCTGTCACCCGACACAAAAACTATATTTTTAAGAAAAAATTCCATATTGATTACTAAAAAAAACTAATTTGGATAAAAAAAAGTCGTGTAATATCACAAAAATCTATATCTAATAATGAAAATTAAATTGAATTAAAAAATATCAAGTCAAATTACATAATTCTACATTTTATAAAAAAAAAATGTTTTTTCCATTGTCCACTTGTTATTCAAATGTAATTTTAATAGAAATATAATTTTGAAAAAATAATATTTATTAAATAAATCTTAAAAAATTAAATAGAATAAAAAAATGTGATTTGGATAAAAAATATAACTTGACCTTTTTCATAATTGATTAGTTAAATTGTTCGTGCATTTTAGACTATTTATTCAAATTATATTTTTTTTATAAGTATTAGGATTTTTATTACGGTGAAATTGGGTTGGCTACGTGAAGTTGGCCCATCTTTACATTTTTCGGATTCACGATGAAAGTTTGGGTTTGTCAATTCTAAAAAAATACTTGTAAAATAATGGCATAGATTTAAAAGAAAATGAATTACTTTGGTGGGCCAACTTCAGGAACGTCATAGGCACGCCTCACAGTTTGGGAACCGCTGGTCCTATATAGACACCTACAACTTAACTGTACAGCAGAGCGGTAACCACTAGCCCACTTTTTTTAATTTATTTAATACGAATTGTGTACGCATTATACCTAATACGACGTGTAAGTGCTCGTATGTACTAACTGCTTGTCAGCGTGGTGTCTTTTTCGTCCTCCGACCGGTGGAAACATATCTATAGTCCCTGCCTCCTTGGCAAGAAACGTTAAATTAATTTGACACGGATCCATCACATCAGGGTGTCGCTAGTAAAGGCCACATTATATTATTATGTAATATAACGCAGCAGTTTCCAAACTTTTATAGTTCCCGCCAACCTAAAAATTAAAATAATGATTGCACTCATAATTAAGGAACGGATTTTATTGTAAATTCATATTTTTATTGAAATGAGATATTTTTAACCTGATGAAAAATGTGTACGATTTAGATCATTCTTATTAAAATAAACCTAAATTTACTCTACATATTTTTACATATTTTGATATAAATACATATTTTTACATATTTGGTAAATAAGTACATAATTTGAACATATTTTAATAATTTTTGATTTTTTCTTTAATTTGCAATGACTAAACATTATCTGCTTCGACTAAATTCACAAGATTAGACATTTTGGCATTTACCTAGGTACTTATTTCCGGCACGTGGTATGCCACTATATACATTAGAACTATTTCAGTTATTGTCGATCTTGGTAATGCCGGACGATAAAAATATAAAATAAGGAAGTGGTAGTTAAAAATTAAATTTCAAATCTAAATACTGAAACTGCCACCGCTATCGATAAAGCGGTGACACGTCAAAATATCCCGGTAAAAATATCCCGGTCAAAATATCCCCGACAAAATATCCCTAAACCAAAATATCCCCGACAAAATATTCCATGACAAAATATCCCGCGTAAAAATATCCTTGACAAATTATCCCGCGTTATTATTACTTATTAATTAAAATAACATTTACTGAATACAAAAAATAAATTAAGATATTTTTAAAAATATATTAAAATGGTATGTTTTCCGTCAAAAATGATTACACTTATTATTATAATATAAGTTACATGAAGATATTAATACATTTATATAATACAAAAAATTAATTAAAACATTTTCAAAAATATATGAAAATGGTATGTTCTCCGTCAAAAATGATTACACTTATTATTATAATACAAGTTACATGAATATATTAATACATTTATATAATACAAAAAATTAATTAAAACATTTTTAAAAATATATTAAAATGGTATGTTTTCCGTCAAAAATTATTATACTTTTACTTATTATAATACCAAGTTATGTGCTACTGATTTTAAATATTTATTGTTATTAGTTTCCTCATATCCTTTTACAACAGCAATTAACCGCTCGTCCAAATTTTTATATTTTCGCCTTTTTTTTGTTGAGGTGCACCAGCTGTTTGCTGCTCCATTTTGGCCTCCTGCAGACCTTGTTCTCGCTTTAACATATTTATGAACTCCCACAGTGTTACATGGTTAGCTGCCAGTGCAGAATTAAACGCTCTGTGCCATCCTTCTACTGAGTTATTTGTCCTGGGAGAGCCTTCCATTACAGCATCAAACATATTCCATATTTTAATTGGAAAAGTAGGCGTTCTTCGCCTACCACCACGTGTTGGTCTCCCAATCCACGTGTCTTCAAAATAATCAACAACTGTTCGTAATTCTTCTTCATTATCTACGTAGTAGTCGGAGTTAATTAGTTCTTCAAATGCAAAAATAACATTATCAACGGGTACAAAAGCGAGAGCCGATAATTTTTTTATTTCGTGGGAAAATATTGCGTCTGTAGAATACCTACCTATTCTTTAATCCACACGATTGCAATTTTCGCCATAAGCACTGGGTAAAATGATAAAAACATCCATGTATTTTAACATCAGTGTATAATTCTTTAAATGATTCTATAAATGCTTGTTCGAAATCTATCACAATAGCCTTTGGTTGTAAATTTGGTTTGAGTATATTAATTTGATTTAGTACTTCGGAATAACTATTTTCGTTTTTATTACACATTAATATATATATAAGTGGATATACAGTGCAGTCAATATTACCGTGAATAGTATACAGTTGGTTAAATATATTGGGTACAGGTTTAAACGTTCCATCTGCGAACCATATTTCGGAGTCATTCAGTATATTTAAATTTTTATTTGTTGTGAATATCAATATTCTGTTATTAATATCCCAATTTTCATTATTTTTACTGTCATATAGCAAAAAAGGTAAATTACTTAGAGTTAATGTGTATTCGCTAGGTATTACTAAAGAATCAACAGTTACAGGGTTGGGTGGAGGTACATTATTTCGATTTCGAGAACGTTGAATTGTTCGACTAAGCGCAACAGTTGAAGGTAACCTAGCTGCAATTGGCATAGATGACTGAGAAAATGCCTCGCTTATAATATTTCTTGTTGTCTGATTAGAATCACTAGCTTTTTTTATTCGTTCTATTACCTTCTTTGATTCTAATCCGGCTGCATCTGGAGCGTGTTCATGATCTCCTCTCTTACCAAGAAATTCCCCTACGAAAAAATTTTGACAATATATGACAAATATTATTATATCCAGGCCTATTGAGATTAATCGTAAGAGCAGTATTCGTTTTACAATTGTCATCAATTGTATATTACTTAAAAATCTGATAAGACCGTAATATATTTTTACACATGGTTTAAGAAGGGTTTTTGTTGATTACACATATAATATTATAAGATCAATGGTATCGACAGTTCTTATATTTTATTATTATATATTTATTATAATATATATTACTATATCCACGTCCTAAAATGTAATCATAAATCAACAAACCTGATTCGTCGTCTGTGGTTGTGTAACATCTTGTCAAACATTTTTTTCTTTTATACTCAGTGCAACGCCAAATTATTTTTTCTTCACTCTTTCGGTGTATACTGAATAAATATCCTTCAAATATTAGTAAATTATTGCCTTTTTGGCTTTTAACAAATTCTAGCATTTTATAATTAAATAAAAATTGTTACTTAAAAAATTTGATTTAAGACTGTTAAATGCTCACGACACGCACTGTAGGACGTAGGTAATGATATAAAATGACACTATAATACCATTATCAAAATAACGAATACCTATTACTAGATTAGATAAAGTGCGATTATTACTTCTAATCGCAGCAGCTATTATATTATATTTTGTCGGGGATATTTTTACGCGGGATATTTTGTCATGGAATATTTTGTCGGGGATATTTTGGTTTAGGGATATTTTGTCGGGGATATTTTGACCGGGATATTTTGTCGTGGAACCCGATAAAGCAAATAATTTGATGGAAAATAATAATTTAACATACACTTCTGTTTTTTGATTTGTACTATAAAACAACTGGAGACTCGAAATTTGAAATGTAAAAATGTGATAGAAAAAAATCGAGTACTGAAAAATTTAAATAATAATTAAAAAAAAACTCCATGGACTAAATCCAACCGAATTATTGGACTAACTTACACCACTTGATATAGTTAATATGAAGTATGCTATCATTACGTCAGTCGATGTGGAACGTTCATTCAGTTAGTACAAAAACATTTTACGACCAAATCGGCGCCATTTTACATTTTTAAATCTTAGACAACATGTAGTTTCACATTGTTTTAATAATTAGATAAGAGATAAGATTTAAATATTTTTTTTTTTTTGCAAAGCGGTTGTTACATATTTAGATTATTTTTTACATATTTCAATAAAAATAAGTACATATTTTGATTTTTTATTACAGTTAAATCCGTTCCCAACTCATAATAAAATTGAGATTATGATTAAAATGTTGATAACTATTTCATTATTCACAAAAAAAAATTGGAAAACGGTATACAAAACAGAAACCGAAATTTATTAATACCGATATTTCTAAGTTGAAAACGAAAAATTTAGAAACCAGTATTCGAAACAGAAACCGAAATTTCTTAATACCGGTACTGCTAAGTTGAAACTGAAATCGTAATATTTCAAAACTGGTATACAAAATCGAAACCGAAACCGAAATTATTTCAATCGGTTTCAAGCCCTGGTATATAATGTGCTGGTAGAATCGTCAAATTATGTGACTATCACAATTCTCTGATTTTTATATCATGAAATACAAAAAATAAATAAAAAACTATTATAATACTTATGAAAATTGAAAAACATTAGAGATTCACTAAATATATCAAATCCCTGACAAAAACAGAAAATACCGAAGAAAGTTATTATAAATTATCAAATGTAACAGTGTAACGAGCTGTGACTACGTATATATTAATAATAATGATATATTCAGTAATAGACATAAATGCTGCAGGGAGCACGTAACCCAGGGTTGCATACATCAATAAAACTAATAGTAATAATATCAGTAATCCCGGGAAGCCTACATCGATAGAAGTACAGGACTAATAGTAATAACATCAATGGTACCGCGCAACACGTGATAAGTATATGCACGCATTATCCATATCTTAGGAAAAACGAACAATATAATAAGCATAAAAGATCATGACTTTGTACAAAATATATATTCCTAAAATAACATAATTATACGAATGACGTCTAAAGGTGACCTCAGGAGTACGCAGAGATATACCGTTTTTTTATACTAAAAATGCCATAGGAGGGAGCTATTAGGAATACCCGACGAGGTACGTCGATGGACAAGTGTCCATCAGACGAGCACCAGCAGAGAAACCACCAAGTCAAATATTAAGTCACATCTTGTTTACCAAAGTTATTAGTTAATTATTTTGGATTTTAAAATTAAAAATAAATCGTTACTTCATATTGAAAGGGACTTAGCTAATATTATTAATTCTGAAGATATTCTTAATATATTTGCACAACAAATTAGGCGTTTAAACCTTATACTATCTACTAATAATTAAAATTTAAAATGTTTTTATATATTTAATTTAAATACAAAATAAGTAATAATATTATGTATGGTAGTATATTATTTATTTATATCTTACTTTAAAATAATGGGCTTCTTTGTGCTTGCTTATTTTTTTCCTTTACATTTTTCTATAGTTATATCTGTAGGATATTATGTTCTGTATCCGACACATTTTAGCCTTTTTTCGAAGTAATACGCAAGAAGTTCTGACATATCACAAAAAAAAGATGCTATATAGACCGCCAAAAAAAATTTATCACGCTTATGATTATAACACAATGATTATGTTAGCGCAGAGTCGTAATGTAAAAAATTCAGTTTTTCTATACCACACTAACTTAACCTACCAGTGACCTACCGACATTATTATATTACAAGCATAATATTTAGGAATTTTATAGATAACGTAAAACAATATAGATACATTAACGCTAACGAGTAGTTTTTGAGTTATTTAACTTTGTGTACTAAGGGTAACGACAATAATATGTCCATTTTCCTGGTTCGAAACATTTCTGTGATCTGTGTTTTCGGTAATACCGTAGATACCGGTAGTAAACAAATACCAGTAACATAACTTGAAATACAGCCAGCCCAAGCATACCTAATGTTTGAAATGCACTTAAATTATTCGTTTTCAGCTGATAGAAAGATTTGACTAGGTACTATAGTATATAATTGAACAGTAAACCATATTTTGGACGTTGCCCCCAGCCTCACCCGTGGAAAATTTGACTTTCCGGGAAAATCGTTAGAGCAGTAATTATGAAAACGTGGTCAGGAATTGGTAGGAATCGAGTACAAATTATTGGCGCAAAAAAATTTCAAAAGTCAAATTTGGGGAGGGGGTAATGTACTTATATTTTGGCTCGGCGACCAAGGCGTCCAAGACAATAATTGATAGGATATCAAGGAATGATGCCCATAGATCCACATAGAATGGGGTGTGCTCCTCGTGTGAAAACGGACGTCCTATTGTATAATATATAAACATTAAAATACACTATTTTTATATGATTGTTATTCGTAGTTCTAGGATTGATATATTGGAAAATAAATAGTAATTATTTTGTAATTATTAAATAATTTAAAAAATCAATAAAAATAAGTAAAAAAATATAGGAATAAATAATTTAAATAAAACATTTCTAGTCAGTGAATAATACGTAATTTAAAAAAGGGTTATTAAGTGAAATAGTTTTAAGGTATTGTAAAGGGGTTATAATTTCATTTTTAAGTTGTTTATCAATAAATTTCTGTTTTTTCAAATACTTTGCTCTGCATTTTACAGGTATTAAATTATGACTTGACGTTATTTTTATGTATGTATCTGTTTGATATTGTTTTAAAATATTTAGAAATCGATGAATATTGGGATGAGATGTGTAGAAAAATGAGTTAAATGTTGAATGAAAGCTTTCACAAGCGTTTTTAGTACGCTGCATTTAGGACTGCTCATTTCAGCCCACATTCAGACGGAAAATGTGAATATTTGAAAAAAAACTCCGGCGCTCGACGTTATTGCCCAAAATGTTGTGGAAACGATATTTAAACTTATCAATAATACAGATTTCTTTATTTTGTTTCTCTAACAATGGTAATCATTTTGAATTTTCGATATAAACTATAAGTATTAATGTATCTCTCAACTCTAAGGCACTTGACGTACAATCGCTACGTGATCGTAAATCGATAAGAGTACTAGCCTTAATATAAAATGTTCGTAAACTCATTAAGTAAAAACTAATTCTTGTTTAAATATACCGGCACACAAATATATTAGATTTAATATGTCAATGTAGGTATGTGCAGGGGCATCATTTGGGGGGGGGGGGGGGGGGGGCAGACTATGGCAAATGCCCTACTCTAAGAAATTTTAAAAAGTCGGCAATTCTTTGTCCGGTGATCAAATGCTAAAATCTGTAAATACTAAATTTGTATTTACTATTTTGTATTGAGAAATCAGATAATCCAAATGGTTTATGGTTTATTAAAATGTTGGGAAACACTGGCTCCTCGGTTTATGATAATCGATAATGCGCAAAACAAGAAAAATTCTAAAAATAGATATCATGGTTTTACAACAAATTGTTAGTGTATAGAACATCGAACGCCAATTGCCGACTTCCATTATCCATGATGACATCTAACCACTAATTAGTACTACTAGTATTATTACTTTTATTATTGTTATTAATTATTATACAATTTAGAATAATAATATGTGTTCAATTGATGATAGTCAAAAATTGTTTATGTTTTGGACGGTGTAACGACGTAACGTGTTTGTTTATTTGATATATTTGTACATTGTACTCATAACTCAAACGTGATTGTGGTTTATTACTTAGTAATTAAAATGAGTGAAGTTTCTTTAAAAAAAAGAAAAAGAATTAAACTAGAATGTTTGATTTGTGGCAGTGTGTTTAACGACGACTATCGTAGCAAACACGAAAATAAAATACATGGAGGAAAACGTGTACGGGTTAAACATGTCGGAGCACCAAATAATCCTTTTGATTTAGCTCGAAAAAATTTCCAAAAACAAGTAATTATTAAATAATTTGACTTTGATAACCTACTGAAAGAAATATATATTATAAAAACATACTAAAACCAGATATTTATTTTATACTTAAAACTCCATCGGAACTTCCAAGCGCATTTAAAGAAACACTAAAAATTTTGACTATTTTATTAACTTTGCCTGTCACTACAGCTACCAATGAGCGATTTTTTTCTTCTTTAAAACGCGTTAAATCATTCTCAAGAAGTACAACTGGGGATGAAAGATTATGTGATTTAATGGTAATTAATGTTGAAGGAGAGTATGCAAGTCATGTTAACTTGGAAGAAGCTGTCGATATGTTTGCTAATCTTAACAATCGAAGATATCCATTAATAGTTTAATGCGTTGAATTTATAATTTATGTTAATTTACATAATTTACATTTACGATAATTTTATGTTTTCATTGTAAGTTATTTTAACTGCTGTAAAGTATTAAATATACAAATAATTAAATAATAAGTATTTATTTAATTAGATTTATATTATTATTCCAATAAACTTATTGATAGCCGAAAGGTAACTAATCCTGTAAGTAAACGAATTCATGTTTTACTATCTTTAATGTTGTTATTTAATTGGGTAAATTGAAACGTTTTATGTTCTTTATTGTTTATCATCATGTCATCATAATTCATTACTAATTTTGATCCATTACATGTTTTGTTCCGAAAAAATATTTTATTGATAGTCTATACGTCCATCAAATTAAATACATAGGTAACCTAAATTTTTTTTAATATTATGAAGTCGGCAAATTTAATAAGTTGCCCCACCCTTTCAAAAGCTGAAATGACGCCCCTGGATATGTGTCTAATTAACGCTTACCTACTGTACAATAATATGCAATCAAAACACAGAAAAAACGTTTACCTGAGTCTAGGACGCAATCGACAAACCTCGGTCAAAACTGACCACGTGTTGTGAGTAAGGGTGATAAACATTATGAAATATTATGTTTTACCTACGCGAAGCCTATATTGCTTTAATTCGGGCATTTATTATTACTGGTTAGGTGGCAAGGCGATAATTATTATAGAATCCAACTGATGGAAAATATGTACTATACCCATAAGTGGATATTAACAACTAATTGAGTAACTATACTTAAAAGGTTAATTTGTTTTTAAACTTAACTAGTTAGTTGATATTTGTATTACCTTAGAACTTAACCAGCTTATTATTGTTGAAATAACTTGGATTTTTTAGTTGAATTAAAATATGATCTATCGAGATAGTTTTTTGTTTTAATGCTTTTATACATTGATCGTAGCTGAATACTAGGATCAAAACAAAATTATAGAATGATGGTAATACAACTTAATACTATAATTTCTGTCATGGTTATCGATAAAATAATATAAGGTATATATAGGCATATAAGGGTTGGCACAAAATACTTTTATGTGGTCCAAGTGTTTATAAAAAGTAGATCTGTTAACTTATTTTAAGTTGAGTTAACTTCTAACGTGTTAATGTTTTGTTCACTTAAATTATCTCGAGTTAATTATTCTCATTAATTTGCACACCTTTTTTATGGCATAACTATATTAAACATAACGATCAATATTGTAGGACACGCCGAATTTAAATAAAATTATTGAAAACGAGAAAGCAATAATTGCTATAATTTTAGCAATAATTATCAACAACTAGCTGATCCCGCTGGCACTTCGTTGCCCGTTAAATGTACCAATTCTATATGACTCAAACTTTGTTCAATTCGTTATTTATTATTCGGTGTATGATGTATGGTGTTCAAAATTTATCTTAACTTTTCTGTTGCCTGGAATAAAAATTCTGATTCGCAGCAGTATATTATCAGGTAGGCAATCTACCTGCGGTAGATCGCGGACCCCGTGCTGTTTGTACGTAAGTGTATGATTTAACCCTAAAGTATCAAAATTGTACCAAGTTTGTCATTTTTACTTAATTCTACCTACGGAGGATTAATATAATTAATTGATACAAAAGCCTCACGCAACCGTACTAAAATCCAATGAATAGTTTTTTCCCAGAATACTAATCTACACACAAACATTCATTTTTATCTATATCTATACTAATATATAAAATTATAGCGTTTGTTTGTGTGTTTGGGATAAACTCCGAAACTACTGAACCGATTTCGAAAATTCTTTCGACCAATACAAAGCCACATTCTTTGAGAGTGTCATAGGTTAATTTAAAAAGGGAAGTGATCACCCCCGGTATGTGCTCAAACAGGAATTTTGAGATTTACGATAGAAATTTTGTTTTTTAATGGTTGCTATGGGTTATATATAAAAATAATTGTATAGACGTTGTTGTTGTTTTTGGCCATGTCACCAGGTGTGCACTTTTGAGGTCATAACTCTGGAACCACTTATCCCACAGCGTACAAACTACACAGAAACCATCTACATATCAATCTTAATATGTCCTGAAATTGGTTTGGTAGATCTTGAGTTATAAAATGTATTCAAAATGTACACTTATTTTATGTATATATAGATTATTGTCCATAATCACATAATAATAAAAATATTGTATAGTGCTCAAATTGTATTGAAGTACTACCGTTTATTTATACTTTTTGTAACAAATCGATGGCTAAGAGGACAAAAGCTGTAGTCACAATTTTTCTCAAAAATATTGTTTTATAAGTCTGTTGGGGTTAATCTGGTTCGTATTTTTGATTCGGTAAAAAATTACAAGTCACATATCATAATTAAAACATGATTAATTTATACATTAATTTTTGTCTATTTAGCGCAAAATAGGTTTTAGATTCTGAGCGAAGCGATGAATGTATTGATTTTACAATGATGTGTGTTTTAGCTTCTCAGCGATGCGATGAATATATTGATTTTACAATGATGTCTATTTTTTTTTTGTGTCTGTTATCACCTTTTATGACAGTAAAAGTGCTTGGAATAAAAGTAATTTAACTTAGTTAAATATCAGTTACTTTTTTTTACACGATTTTTTTACATACAAAATTAATAATTATAACTTTTTTTAAAGCTAACAAATAACATTTAGTTATTCAGTAAACGTTTTATAAATTTTAAATAAATGTACCTATTATAATTTAAAATTAATAATTGTAGGTAATTGTATACACTTTAACAACATACTAATTCAATTATTTTAGATTCTGAGCGAAGCGATGAATGTATTGATTTTACAATTATTATGTGTGTTTAGTTTTATTTTTTTTCTATTTGTGTATCTATATTTGTGTTATTCTATTTAAGTAGTTCAAATAATGCTTCGATTTTTAACTTGTTGGAAAGTGAATGTAGTTGAGGCGGTCAAAATTTCTTACAACCAGTAGTTTTCAAAAGCGCAGTGAAAAACAACATACAAATTAAGAAAAACCAAAATTTTTGACAAAATAGATTTTTGTTTTTGGTGTAACTCTAAAAAAGATGACCGAAGGTATTTACATGGCATTAAATATTATACACTATTTACGTTGAACCTTGATTTAAATTTTCAATCCTTAGCTATAAAAGTTGATATTTTATAAATTTTTAACAACAAAAATAATTATTAAATTCTAAATTTGATAATTTTTTTTAAAACTCCAACCTTAAATGCTTATAAAAAATTGTGCCTATGTATTTTTAATATTATTTAACTGCTATTTAAGCAATATATCAGGATCTTTGTATTATATTTTCACGCTTTTTAAAATTTTACTGACATTTATTAAAAAAAAAAACTAAAAAAATTTTTAATGTCCTTAATTTAGCTCAAATAGAGCCAAAATATTTTCAAAAATTGTATGGTGTATAGAAATTGAAAATACGTATTTTGTCAATATTTGAACTTTTAATGCTTATAAAATCAAATTGTGACTATAGATTTTCAATAATTTTCATTTGTCTTTGAAACATTATATTATGAGTCTTGTATTAAAATTTCAAGTTTTTTGCCCAAAAAATATTATTGATATAGAGTAAAAATCTAAAAATTGGAAATTGAAGATGTCCGTAAACAGTTCAAAATAAGTCAAAATATTTTGAAAATATTATGGTATATAGAAAATACTAATATATCTACGGTCATTTGTTTTAGAATTTCACCAAAAACCAAAATCTATTTTGTCGAAAATTTATTTTGCATAAAAATTCCTATTTCCCTTAATTTTTCTTTGGTTATTCGCAGCGCTTTTGAAAATTACTGGATTTTCACTTTTGACCTCCTAAAGTACCAACTAGATTCACTTAGCTATCAGAAAAGATACTGTTAAAGAAAATCTATGCACGTTTACTGTCCTAAAAGATAACGACAGACACAACTATTTAAAATTTTAAATAAAATAAAAGCAGGTGAGTGGATGTTGCCCTGCTGTACAGTAGGTTACAAGTGGGTCAATGTATAATGAATTGTATTAAACTCGAATTCGATGATATAATATCATTGTATAAGAAAAACGATTCTGAGTGGAGACGGTTTGTCAGTCTGGATTTTTTATATTATTATTATTTATTATAATATAGTACCTGTTTAGGAAAACTAAATTGTTTAAAAAAACACTTATAAAAATTATAAATAGGTATATAAATGATATTTTTTTTTTTTGCTCATCAACTTTACTTTTTTTATTGTATTTATAAAAGCGGGACCTGTCCAACTGGTGGATGGGTGGGGACCCGCTCACCCTGCCCAGGATACGGCCCTGGGAGAAACAGAGAGAGAGATTATGTTGATGGACAACAGTATATTTCTTATATTAATTATAAGAACATTATGTAGTTATGTAATAACAACTTATTGGCAGAGACAAATAAGTCAAAGTGACAATAATACATTTTTTACCTATACTGACGACGCCGCATAGCATAGAAAATACAACAACTGGTAATCTGCGTAGATGCCAACGGCCATGAATGCGACAATGGCACTCATCAACACGATAATCTATCCGGAACGGATTGCACACGACATATTATACGTGTGTGGCACAAGCACTTGGCGACGGCTACTCGCAGATACACGCGACACCAGTACCGACGCCTATTTTACGACGATCAACTCTGACTATTTCAGTATTTGCATAAAACTGACAATAGTAATCCGATAACATGGATTGCGTAACGGCGCCACCGACCTGTCGTATAGAAATATGGTTAGATAATTACGAATGATAACCAATTTTTGTTCAGGTAGGAAAATTTAGCAATATTGATACTTTGGTGATAGGTGTTTGAATGATCAAAGTATCAAACGACTAACATGTGCGCCAAAATCGCGTAGTGTGTATAAATCCAGTGAAAACAATACGTTTAATTTTAGCCGCCCGCACTGAATGTTTGCCTGAAATTAAACAAGACCGATTTCTTGCTATTGTTCGCCACTTGTATCCAAGTGATTATTTATGTGTGAATACCGTGATTTATGTATAGCTATTTAATATTGGGCAAATGTTCGCGGCGGTTAAAAATCGCGTCCGCCGTGTGAAACCACCTCAAAGATAAAAACTAATATATTGTATTATTAAGTCACTTATGGGGGTAACATTAGTCGCCCGTATGAAGACATCGATGCCACGAATTATATTCATAAATCAAAATATCTATTCATTACTCATTACTAAAAAATAATTATTATTATAGATTGTTTGAATAGTAATATTATATCTATAAATGATGATTACTACCTATTCAAGTGACTATCACTTATTTTAATAAATAATACCACATAAACGCATTTTTATTTTATTTACTTAACTTATTAACCGTTAACTTAAAATTTAAATTTAATTGATTTATTAAAAACGTCTATTAATTAACTTTTGATTTGATTGAAAAAAAAATACTTAACTTAACTTAACTTGAGTTAAAAAATATCATAGAGTTTTAATTTTATATTCCAAAGCAGAATATTTGTCTAAGTATTTCGAAACATATAAACCGAATTTAGGGCGAGTAATTTATGAGTTAAAGTATTTTGAGTTTTGATGAATGGAAAAGTGGACAAATGTTTCGCAGAGAGCACCGCACCACTCCACTTTACGATTTTACGATTATTATCTATCTAATTGTGTCCACAAGAAATCGATTTTTCTCATCTGTCCATAAAGGTTAGGTTATACCCCATACTGATAAATTCAGACAATTACAAGATATCAATTATAATCATTATTCATTACTTTCGTAAGTTTCGTTTTCAAATTCATTCATTTTGTTTGATCAAAAAAACAGGGCAAAAAGCGTCCTGAAAGAAGTTTGTCAGGACAACAGGACACAACGCTGAAATAAAGGACAATCCTGTAAAAAACAGGACGTATGGTCACCCCAATTTAGCCCCAAAACATGTTTATGTTGAAATGGCCATCGATTTGCCAGCTGTGGCATAGCAGGTACCTACCCCGCATCAAGCCCACATTTTTATTGAGTCTTTGCATTTGACTAATATGACTGTCGTTGTAGCTTTAGGGCAACTACCCCTCCGGGTTTCACCTTATTACTCCGGTTTTACATAATAATATGCATTATAAAACTACGGGCTACGGGTCTAGTGAATTTATTGTTCTCCGGGTTGTTGTAAAATTAGTACTATCCAGGTACTACCATAGTACCTGGTAACCACCTACATAAACTATTTCTTGCATTTCATCGCCAAGGTACCATTTCACCACATAAACTCATACACTCGTAATTATTATCATTGATTATGAATACTAGTAATATTAATAGTAATCTAATACTATTATCAATGGTATTAGGCAAGGCTGGGCATTAACGAGTTAAAGAGTTAATGTTAAGTTAAATGTTAATTTTATTTTAACTTTTTAACTTAACTCGTTACTTTTGGCTTTTCATTAACTTAACTGCTAAGTTACTAAATTTATTTTTTAATTAACGTGAAATTAACGAATTAATTTTTCATTTTAAATAGTAATTTAATTTAATTTATCTTGTTTTTAATTTTATTATATCTCACTATTTCAGACTATTTCGTTTTTATGTCAAAAAATATTTACCGTGAATCGTTTAAAGTTAAAAATGTATATCATTCGAATTTAACTTATATAGAAATAATGTATAAAGTAAAAAATCTATAGTCTATAATTTAATTGTGGGTTAGAAAAAAATTAAGTACACTAGTGTTGTGAAAACAAATTAACTTTTTTTTAACTTAATAAAAAGTTAACAAAAAGTGTGTATTAACTTTTAACTTAACTCAGTTAGCCTATAATTAAATGAACTTTTTATTATTGGTGCATATTAACTAAACTTAACTGAGTTAAAAAAAATCATTAACTTGCCCAGCCTTGGTATTAGGTGTATAATATTATTACCTAGCTTAGAGGCACAGAGTACAGACGCACGTACTAGACTACGGCGTACGGAGATATTTTTGTGATGATTTTGATTTTTTATCCTTGTCTGGCCTGTTATATTTCAAAGGTGGATACCATGGATATAATGGGTATAATGTTTTGTATTAGTGAACTAAACACATACGGATGGACCGTGACTCAGACAGACCTTATTTGTCACTCTCCACAACTAATAATAACATTTTCAAAATCATTTGCACTTCTTAAAAAAATAAGTGTTCAATGATAAAAGAATCACTCTGTATATATACGAACCTATAATAATTGCACCCGACACTCACAGTTGGTGTATTCGGGAAGCCAAATTTAAAAATTCTCAACAACTTTTAAAAGCGCTGGGAAAAACAACATAACAATTAAGGAAAAACCGGAATTTTTACGCAAAATCGGTTTTGGTTTTTAATGTAACTCTAAAAAAAATGAACGCATGTACATGAAATTTTCACTGGTAGCATTTTCTATAGACGATACAATTTTCAAAATATTTTAATATGTTTTGAACTGTATACGGACATTTACAGTTTCCAATTTTAGATTCTGAGCGGAGCGTAGAAGCTAGTGGTTTAATGGTGTTAATTTTATTTATTTTTTGTTCACTTTTTTTAGCTAGAGATTGCAAATTTAAAAGAAGGTTCCACGTAAATAGGTTATTTATAAATTACTTTATTCACAATAATATCATCAAAATAATACAGTTAGTAATATTATAGTCTTCGCTCAAAATCGTTTTTCTTATACAATGATATTATATCATTGAATTTAAATTTAACACCATCCATTACAGCGACGCACTTGTAGCTTACAACTGTACAGCAGAGTGATGCCCACTTACCCACCGTTTTTATATTGTCTCCCATTTAGGGAAACCAAGAAGAATTGTTAAGTTATAAAAACAAGTGAATTCGTCGTCAAGTCTTCGTAATGGTGTTCTTTTTGTTGACCCTTTGTGTCGGAAAAGTCGTTATCGTCGAACATGGATGATGTAAGCTAAATAGGTTATGTATAAATTACTTTGTTCACAATAATATCATCAAATATGCTTAGTAATATCATAGGCTGACTGGCCGTTTTCGCTCAGAATCGTTTTTCGTATACAATGATATACATTTTTACCAGAAGGAGTGCTTTGATTTCAACATAGTATCTTATCTTTTAGACAATTTTTCATGTTATTATTGATTAATTCGATTCTGAAGCAAAAGTAAGAGGTCAACGTTTATTAATGAAATAACTAACTGACTTATAAATTAGTTTTACTATGAAAGATTAATTATATACTTTTTATATAGGTTCTTTAGAAATTAAATAGATATATCTGTTTTTTTCAAAATATAAATATACCATTGGGACTTGTCTGGGAAATTATTTAAATATAAAATATAAATGTGTGAAATGTTATCTATTCTTATTTAGATAGTTAGTTAAAAATTGAATATTATATAGATAAGATTTTTAAATGGGTCGGTAATTTCTGATTAATTTTTGCCCCCCTGACAATAAGAGCCAAGTGCCGCCTATGCATTCAATTTATTTATTTATTTACAATGTTGGTCAACGCATTATAATATTATATTTTACTGACGAGATGTTTTGTTTTAATTTTAACGTCCGTCAGATACCTATCCAAAATCGTATGAAAACACAATTACTGAATCACCACAAACCTTATTGTAGATAATATATGTTTGGTGTATTATATAGATGTTTTAAGTCAAAAATTAACATTTTTTGCTTATCATATTATTGGAATCCATCATTTTTATATTTTGTTTGTACAGATCACGTAAGTGAAAACTAAAAACTCACTATCAGTGAAATTTGTTTTGATCTAAACATTTTAAGTCACATTATATTGGGATCAAAACACGTATGTCTAGAATTTGAGAATCTGCCTGAAATAATTTTAAAATGGTCTTAATATCTGAAGTCTGAAGTTATAATTTTAAATACATGCCTTGATAGCGTTAGTTATATAAAATAAAAATCCAATTATCTTAAAGTTATTAAAAATAATGAACAATTGATTTTAAAGTTCTACTTAACAGTTAACATAAAAGTTAGTACATTGAATATTAAGTTTAATTATTTATCAGGCCAGACATTATATTGTGAACGATTTTGAATGATTTTTTAATGTTTTCATTTATGTTCCTGAAAACTAGTAAATTTTGAATTAAGACATTTATACTATAAACCACTACCTATATAATATATATTATTTTTACATACAAGGTGACACGCAAAATACTCGTTGTTACTTGTTACTGAAAACACAGAAAATATTTATTATATATTATTCATATTTATTTCAAACTATATTTTTAGGTCGCAGTTACAAAACAACATAATAGGTATTTGGATACAAATTTTATTTTCTTACTGTTTCTGGAGATTTTCACTCTTTTGAATGAAATTAAACGTTGTTTGTTTACTAGGCATCATATTATTAGTATTATTACTAGGACGCGTACAAGTAAAATGTTAAAGGTTAAACGTCACATGATATGCCTATGATAATAATAATAATATTCAGACGAGAAAATATAAAAAGTAGATTTTTACGAGAGATACTAAAGTGAACGTGAATAATAATAATATAGTAGTTTTATTCATTATGATAATGCGTTACGATAATAGAATATAAAATATATAATAGGTACTATATTATAATCATGTGTCCAATGTGTTCTCTCCGATGGGACGATGTCATTATATTTTTTTTTAACTGGTCAGGTTTGTATGTATTAATCTTAACGCGCTGTATAATACCGCTACGAAAAACACCTAATACCTATTATCAAATTACATATTATTATTAATATTATTATTACGTGAGCATAATATTATATTATATAGGTATATTGCGCGACGTTATTTTATACAGTATATTATGTTCGACGACTCGGAATTCCGATTTAGTGTTTTTTTTTATTGCTGCATGCGAAGGACTTGATATATTATACCTATTTTAATGATTTCCTATCAGAATTAATAGAACACACTCATTGTAATACTGTTCGTCAATAGAAGTCCATTAGGGGTCGCTCGCAGGATTCGGTATTGAGAGGTTGTTAGTCGTTACTGAGATGGCTGGTGTGCACGCACTGCGGTTATGCTGACACCAACTGGTGGCTTCATCAAAAGTTTTTTTGCTTCCAAGTACCATATAGTTTTCTCTTCGGTGGCAAAGACTTTTATTGCGTTTTACGACCATCAATTTTCTCTGGCAGCATATAAGTCACACGTCTTAAACTTAAACTGGTATATCGTATTATTATAAATAATTATAAATCCGTAATAAATTATTAAAAATCGGGCTAGTGGGTAAAGCTCTGTTTTATATTAGGTGAAGAATTTGCTGTAAATTATAATGGATGTGTAAATTTTAATGCATTGTATAATATACAAAAACCAATTCTAAGTGAAGTTGGTCTGTCCACATATAATAATACCAAGTATACCTATATTTAATGATATTATTGTAATTAAAATATTTATTTTACTATTCCACATCATAAAACTGTAGGTTAAATTCATTTTCATAATAATTAAATACAGTGTATAAATATTAATAGATTAAGATTATATGAACTATTGGAATAATTTTTATTTTTAATGCAAATAATCCTTACATATAATGACGCATTAAAGCTATTGAAACAATGTAGAGGTTCTAATTGTTGAGCTTTAATAACTTATTGTTATAAACTTAATAAAGAAAAATTTAAGGTTCCACCGATAAAAAAGTTTAAGAAACGCTGATTTACAGGTAACACACGAAATCGTTCCGATTAGCTATTGTATAATAATATTACGTTCAATCAGCTTTTCAAATTATTATAATATATTCTACCAACAACAATTTCCTTCCCATTGTATACAGACTGAGTATTAGCTAGTTGTAGAATACCTAGCCACCTAGGTATGATTAAAAGTAGTCAGTCAAACATTATACACGCTATAATATAATATATAATATATATTTGTAAGAGGATGTCATCATGATTTGTGGACATCGTAAGGCCTAATAAAATATCATACAAATATAAGATTTCTGCTATTATAGTATTATAGATAATACGGGAACTAATTCGAACCGTGTATAATGATAATTAATTTTTATCGACAACCAATTCATAAAATGATAGGCAGCCTTTGTGGGGAGTGTCGTATATTGTAGACAGTCGTCAAAATAATATTATTTAATATATATGTAATATAGGTGGGAATATTTCAAATTGTAAATTATTGACATAGGTCAGGCCAGCGAAGCAATATGTGCTGAGGCGACGATAATATTTTCTATATAACACCGCGGCCATACGCGCAGGCACAGCCCCCGTTGTCGCTGAGTGTTTTATGCCTCTCAGCAGTGTTGTGCACAAAATAACTTTTAAGTTATCCATATAAGATAACAAATAAAATTTTAATTTATTTGTTTGGTTTCAAACATATTTGCATTCAAATTTATTAAGCATTTATGGGATGAAGTCTTGTGAACTAATTGTGGTATTTTGCGCGTTGTTTTAAATTATCTGCAGATAATCAGATAACAGTTTTCTTAATTTTAACAATAAATTACAATCAACATTTTTTTTTAATCACACGTCGTTTCCATTGGTGTACCAATAGTCCATAATTCAATGTGCACAGAAATTATTAAATAAATTAACTAAAATATAATAAATCACACGGAATAATTCAATTATTCTTGTTATACATTTTGAATTCCCTCTTGTCAATACCCATACATTATTATGATATACATATATAATATGAAATTCGTTACTAATACAGTAACACAAATCCATTCATTTGATCAATGATCCAGAACATTGACTTTGTAGTATGGGACGATTAATTTTTCCGCATGTAAACATATTTGAAGACCGATATTATATTATATTATAATGTTTAAAATCTCAAGACGAAACACACATTCAATAATTGGATTGATTCGTTTGAGTCGTCACAAGGGCTCTATTTTCAGAACAGCACCCGGAACAACGATTGTTTTAATTAAAGTATCGGAATAAATCGTTTTATTTTTCCAAAGAATTTTACTAGTTTCTATATAGTACTTACAACTTATATTATAATAATATTATGATACAATATGACATAATTTACATCCATTTTATATTTTTATAAAACAATTTTTAAGGACCGTTATCCTTAGTGTGATCCGGTCTTTTTCGGTATTTGTGTACTGTAATTTAATGCGGTTCGGTCCGGTTCGGTCTCTTCAACTAAAAAAATAGTCCGGTCCGGTTCGGTTCTTAAAAAAAATGGTCCAGTCCGGTCTGCCTTCAAATTTATATTAGGTCTACATAGTCCGGTCTAAAGTGATCTGCATTTTGAACGTCGATTTAATAATATAATTTTATATATAATTTATATTACGTTGAAAAATAAAAATTTTTATCATAATAAAATAATCGTTCGGCCCGGCTTAATTTTTATTTTATCGGCCTGTCCGGTCTGGTCCTGGTCTCTGTTATAAATTATCAGTCCGTTCCGGTCTATAAAAAAACGGACTGTGCAGAGCTCTTGTACCTATAATGTATTCACTTTGTTAAATACTTTAATTGATCGATCAAATTATTCTATTGGTAAATAAATAATGAACGCGACCGATTGATAGTACCCCGGACTACTAGCAACACATGACGACACATGAATAAAATAATAAAAAATATTTTTAGAATGGCTTTTTTGTTAAATATCATATAATTTTACACAAAAAAAAATTGTAAATTTAATACAGTAAGGCGGTCAGTAACTTATACAGATAAAACGATTACGTATTAAAATGTATTAAAGCAGGTATATTTTTTTTCTTTTAAGTATAATATCCCCCTATATGTAATTAAAATTGTACATAATATTTTAAAAGCAATAAATTACGAGAAATAAGCATAAACAAATAGTTAATATGATCATATAATAATTTTTATTGAGTAATAATAATTGACAATATTTATTAGTAATAACTAACATTTTCTGAATTGTTTAACAGTTTCATGATGTTCATAATATATTTAACCGTTTTTTTTTTATTTTTTGTACGCTGTACTTAATAAACTTTTTTTTTTTACTTACCTGTAGGTATATCATTGTTCATTCAAGTTCGAACGAGTGCCACTTAAAAATGTAAAATAATATAATATAACTACTATACCTACAATCTACATAATATAGGTATACAAAAAAAATAAATATAATCCATTGTGTATATTATTATTTTGGAACAAATGTTAATTTACTGTTGCTATCAGTGTTGTTAAAATACTACTGTCAAAATATAAAATAATATGTTCGTGAAAACGAAAATTGAATAATCTCAACTTTATCTATAGTCTGTACGGCCATACATATACTATTATAAGTCATATAAATAGTAGGTATAGACTATAATGTTATTATAGGTTTTATACCTATATACCTACTTAATGACAATTGACATACCGGTTTAACGGGGAGTGGTATTTTCACTTGTTCCCGTTTCACCTGTAAAGACTATCAATCAAAACACCATAGACTATAAGTCCACTTTTTAGATGTTGTGATAAAAAAAAAAAAAAAAAATTATAATAAACGTTTAATTTTTTTTTATGAATTGATTTTTACAGCTCTTATACAATATGTTATACAATTTTTTTTATAAATTCCCTAAATAGGTAGTTATTCTTATTTATTTTTGGAAGAAGAGCGGAATGCTTCGTGACATTTGTCTACTATCGAAGTAGCGAAATCATTAGAAATCATATAATATTTAATTACGTCTTACACCGATTTTGTATTTACTCATTACGAATATATTTCACAAACTGTAGTTAGTGAATTCATTTACAATCAGTTTTAGTCTTGCATGAAGAATCCATCTGTTGATTCATCCGGTGATGGAACTTTGCGCGGCATTAGAGTGACTAATATTTATTCAAATAGTTGGTCGAGACTACATATTATTCTGAGATCTTCCGAGGTCACCTGGGATGTTAAGAGCAGATAGTACGGAAATGAGAGGATTGTGATGGTTAGAGATAAAATATAACAATATATATATTATGGTTGGGACTGGATAATTTTAAATGGTGTTTAAAAATGAATGTGGACTTATAATTATTATGTTATCATATATAATACAGTTTATGTGTCCAATTCTATTATCTTGTATGAATCATATAGTTTATCATCGACCCATTAAAGAATAATTATTATTCTTATTATATCTTATCCAACTGATAGTTTTCTCGATAATAATGGTTTACTATTAGCACCGTTAGTTTTGCAGAGCAAACTGACTCTTTCAGGGAACGAATTCAATCGCGTACGCTCTTGTCAATTGGCGTTTACGTTATAGTTTCAATATTAGGTAGGTACATAATATTTTAATTTCGCCACATTATTGTTAAGTATATTTCTAATTTCAAGATTCATGCACAGTATCGCAGTATTCGTTTCGTGCCAGAGTCAAAAGACGCTGTAAAGATTGTGTTCACTGGCAGTTTGCGTTTTAGATGTGAGTACCTACACCCAGTAGTAGTATTATATTTTTACAATATCAAAAATTTAGGTCATTCTACCTTGTAGGGAAAACTAAAACGGAATATAATATTTTGTTGTTTATTCAAATTAGCTTACTGTGATTGTCTGATTTTAAATAATCGTGATTGATTAAAAACTTGTAATAGGTATCTCGGAATCGTTTAAAAAGATTGATTTAGGTGTAAGGAGTACAACCATAATTGTTTTTAATATTTTTTCAAATCATATTCAATCGTAAAAGATAATAAACGTTTCCTCAAAATACAAAATCAATTTAGGCAAACGAGTTAGTCCGTACACTTTAAACGACTGCTCGTGTATTTATAATACGTACCTGCTACCTACCCGTTGAGGTGTCTTATGTAAACGTAATGCATTAACTTCAATGAATGTTCAAATATCAATATATCAAAACTAATTTGACGATGCTTTATTTGTATTTTGTTTACGATTTCGTTTCATGGAATTTAGTTGTTTGTATGATATGGTTTTCAGATTGATTGAGTTCCGTACGCATCAGTGTATTTACTAAAGGGTTCTTTTTATTATTTCAGTATACAGAATGTCTTCAAACAAAATTCCACCATCATCATCGCTCAAACCTAAACCACAACCCCTTAAACAATACGTCCAGATGCGAAATGATAGGTTCCAAGAGAACAAGCAAATTCTAAGGAACGGTCTGACGCCGACGGAAAGAGTTAGATCATAACAGCAGTTTGGAACCAAACAAAAATTAAAAGAAATAAACCATAGGACATTTAATGAAATTGTAAAAAGTTGTAGACACGAACATTTCGATTACTTTATAATTTGTATTTCAAATATTTTAACACGTACGTATGCCACAGCAAAGTATATAATTATCGTCACCCACATAAATACTGTATCGTCTTGCTATAAATAAAAATATTATGTAAGCTATGAATGAAACATTTTTTTTCTCTATTAAACTTTACATCGATAAACACAGATATCTCAATTCGAGATGCGTGACACGCAAGAGAATACATATTATCAGCAGCATTATGGTACCTGAGAATGTTCAACTTTTCTTCGTAAGTGAAATCTAACCTTTTAGCTATAAAATGCAACATTTAATATACAGACGAAACAATTCTTCATAATTTGTATTCTGTTATTTTACCATTACAAATTTAACAAAAAAACTGCACATCACAGAGAAAAAAAAAATGTCACAAATTACAACGAATAGACGGATGGCTTCGAACGCCAAGCACAGTTTTGGAAGGAAATTTCAGAGACCGAAACCGAGAATTAATTCATCAATAGGTAATCTAGGTATAATAGTGTATACAAATACTAGTTTGAAAATCGCTGGGATATAGTACTCAATGTACTATATCCCAAATAAACCTAAATTGTAGTTCTTAAAAGGCTTAAATGCTGTTAGTCCGTATGCAATAAGCCTGAAAAACAGCAGGCTGTTTGGAAAAATAATAGGTAGTTCGCAAACTGGCTGATATAAGTACTATGTGTCAATGAGGTTTTATTAAACTGAATAGTACCAAGGTATATGTAATCTTTGAGCAGTACTGCAATAACCGGGCGTGTTGCGTGTGTTAAACACACGGGCCCAGGCCCCCAACCCATAATGGGGGGCCCAATGATAACAATTTAAAAATATATAGAAAGAAAAATATAAAACCATTTTGTTATAATAAAAATTATTAATAAAGATTGAACAATAATAGATCGGTTCTGTTTTGTACACAACATTATCGACGTTTCTTTTGCGGACTGTTTAACTGAAATTAAAAAAGTTTGGATGCAATTCATTAAAGTGCGTCATGCGAAGGAACGCGCATTTTGACCGGTTTAGTGTGAGTGTTTTCAATTATTGGTGCCTATTTTTGTGATTTATTTTTTTGCGAGAAAAACGAAACCGGGCTCGCTTTTATAATGCACGTTAAAAAGGCAGGTGGGTCTTCTACGGTCGGTGTTTTGTAGTCGGTTAATAAGCTATCCATTTTGATAACGTATATGTGAAAACATAGTTGTGATATTTATATGAAGAAATAAATTTATATAATAATAAATAAATGATTGCCATATTTTTTTTAAGTGAGTACGGTATTTATTTTTGAGTTTCTAATTGACTGTTAATGTATGGTATGTTCAATTTATTTGTCATTTAATAATTATTTATATTTAAAATGAATAAAAAAGTCTACACATTATTACATTTATTTATTTGTAAATACTTAGGTACTTACGCGTTGTAATTATGTTAACCTTATTTTGTATGAGTAAAAACTCAAAATTCCAAAGTATGTTTACAAATTTGGAAAAATTAATTTTACAATGGTCGATAGATTAATTTTTCAATTTTCAAGAGTAAGGACGGGGGCCCATTCATTTTAACCCAAATTGGCGTAGTTGCGGCACTGTCTTTGAGTCATTTCCACTAGATAGGAACGAACTAAGAATTGACAAGCGCATACCATCGTACCTCAATGAGTTAACAGTGCCATTCTAATTAACTTTAGAGAGTGTCATTAACTAGAATACGAGGGTAAGGCGTATAGTTGGTTTACCGCGTATTGTCTAATAAGGGTGATACCACAGAGTGGCCCCCAACAAGGTTCTTATTCACGGGCGGAGACATTTTTTTTTTGTGCGTGTGCCCTGGTATCTCAACCTTAGCACGTTTAATTTTTCGAAGTGTTTATGTACGATAATTACAACAGTTTTTACGTGTGGTCTGGGAATAATTCCTTTGGCACACCAATTTTTTTTGTACAAGTGAAGTACCTACGACAATTGTGTACATTTCGGGTAGTAAAACCCGGAGCAAGTTTAGTGTTTTTACCTGTTAAAGTAAAATATACTTTTTGTGTGTTTTGGGTGCAGTAGTAACCCAGAACGAAATTGTGTGTGTGTGTGTATACCGAGTGAGTAACACATACGCGTTCGATAAATTTGTCTTACGGAAAAATCAATGCTTGTATCTCGTGAGTACACCAATACATTTTTTTTTATTTTTTTTTGTACAAGTGAAGTGCGACTAATTGTACATTTATGGTAGTGTAACCAGGAGCAAATTTGTAGTGCTTTACAAGTTAAAATAACAGTTATAAGAGTTTTGGGTGCAGTAGAAACCCAGAACGCAATTGTGTGCGTGTTTACCGATTAACTAACAAATACACGTTCGATTTTTTGTCTTACCGACAAGACAACGTTTGTGCCGCGTGAGTACAATTTTGCTAACCGTGCGTCTACACATATACACCAAGGTGAGCAACGCTTTGTAATATACTTACATATTAATATTTGGATTGTAGATTAGTTTTTTAATAATTTAAATAATTTTTTATTAGTTTGTCTTTCAAATTAGTTTATTTAAAAAAAAAAATATATTTTAATTCTAATTCTTAAATTATTCAAAAATTAAGTAGTTATTGTTAAGTATAAGTATAATAAAAATCAACCTCTTTCATTACAAAATTTTTCTTTAATTCAATTAAATCTTAATATGATATGAATGACGAAAAGCTTAGGTTCGAAAATTACTAAATTAACAGAATAGATATTTATTCACATAAAAAATCAGAACTTATTGACCTATGCAAATCTAAACAATTAAAAAGCGTAGGAACCGTAGATAATCTAAGGATAATCTAAATGGAAAAAATGATTATTAAACCAGATAGTTTTTCCGGACAAGGAGACATAAAAACATTTATTAGACAGTACGAAAAAGCAGCTCAAATATAAACAATTGGGACGACAATGAAAAAATTTTATTCTTTTCAATATTTCTGAAAGATACTGCTAACAAATTTTTACAAAACTTGAAAAACAAATGAAGAAACTGGTCATGGGAAAATCTAAAAACCGAGTTCATAAACGAATTTCAACCAATAGGATACTCTATAATAATGAAAAACAAATTACAAAATAGGAAACAAAACGACTTAGAGTCAATTTCTAGTTTTGTTACGGAAATAGAATATTTATGTAGTCAAGTAGACAAGAATATGAAAGAGGAAGATATTTATGTTTATATACTAAAAGGCATAAGAGAACCTATATTACACGCAATTTCACTTCACGACAACAGTAACTTAGAAAAGTTAAAAGAAAATTTAAAAAGATATGAACTTATGCAATTTAGAATTAATTCAAGAAGCTCAGGACTTAGCGAATACACAGACATTTTGAACAAACAAATAATGCAATTAAATACTGAAACAAAAGACAGCAACCAAGAAATTAAACGTTTAAATACAAAATTAGAAGGAATAGACAGTTATTACAAAAACAAAATTGATCAACTGTGAACCGAAATGAACAATTTAAAAAAATACGACAAGACAGTAAATTTTGAGGATAGATCACGCAACAGAGACAAAAGTCCATATCCAGACAAATCAGATTACAAAGGCAGGAACAAATATAGAGAAAAGAGTTCTTATCCCGATAGGTATGACGACTATAAGTTCAGAGAAAGTAGTAAAGATAGATATAATAACCATAAATACAGAGATAACAGCAAAGAAATGAGCAATAATAGGGATAGGTCTTATTCAAGGGATAGAAAAAAATTCCTACGAAGGTCCAGAGATACAAGCAGGAATAGATATAACAACAGAAATCGTGGAGATATAGAAAACGGTACAGTAGGGACAACAGCAGAGAAAGATACTCAACACTGGAAAAATTTAATGGAAGAGAAAACATAATATGCTACAAATGCAATGGAAAAGGACACTATGCAAACGATTGCAATTTTTCAAAAAAAACGAATAGCACTCGAGCTAAGAGAAAAATCGGAATATCTACCGTGGGGAACCAAAAATATTGATTTAAAAAACGACACCTCTAAATTTATCAGAGATAAAAAATTGAAAAAAATAATTATATTCATTTTGTAGAAAATTGGTACAAATCAAAAAATTCGAATAAACTAATAACTAATGAAGTAAATGACGATGACGAAAAAGTTATAGAAAACATCGTAACAATAAGTAGTTTGAACCCACTAAACGAATTAAAAAAATTCCTACTCAGCAATAACGATAGAACCGATTTCCTATGCGATTACAGTCAACAGACGGTAAATATTTTATCATTACGAAATGATATCGCAATCGGCCATTGCACAAGTCATTGCCTTACTATGTCGAAGGGGATTGCATTACAATTTAGAAATAAATTTAACAACGTTCAAAATTTAATAGACCAAAGAAAAAAAACGACCGAAATTGCTTATTTGAAAAACGGAAGACAATGGGTTCTATATCTCATAACAAAAAATGAGTATTACGATAAACCAGCGTACACAAACATTTTTAGAACACTAGCTAACACTAGGAAATTTCGTATTGAGAATAATATTACTACTTTAGCATTACCCAAAATTTGCACTGGACGAGGCAAAAAAGGATTGGAAAGTTATTTCTACTATGATTAAGTTTATTTTTCAAGACACGCAAATAAACATTTTAATATGCCTACTACCAAACAATGACGATGAAAAACAAAATAAATATTTTAAAAACAATGGTTCACAAACTAGTAATATCACGTTAGGAAAAAATTTCAATAACACAATTAACGATAAATTAAACAATGAAATCTCACAAATCGCAGGTTCATTCATAAAAACGGAAAACGTACCCGGAGACGGTGACTGTGGTGCCCACGCACTACGAATATGCCTTAAACAACATGGTATATATAGAAAGACAGTAGAATTATTAAATATGCTCGGCATTTCTAATTGCAAATCTGGCTACTATCTTAAAGATGACGATCTAGCGTTTATCTGTGACAAATTCAATTTCAACTTATATTTAATACACGAAAATTCCGAATATACAAATGCCATAATTTACTGGAAATTAAATAGGAAAAACATAGGGATATTCAATAAAAATTGCCATTGGACACCAAAAATCATAACAGAAACATATAACCCATGTCTATTCAATAACATAACAATAAACACAGTTTTTCCCGAATTTAATACTATAGAAGAAAATGTAGACCATTTCTTACATGAATGTTTCGATCGCTTAAAATTATCCCAACAAAACCCTATAGAGAAAAATAAAACCGACAATAATTTTAAAACAGACAAATCCACAATACGGTACTCAAAGTTTTGTCAAGACTGCGAATATTTGTCCATGTCCAAGGACATACTAGACGACCCACGATGACAAAGAACAGTATTGGAGCGAGGGGGAAACGTTATGTTTTGTGAAATATGCGGAAACTACATAAGGGAATATCGGAACCGGCCTATACAAGAAGACGAGAAAGCCATAGAAACCAAAAACCAGCTAATTCAACACAAAAATGAAATCAAAATCAACAATCAAAATATAAGTGTAGATTCAGATACGGAACGAAAACAAAGAGTGCTATCCATAAAAATAAAACTAGACGGCAACGAACAAAATGCAATTATAGACATGGGCTCAAATATATTATCATGTATAGATTATTCCCTAATAAAAAATAAGCAAGTCACTAAACCCAAAGAACAAATAACTATAACAGGTGCTGGTAACAACGAACTGATACAAATAGGAACAACATAATTAATAATTACAATCAACACACGCCAATATCAAATCAAAGTATACGTCGTTGAAGGACTAAATTGTAAATTACTATTAGGAAACGATTTTAATATTAGATACAACCTAATAGTCGATTTTAAAAATAAAACATACAAATCGATAATAATTCTATACAAATGGACGAAATATGGTACGAACATAATGTTAATCACAACTTAAACATTTATACAACTGAAAGCATCACAAGTGCAACCAACATTAATAAAAATAAAATTAAAATTATATCTAACGAAAATATTACCATAGCTTCTAAGACTAGGTCAAAATTAAAGGTGTCCACAAAAATGCAAGACAAGCAAATACAATATATAATAAAACCAACTGAGTGCCTACAAAATAATAAAAAAATAACTCTAGAAACAACATTATTAAATAGTGATGACGAAGTCATATTATACAATTTCTCCAATACCTATAGTAATATACCAAGAAACATGGTTATAGCAATTGCCACTGAATTAAATACGACCGCTCCGGCCGCCAACGTTCTTTCATTCGATTTCTACTGAGACCTGCAAATTGCAACACTGTCCACGACGAAAATTGTTCACGCGACCACACCAACCTCGTGTTCGGTATCATCTTTTATCTGTTTTCACGACACTGAATTTTCGTTTCGGTTGTTGTGTACGACTATATGATGAGGACACCGCCATGGGCCACCGATGGCCGAAAGGCCAATCCACTGTACACGCTACCACTTTAAGTCAACTTTTAAAGCCGGCTGTTAACCACGTTATCGTTATATAATATATTGTTTATATATATGCATTATATAACGATTTTAAATCAACGAACAAATTTAATTTAACTATCTACCTTTAATATTTCTCCCAAATTTTATAATATGTAATACCCTTTTAGGAACAAATATGTAATTTAGCACCAGATTAGTAAAATCAATAGCAAGACATTAGCAGTTTTTATACTAACTAAACTATTGTAATATAATAATATAACAAATTACATTTAAGGAAAAATAATAAAATATTAAGAACATGTTAAAAAAGTAAAAAACAAAAGAATAGAATGTATTTTCAGCATAATCAAAAATTTACGAGTCAACGAGTAGCAACAATCTTCTGAGACAAAGGGCGAATATAATATTTTCAAAGTAGACAATAAGCAATAAGCATTAAACCAAAAATTATAGAAACAATAGCAAATAAAATTGTTCCATACGAAGACACGAAAAAGACACAGTCCAAACAGAAATTTGAAAACCAGAAATATAGATATAAGAATAAAAATTACAAATCACATTCGACAAAACGAAAACAAGCAAGATAATATTCAAATACTTACCTTATGAAATACAAGAAGAGAAGAAGGATTAACTACCACAGAATCAAAGAATGAAATACCATAGAAAAACAACGAAAATTTATTGCTATTTGTCGAGATAAAAATATTATACTTCAAACTGTGAACAATCTCTGAGAAAACATTTTTTCCACAAAAGGACCAATCATTACATTTTTATAACCTTATATTCATATTTATTTATTTTTAGGCACGCATAATATAATTAATTATTAGAATATGTGTAAATTTTAATGAATTCTCGATTTAAAATAATTTGCTAATTTTCATGATTTTTCCGTATTTTGTAAAGATTTGAACTTTAAATGCTTATAAATAAAAACAATGACTAAGGATTTTTAATATTTTTCAAATGTCATTGTAACTATATAGTAGGAGCCTTGTATTAAATGTTCAAGCTTTTTTGCCCATCAAATAAAGTTTGATAAGGACATTTCCATTTTTTTTAGTTTTTTTTTCTATAAATATCAATAAAATTTTATTTGTTGGTTAAAAATGCTTGAAAATTGAATAGAAGGCTCCTACTATATTGTTACAATGATATTTGAAAAACGGCTTTTATTTATAGGCATTTTAAGTTCAAATCTTGATATGATAGTAAAAACTATTGATGTGATGCTGTCCACCGAATTCCACACAGTTCATTCAAGTTAAGTGTAAATGAGAGTTTTAACAAAACTTAATATTTTAATAACCAAACTTAGATCTCTGATAATCCAACAATTTATGGGTTTTTTTTTAACTTGTCTGTTTGTTGAAAATAAAAAATTTAATTTATAAATAAAGATCAAGATCAATAATTTGATGTTTAGATCCTCAGCAATAAATTAAAAAAAAAACACCAAATAGGTAATTCATAATTTAGGTATTTATTTAATTAATGTTATTTTATATTTAGGTACCTATATTTATTATTTATTATTTATTGTTTTTTTTCTATTGCCCTCGTCGAGCCAATTCAAATTTACTGGGCCATACATCAGTGTTGTAAAAGAAAAGCTGCTTACAGGCAGGTACAGGCTATCTGATCAACGATGACGCCGCCGCAGCCACCGCTGACGTCGTTGAATGGGTAATATATTATTATATCCCAACAAAAACATTTCGTCGAACTCCGTGTAAAAAATTGCTAAGTAAAAAAAAACTAGTCATCTATAATACTTAAACATTATAAAGATGTGATATCAAGAATAAATGCTAAGTAAATTAAATTTTAAATTAATTGATTCTATCTCAATCATTTATTTACTTTGCGAGAATTTATTTTCTTTATAAATTAATAATTAAGACTTTTTTATAATACAAATTTAGTAACATTTGTCATGGAAATTTGTTAAATAGTTATGCTAACATAAACATTCGGTCATTCGTTTTTTAATTATTTAATTAGTTAAATATTTTTGTAATTTTTCCGTATTTTATCAAGATTTGAACTTAAAATGCCTATAAATAAAAGCCGTTTTTCAAATATCATTGTAACAATATAGTAGGAGCCTTCTATTAAATTTTAAAGCATTTTTAACCAACAAATAAAATTTTATTGATATTTATAGAAAAAAAAACTAAAAAAAATGGAAATGTCCTTATCAAACTTTATTTGATGGGCAAAAAAGCTTGAACATTTAATACAAGGCTCCTACTATATAGTTACAATGACATTTGAAAAATATTAAAAATCCTTAGTCATTGTTTTTATTTATAAGCATTTAAAGTTCAAATCTTTACAAAATACGGAAAAATCATGAAAATTAGCAAATTATTTTAAATCGAGAATTCATTAAAATTTACACATATTCCTAAATATAAAATAAAAACTAAATACTGTTGGCAAATAATAATAAAATTTATATTAAAAAAAAAAATAAAAATGTAAATTAGACAATTAAAAAATAATAATACTGTAAGATATCAAACCAATATTTACTAATATTATTGACTATTAACCAATTAAAATAATATAAGAAAGTCATAAGTCTGTATACACAACTACAACACAACATGACAGTATTGTTACACAAATGATAATAATATTATGACGTAACGACAAGACCGTATTAAGACAATTTGAGGCCCAGGGGCCAAAGTTTTAAATGAGGGCCCTGTACGAAAAAAAAATAATAATGTATATTATATTATTAATTATTAGGTACCTGTTATAATACATATATATAGGTATTAGGTTCATAGCAATAAATAATGAATATTGTATCACTTTATTTATAAAATTAAAATTACTAGCTTTTTTTCCTTGCTAAATAATCATCGATTTTTTTAGGTGATTTATGCAGTGTTATAGCCTGTAACTATCGAGGACCGGGGGCCATGCCCCCCCCCCTGGACCCCACTTAAGCCGGGCTTGCATATCGATGCATCATCAGTGATTAAATGGCATAGATTATAAATAGTTTTTCGAAAAAATAATACGTCCGGAGATATTCATTTTTTATAAAATAGATTAACAAATTCAAATTATCTTAAACATTACAAGTCCAAAATTGAATGAATTGATTTTGACAAAAGTAAGAAGTCCGGACTAGTTATATTTGTAACATTAAGATCATGTTAAATTTTTTATTGTATGTCAAATTAATTTAGGACTTATTATAATTGTGTACTAAAAAAATCTATCTTGCGCTAAAAACAAAAAAATTAAAGTATAAATAAAACATGTTTTAATTATGATATTGACTTATAAGGTTTTATCGAATCAAAAAGACGACCCAGTCTGAATCCAATAGACTTATAAAAGGATTTGAGAAAAATTGGACAACGTTTCTGGCCTCTCAGCTATCGTAATATACACCTTTATTAAATTGAAATTCACACGTGTTACTTTTTACTAAAAACCAAGTTTTTAACTTTGAATAACTATTGCGAGTGAAATAAAAACTATGTTTAGCGAAAAAAACGTAATTTATTTGTGATTGGTGTGTACAAATGTCGCTCACAAGTACCTACTTAAAAAATAACTTAGAACGGTGGTGTTGTTTTAAAAAAACTTGTTCAGCTTATATTCATTTGAACTCCGATAGTAAAGTAGTCAAAAACGTTATTGATCATAATCATGATGAAGAAAACGAAATATTGAACCGTCAAATCGTGAGTAATAAATTAAAACGAAAAACTATCGACGATATTTGTCAAAAACCAAGTAAAATCGTTAATCGTGAATTACTTACATATGGTGTAGATACTTTAACTACAAATGATTTACTATTGATCAGAAAAAATATGCATTATGCACAATCGTCTATTTTTCCAAAATTACCAAAAATTAGGGAGGTTTTGCATAATTTATTAGACAATATGAGCGATTTCTTATTGGTCAATCGTAGTGAAAACTTTTTGTTAGTAAATGATAAGGAATCGAGTATCTTATTATTATCTTTTAAAAGTAAGTTAATGTTTTTAAGTAATGTTGATACAATTTTTAAAAGTTGCTCAAGCCTTTTTACTCAAATCTTCACAGTTCATGGCTTGCAAAATGGTAAATATATACCACTATTATTTTTTCTACTTCCTATTAAGGAATTAAAAACCTACGAAAAGACATTTTTCCACATTGTGCCTGAATATAATAAAATCAATATTATATTTTCTCCGAAAAGAGTGTTTGCAGATTTTGAAAAAGCAATACATTTGACTATTTTATCAGTTCGGCCTTCAATAACTCTGAATGGATGCCGATTTCATTTGGGCCATAGCTGGAATAGGAAAATACAATCAATTGGCCTCAGTTCTCAATATAAAATTGACAGCGATTCAAATAAAAACTTGAATTATTTTTTTTGGATTACTGTTTCTTCATCCTGACGAAGTGATCAACTGTTTCACAGACGATTTAATACCTATTAAACCGTTAAATAAAAAAATTTATATATTTACTAATTATCCTTCAATCTCATTCCGCGGGTCGATGTGGAGAGCCCTACTGAAAACCCGACTTTGCTAAAACGCCCGAACGGTATAAGTGCCCATCGAGCTTTGTGGCGTGCGTCCGGCCGACGCGCGCGTGTCCCTCGCGAGCTCGCGCTCGCCGGCCGCGCGCCCGCGACATATATTGATGGCCTCGCGGAGACTGTGGTAGTAGCGCCTTAGTAGAAGGGGAGCTATTTGACTGGGTCGAATCCAGCGCTCGCCGACGCGGTTATACGAAACCCACCGATCTATCTCGAACGAGAGCAGCCGGCGGGGGACCGTCAGCCTGGCGCCTGGGCGCCCTGACGTAACCCGTCGTAGGGATGTAACCGCGTCACCCAAAGGCGTGACGGAGCCGCCCTCGCGACAGATGACTAAAGGTGTAAAAACCCCCGAGGGAATGGTATTATACTCCCCATCACACAGTGTTTAGTAATATTTACTAATTATATATTAGAAACATATATACTACCAGAATCTAGTTTCCCGCCTTCATTATTGGCAGAATATATATATATTGGCTACTACTATGAGAACTCCAAACATTTTTAAATTTATCGATACTATGAAGAGGTTACAAACTGATATTTATATACAATTTATTACAAAATAAAAATAAAAACAATATATTTTTTACCAATAACAATAATATTTTTTTTACAGTTACAATTTTATGACAAAATAAAAAAATAAAAATAATATATTAAGCAAAAACGATATGTTTAACCTACCTGTAGTAGTAACTATTACTACAGCCAGTCCTAAGTTTGTATAAAAATGGGAAGGGAAATATTGTTTAGTTTTTATAATATACGAGATTCAATTGGTACCTATAAAAGTTAAAAAAAATTCAAGACGCAATTATCATGACTCAAATCTTATCATTTATATTTGTATTTGTATTTATCATTTGTATTTTTATTTGATTGGTTGGTTTTTAAGTTGTCCCAAGTAAACCCATCTTATGGTAGTATGTACCAGGGTCGCAGGAAGGTGGTAGTAGCTTATCCTTGACCGGTTTCGGCGACGGCGGTAATGCGTACGTATAATGCGGTCCTTTTCAGTGGTCATTCTATAATATTAATTATTACTAAGTATATTTGATGATATAATTGTGAGTAAAATAATTTATATATAACCTATTTACGCGTTTTTAAATATCAATCATTAGCTATACAAGTTGAACATTTTATAAAATTTAAACTATACAATAATTATTAAAATTAAAATTTGATAAATTTTGTCAACATTTAAACTTTTAATGCTAATACAAAAAATTGTAACTTTCTATTTTTAATATTTTTTAACTACTATTGTGACAATATATCAGGAGCCTTGCATTAAATTTTGACGCTTTTTTAATCAATAAATAAAATTTAATTGATATTTATAGAAAAAAACTTGGTCCGTAAACGGCTTAACAAGAGTCAAAGTTCTTAAAAAAATTATATAACTGTTGTAAAATGGTTAAAATCAAAAAAAAAAATCATTTTTATTCAATGTGAAATATAAAAAGTAGCATTTTCCATCATATTTTAGTCAAACAAAACTTGTTTTATAATGATATCTTATGCGTATTAATGATATCACATTTTTAAAAGTAAGAAATATAAATATTTGTCACACATAATCATAGTTACAATTTGTATTCAATATAATGTATTGACAAATGTTAAAAAGAATGTATTGAAAGTATTTTTAATATATTAGGAGTTTCGTATTACATTTTCACGCATTTTTACCCAACAAATTTAATTTTATTAATATTTATAGAAATAAAAACTAAGAAAATTTAAAATGTCCGTCAATAGCTCAAAAAGAGTAAAAATATTTTCAAAATTGTATGGTGTATAGAAAGTGAAAATATAAACATTCAGTAAAATGCTCATGTATCTATAGTTATTTGTTTTTGATTAACAATAAAATAACCAAACCGCTACCTCTCATCGAATAAATATCAAATGTTGTAAAAATATGAACTTCAAACACTCATAAAAATTTAATTTGACTTTCTTGTAGACATTTTTTCAGGAAGATTAACTTATGGATAATCTTGTTTTACATTTTCAAATCTTAGATTTAAAAAGAGAAATTTTTATGAATTCTCAACTCAAAATAATTTGCTAATTTTCGTGATTTTCCCGTATTTTGTCAATATTCAAACTTTAAATGCTTTAAACTAAAAAAAAATTGTGATTGGTGGATTTTTAATATTTTTCATCTCTTTGATAAAATAGAGGACTACTATTAAATTTTCAAGTTTTTTTAACCAACGAATAAAATTGTATTAATATTTATAGAAAAAAAAAAGCAAAAAAAATAGAAACTGAAAATGTCCGTAAACAGCTCAAAATATTTGGAAAATGTTATGGTGTATAGGAAATGCTAATATGAACATTCAGTCGAAATTTCATGTACCTACGGTCATTTGTTTAAGAGTTGTACCAAAAACCAAAATCGATTTTCTTGAAAACAGATTTTGCGTAAAAATTTTTGTTTTTCCTTAATTTTTCTTTGCTTTTCACGGCGCTTTTAAAAAAGTATTTGGACATTTTTATTTTTGACCCCCCAGAGTACCAACCAGATTCACTTTCCTATCAGAAAAGATAATGTTGAAGAAAATCTAAGAATTTTTACTGTCCTAAAAGATGATGACAGACACAAAAAAAATAAAAAAAAAACACATATCATTGTAAAATCAATAAATTCATCGCTCCACTCAGAATCTAAAACACACATCACTGTAAAATAAATACTATATTGATACTACTTACAATATTAAGAAAATAAATAAAAAAAAAAAATTTGGGTAAGTAGATTTAACTCTGCTGTACAGTAGTTTACAAGTTAGTCACCATTACAGTGGTACCATACAATATTTTATTATTATTAATAACATGTAATTTTTGCTGTTATCATGGATGGTGTTAAATTTGAATTCAATGATATAATATCATTGTATAAGAAAAACGATTCTGAGCGAAACTTAGCCATTTTGGCATTTTAATGTTTTTGACTACTACAAATCGTCATGCACTATTTGTAAGTATTTGTAAACACGAATTTTTAATTTTTAATTCAACCCTCAATTAATTATACCAAAAAGAAGTATGTCGAAAATGAATAAAAAAGCATAGTTAAATTAAAAATATATCTTAATAAGATAAAAAATTTTAATAGAATAAAAAAAATTAGCAAAATAAAAGTTGATATCTATTTATTAATAAAATTTTATTGACATCCATAGAAAAAAATATTAATAAAATTGAAAACTGAAAATGTTTCTAGACAGTTCAAAACAAATCAAAATATTTTGAAAATTTTATCGTGTAAAAAAATTGCAAATATAAACAACCAGTGGAAATTTCATGAATATACTATTTATGATTTTCCCAAAAACAGATTTTGTTTAAAAATTCCCGTTTTCCTTAATTGTTCTTTTGTTTTTCACGGCGCTTTTGAGATACTAGGAATTTTTTACTTTTGAAAAACGATTCTGAGCGAAAACGGTCAGTCAGCCTATGATATTACTAAGTATATTTGATGATAATATTGTGATAAAGTAATTTATATACAACCTATTTACGCGTAGCCTTGTTTTAAATTTTCAATCCTTAGCTATAATAATTACACGAGATTTAAATTAAAAGAAAATCATCTTAACTCATTAGTATAAATTAAAGTCACGCGGTACATAGGTACTGAACATATACAAGTCAAAGTGATATCGATCGTCGACTACCACCCTCAAGAAATACAATCCAATTGCAGAAGGATATCATCACAACCCACGCACGAGGTAAGTGATTTGAAATATAGTATAACAACATAGATAGTATAAATATCGTTAGGTATATTACAGTAGTAGAAAGATCTTACGCGGATAAACGAAAACATAATAACGTAGTTTAACATGATTTCCAAATAAACAAATATTCACACACACACACACACACACACACACACACACACACACACACACACACACACACTTCCATACATATCCGCAATCCCTCTTACTAATACAAACAAACCTACTACAACATAATTTCGAGTACCAACGTCGTAGCGGGGGTTATTGAACCGACGCGTCGTTTCTCCGAAGGACACAGGCAACCGGTCTCACCAGACGTGTCCCTTTTTCCCATTGAAGCAGGTCATCAACCCCGCGTATTTATCGTACACTACATATCACCTTATTATATCCTGTTTTATATACACTCATTTCACCTAAAATCACCACCTTCCCCTACCGCGTATTTTCTCCTTACTACACTACTTACCTATAAAAAAGAGATATTTGTTGTTTTTAAAATTATATTGTATAACACTGTTATATGTTAATAATTAATAACTGATAACATTGGTGTCGCATTAACCTTAACTTCAGTATACGCTTTTTGGGTCTTATTAGTAAAGTTATTAGTTATTATAACGGGACCTTGGTAGTATCTTGTCTAGCGTTGTAAAAAAATTATTTATTTTTGGTTTTTATAAGCAAAGTTAATATGACTGACTGTTTTTTTGAACAGATTATCATCTTTATTAGCTAGAAGTCAGAATAGTCCAATAATTTCATGTGGTATTTAGATTACACCAATAATAATAGAAATTAGCCCTTATTATGTACTTTTGGACGGACACCCAAAATAATACCAATATATCATACTAATATAATGAATTGCACCTTTATATTATATAATATATAAGACCTGTAAAGTAAATAGTAAAAACTATAATATATTATTGTGAAGTAGTGACAACTGACAAGTGAGTACTTATACACCAAATATTATTTAATATCTATGTAACAATATAAAATCTTTGAATGCAGTTGAATATTTTAGTTGTAAGCAAACAAAAGACTATACCTGTATTGCCGTTTTTATAGAATCAAAATATACTAAAATAAGTAATTCTGATATTTTTCCAAATTTATAATTTCTTTTGAAATAATTAGCTACCTACATTACCAGTTTTGACCTTAACACCAGAACGCATATTTTTGCAACGAAAAGATTAAAAAAACTATTAAAGATCTCATACGACTTACCTATATTATATTTAAGTATGTGTTATGTATTTCATAATATATGATACATTTATTAAATTTTAAATTAAATATGTTTATAGTATTTGGTCTAGAAGTATTTTTTATTCTTTTGCGAAACTATTGATCATATCAATCATCGTCGGATTGATTTAAAATTGTCCATCTATACTCAAGAGAGCCAGTTAGACCTGTCTGTAATTAGGTACCTATGTTTGAAAGAACAGAAAAAATAAAACAGGAATCAAAATCAGGGCGTATCAAGTTTAAATATTTACGAAATTGGATGTTAAATCATAAATTAACTATTAACAATATTTCTCCTTAATCAATTTTTGATATTTTGTTGTAACTCAAAACCAATTAACTAATTGTAGATACTAGCAATTTTCTGAAATCCACCACATTTTTATTTTATTATTATCCATAAATAATAAGAATTTCAAAATATTTTGACTCATCGAGCTATTTATTGGCATGAGGAACGTTTGATTGTTTTGGTTTTTGTTTTTCAATTGTTGTAATTTAAATTCAAATTTTGACAAAATTACTCAAACTCAGTGGCGGCGCCACGGGTGGGCCAGAGTGGGCGATGGCCCACTATAAAATCTTCTCAGCCCCCAGCTGGTCCACCCTGTATGATAATAATAATTAGCTGGTATTACACTCGATAGTGACCTTTATTTTTTATTAACCTGTAATAATTGTAAGTTATTCCCACCCAAAGCGTAGTATAGGGCGAATTTTGTTACGCCATTATAACCTCCCTTTAAATAAATGGCCCCAACAAATTATTTTGTTTAGTTAATGTATTAAGTTTTTAATATGTATAGATACAAATTGAATACAAAGATAAAAAATATTTTAACTTCAATTCTTTATAGTCATTTGAAGTTCAAATTTTAGTATAATTCGAACTTTAAACAATGAAAAACGATTACAGCTATTTTGTTGTAATAGGCAACTACAACTTTTATGTATATTATAATATTTTATATAGGTTAGGTTAGCACTTTCTATTTTGAAATCTTAAAAGGACAAAATATAAGATACAATTTACAATCAGAAAAGTCTTATGAATTTCTAATTCAAAATAATTTGTGAATTTTATGTATTTTGTCAAAATTTGAAATTTAAATGATAAAGTATTAAAAAAAAAAGACAATGTTTTTTTAATATATTTAAACTGTAGTAATATATATGGAGTCTTGTATTAAATTTTCAATCCTAATTTTTGACCCAATGAATAAAATTTAACTGACATTTATAGAAAAAAACCAAAAAAAATAGAAACTGAAAATGTCCATCCACCTCTCAAACAAGTCAAAATATTTTGAAAATGTTATCGTTGTATAGAAAAAAATAATATAAACATTCAGTAAAAATTTCATGAATCCTCGATTATTTGTTTTACAGTTACACCAAAAATCAATATCGATTTTGTGGAAAAAAGATTTAGCGTAAAAATTTTCGTTTTTCCTTAAATTTTTTTCCCCGCCCCTTTTTTTAACTTTACCTTACTTAAAATTTTGACCTCCCTTATGCACCAACTATATTCACTTTCCCATCAAACAAAATACTAAAGTGGAAAATCTTGGCATTATTTTGACTACTTACCGTGTACCTACGTAAATACCTACAGAAAAAAAAAATTAAAAAATTCAATAATGCACATCATTGTAAAAGCATTGCTTACATTATCATCGCACCGTAATGTAAAAAATAAATAACATGTTTACTTAATATTTTTTTTGTTATTTTCTATTTATTATTTTAAATTTTTCAAATATTTTTACTCGTATTTTGAGCTATTTATAAACATTTTAAATTTTAAGTTTTTTTTTGTCTCAAAAAACTTGAACATTTAATATAAGGATACACGTAAGTTGTTATAATAGCAAAAAGTTGTTTAAAATAGTAAATCGATTAAAAATCGTAAATTTTATTAAAGACTATAAAAACAATATGTGAAATTCCCCAATTCTCCAGGACATTTGCCACCCTTTAATTGGGGCGTGTGCCATTATGCATTTTATCCAATAGGTACCGCACATTCATGTTTGGCGGTTATATAAAGCGCTGTTATATTCGTATACTAACATAATTTTTATCGTATTTTTTTCTTTGACCTTGCAGATATTTTTCGTATTACATCTATAATTTCCGTCAGTATTCGCTGCGTTCAGTTTCCACTAATATAAAACATAATATTATATTTTATAATCTCGGCCGCCGTGGACGGTGGCGAGGCGAGCAGCCACAATTGCTGCTCTCTGGTTTGATCTTAACACCACGGCGTTCACCGCCAGAGTGAAGTGACAGTACAGAGTAACAAAATAAAAACAATACATTTATCGAAATAACATTTATTAGTATGGCAGTGGTGAGTTGGCGTATTTTTCATGAATTTGTACAAATCATAATTCAATTACATACATTATCTCTACAAAAATAAAAAATGAAATAAAAAAAAGGTGAGCAAGTGGCTGTCACTCTGCTGTACAGTAGGTTACAGGTGGGTCATTGTAATGGATAGTGTTAAATTTAAATTCAATAATAATATTGTATAAGAAAAATGATTCTGAGCGAAGACGTTCAGGCAGCCTATGATATTAATAAGTATATTTGATAATATTATTGTGATTAAAGTAATTAATATACAACCTATTTAGGTGGAACCTTGTTTTAAATTTTCAATCCATAGATAAGTTGAATATTTTACACATTTTTAACTACAAAACAATTATTAAATTTTAAATTTGATAAATGTTGTCAAAATTTGAACTTAAATGCTTATAATATAAATTGTGCCTATGTATTTTTAATATTTTTCCACTGGTATTGTAACAATATATCAGGAACCTTGTATTAAATTTTCACGCTTTTTGGCCCAACAGTTAAAATTTTATCGATTTTTTACGCACACATATATAGTCACTAGAACTAAGTAACATAAATTATATACTTTAATCATAAATCAATGGTAGTAGTGAATCTATTATAAATTAATAATAATTCAAATTTAATTACATTTTTATAGTTAATCTCTTATTTTATTAATTAAATAATAGATACCTATTGAATTCTATTTGCATTTATTTATATGGCAAATTTATTCCCTATGGTGATTTCCGTGATTTTTAATATTGGTTACAAATTAAATTAATCATTTTTTACCTTAGGTAATGTCGTAATGAGAGTTATTAATAGTTGTACTCAGTTGCAGAAACAAGCTAAGATATTTTCTATAATGTAACATAATTTAACGGGAAAGTATGCTATGATTGTGATGGCCGAACTGCCGAGCCGCCGCTGCTGTAACTGAAGAAAAGTAACGATTAGACCATGAGTTCCTGGTACTCTAACTCCTTATTTTTCGATTTAGTTCTTACGTTTCATACGTTTTTACTATCCCGATCCCGATCACAGACCAACAATATTATTATTATTATTATTATTGTTCAGTGTGATATGAGTTTGCTGCCGCCGCGTCGCCGTGGCGTCTCTAATATACTTTAGACGTATCCGTATTTTTAATTTCAAACAGCCGTGGCCCAATGATTAAGATTACTATTAACATTCAATCGATTAATAACAATAGAGATATAATATTATGTTTATGTGTGATAATAGTAGTTAGACAAACACAATAGTTGATAATTATAAACCGTACATTATGGTGTAATATTATAAATTATAATGCAGAGGATAGCGAAGTATCCTAGTATAGGTTTCAGTATAGGTTTTACTAAATTATGGGTGTTGTTGTCAAAACTCAACATTTTAATTGCAAATGTTTATAAGTTATAATAAAAACTTTAAATAATACATTTTTAAGCTTTTTGTCCCAGCAAACATTTTTTTATCAATATTTATAAAAAAAAATTATTAAAAAAAAAATTTTTTCCCTCGGTGATTCCCGTGATTTTTAATATTAGTGTAGAAATAAAATTATTAATTTTTATCGCACCTCAGATGATTGTAAGGACCGTTATTTGAATAATAAAAGTTGCTAAAAACTACGCGCGACGGTTTGTTTGTCGTTGAGCGTGTAGCTACAACTGCTGCCGAGTATCGTCGCAACAGCCGCCGAGCCGCCGAAACTGAAGAAAAGTAACGATTAGACCATGAGTCCCTGGTTACTCCAGTACACTGTTTTTAGATTTAGTTCTTATGTTTCGTGATCAACCCCAAAATCAACCAGACCAACAAAATTATTATTATTATTATTGTTCAGTTTGATATTAGCCCGCTGCCACCGCGTTTTCTTGGCGTCTCTGGTTGATCGAGTTGATCGGATCACAAAACATACGAACTAAATCGAAAAACAGGGAACTGGAGTAACCAGGGACTCATGGTCTAATCGACACTTTTCTTCAGTTTCGGCGGCTATTGCGACGATGCGCGGCAGCAGCTGTAGCTACACGCTCAACGACAAACAAACCGTCGCGCGTACTGTTTAGCAACTTTTATTATCCAAATAACGGTTCTTACAATTACCTCATGGTATAATAGCAACTTTTATCATCTAAATGACGTTCATTATGATCACTTTAGGTGCGATAAAAATTAATAATTTAATTTGTACACCAATGTTGAAGAAAATCGAAGCAGTTTCACTGCACCAAACCGTGATGACTGCAGTCATAAAAATTAAAAATTAAATAAAAATTTAAAAAGGTGGGCAAGTGGGTGTCACTCTGCTGTACAGTAGGTTACAAGTGGGTCACTGTAATGGATAGTGTTAAATTTTAATCTAATTATATAATAGCAATGTATAAGAAAAACGATTCTGAGCGAAGACGTTCAGGCAGCCTATGATATTACTAAGTATATTTGATGATATTATTGTGAATAAAGTAATTTATATATAATAACATATATACGTGGAACTTTGTTTTGAATTATAAATCCTTAGATATAAAAATTAAATATTTTATAAAATGATAAATATATAATGATAAATAAATTCGTTTACCATTACAAAATATCATTCAAAATAAAAGATTGTATTTTATTGCGTTATTGTTATATTTGTATTCATTATAATTTATTAATATGCTTGGAATTTTAAAAATGTAGAATACATTTTGTATAACAAATAAATTGTATTTTATTATACAGTATACCTGTCACCTGTGTTAATATTTTCTTATATTTTTTAAATATTAAGTGGAATTTCATGGAATTAAATGATTCTTTAACTAAAGACGTATTACTTAGGTAATCATATATTAAACATATTTTTTTCGATAAATATTGACAAAAAATACAAGTGGCATTAATAAGAAGTTGATATAATTTAAAATTTTTTTATTATTCTAGTTATTCAGGAATTTGTATCATAGAAACTATAGGCCTATGATAACTAAAATATGAAACATAAGTTTGAGATTTAATATTCTCCAAATATCTGAAAAATACGGCGTCGATGGTGGTCCCATATTTTGTAGTAGATTCTTGTGTACATTTTCTACATTTTCGATAGCCCTGTATTGCACGACATTCTCTTGTTCTTTATGACTGTCCAATTTCTGTCTTTTCCTGCAAAACAAAATGAAGAAATCATATAGTAATAAAATAATAATATTGAGGCATATAATTATAATTTCGATTTTTAAAATAAGAAATTTAATTACATTTGTAAATTATCCAATTTTTTTTGGGCAATTTCTTTTACATTACGTTGACGGAATTCTCTTTGACGATCAGCATTTGATTTTGGATATTTTTTTTCATTTTTCTTCAAAACTTTTTGACGCTGACGATATGCATTTTAATTCTCACGTTTTCTTTTTTTTCTTTTTTCTTGACTGCGATAAGAATGAAACAATATTTTCGTTAGGTAAATTATAGTAATTTATAGTTTATACATCACATATTATTAAAATAAATACAATAAAAAAATAATTAGATTTTAACATGCACTTATTTAAAAATGTTCTTATAAAATATTTTTAAAAAAGTTTATTATTATTTGAAATTACAAGATTTCTAACATAAACTAGATCGTAATTTACTTAACGAAAATATTGGTATTTAAAACAATTGTAAAAAATCAGCCATTTTATTTTTTCTTAAATAAGTGTTTTTACCATATAAATTTTTCTAAAAATCAGATTTACAAATTGGCTATACTGAATATTTCGATAAAATTTTTTATCAATTTTAAGTTTTTTATTTTCAGTATTAAAAAATAAAAAATAGAATAAAATAAAAAATGTATTCTAAAAATGTAGCGCAAGTGTCTATGAATTATATTCAAAAGAAATTTTTTAAAAATATTGATTAGAACAAAAGTTATTTCATTTGTCAGAATATCAGATCTCTGTGGGACACCCTGTATAATATATATAATATGTAGGTTAGGTATATATGTATTTTTATAAAATACTCACACATTTTCATACACAGGCACAATTTATATTATAAGCATTTAAGTTCAAATTTTGACAACATTTATCAAATTTAAAATTTAATAATTGTTTTGTAGTTAAAAATGTGTAAAATGTTCAACTTTAATATCTATGGATTGAAAATTTAAAACAAGGTTCTACCTAAATAGGTTGTATATTAATTACTTTAATCACAATAATATTATCCTAACAAGACAGACGACATTGGCTAGTTATTATTGTGTAGAAATAAATTGATGGTAGGTATACTTTATATTTATTTATTTACGCTAAAAATGATCAAAATACGTATGTTGTAAAAATAACAGGTCTCTACGACTATTTTGTACGGATAAATATATTATAAATTATAATAGTTCATTACATTTTTAAGTTTAAAATAAACAACTGCATACCAACTTACAAAATGGATGTTCGGTAGGTAGTCGGTTGTTCGATTGTGTCGTGTCTTACTGAGTTGTAGTGTTGTACTACTTAATACTTATACTGCTATAGTTGAATAATTGAGAGGCGCAGTCAAACAGGATACGATATTTGAATAAGTGCAGAGTGATGGCCAGTATAAACTTAATAAATGTGTTTAGTGCAGTGGTGTGTACCTAAGTGTTCGTGTATAGCGTGTTTTGGCTGACGAGCGATTATAGGAGCTGCGGTTGTCGGCTTCGGCTGGGATTTACCAAAATAAATGTTTATTGCATATGCCATAGATATTAATAGACTGATTGCATAACGATAATTCAATTCCGTTACAACGTACAATGTTTTCGTACAATATTTAATATGAAATCACAATAATAACAGTAGAAGAATAATTTTCAAATGCAAAAGATACTGAACATAGTACATACATTAAACTTATAATAAAATTAGGTAATTGAATAGTTAATTATATTTTTTTAAGTAAGACATTTTTGAATGCTCCAGTGCCGAACAGCATATAATATTTGGATAAACATTACCTATGGTGGTGATAATTTCATTCATTTATTTATATATATTTTTTGTATTTATATTACTCCATCTTATTATAATTTAGAGTATAATAATAATAAGATGCGATTTATTTGATACTTATACAGTATAAGTTTAACGAAATTTAAGAACTGTGTTTGAAAGCAAAATCACTTTAAAAGTAACAAGACAGACGACATTGGCTAGTTATTATTTTGTAGAAATAAATTGATGGTAGTGTAATATGCTTGGCTGCTTGGTACCTACTATCGTAGTACTAATAGTAGATAAGTGGCTGCCAAGATATTATAGATGCAGGTCGCAGACACTTTATTTGATGTTGAAGTCGTGGTTGTTGAATAAATAAAAGACAGATGTTGTTTATTGTGAATTTTATTATATTGTTCGATAATTTTCTAAGTCCAAAATAATGTTGTACAGAGTGGCGTGAAGGTGCTTGCACTAATGGGTGGTAGTACACGTCTGAAAACAGGCCGATTCGGGTTCCCTTTTATATTAAGTTCCCCGTACCCCTTGCCTATAGATACTATATCTCGGCTCATGGATGTGGTTTGTGTGAACATCGTTCCAGCCCACGCCTTTTATGACTTCCAGTATAATTCTGTGTATTCAATTTGAGATAATCATTTTAATATTTTTATATTGAATATCGTCACGTACACGTTTCATATTTTTATATTTTGAACATTGTGGTATACAGAGCAATTATATTGTTCAGTGAGTTTCTTAAACAAGAAATAATAATGTAATATTATTTACTAAACAGAAAGAACCCTTATTTCCGTTTCTATTATCCGATATATGCCGAATTAGAGTATCTAAATTATAGTATAGTATAATTATGTACCTGTGGGATTTGTTTTATTATTAAGTAGTAACTTTCTTACTACAGTAGGTATACTTTATATTTATTTATTTACGCTAAAAATGATGAAAATACGTATGTTGTAAAAATAACAGGTCTCTACGACTATTTTGTACGGATAAATATATTATAAATTATAATAGTTCATTACATATTTAAGTTTAAAATAAACAACTGCTTACCAACTTACAAAATGGATGTTCGGTTAGGTAGTCGGTTGTTCGATTGTGTCGTGTCTTACTGAGTTGTAGTGTTGTACTACTTAATACTTATACTGCTATAGTTGAATAATTGAGAGGCGCAGTCGAACAGGATACGATATTTGAATAAGTGCAGAGTGATAGTGATAATTGCAGAAATGCAGACTGATGGCCGGTATAAATTTAATAATTTATACTTATTAATAACATAGGCTGCCTGACCGTCTTCGCTCAGAATCGTTTTTCTTATACAATGATATTATTTATTTTTATTTATTTATTTATTTATTTATTTATTTAACGCCAAGCGGCAATTTATAGATACATTGTACAATTAGTAGATTAACATGAAGTGATAATAATGAAATAAAATACAAGGAAAATATCACTATATATATTATATCACTGAATTCAAATTTAACACCATTGATTACAGTGACCCACTTGTAACCTACTGTACAGCAGAGTGACACTAACCCTTTTTTATTTTTATTTACTTATTTATTTTTATTTTATTTTTTATTTTTGTTTCTTTTATCACGGATTGGTGCATTAAAACTACTTCGATTTTGTTCAACAGTATCTTGTTCGACAGGAAAGTAAATCTAGTTTGTGCATTCGGGAGGTCAAATTATATAATAATATTATTCTGTTAATGAACTATATACAATTATTTTTTATTTTTTATCTTAGTATTATTATTTTTTGAATTCATAAGTTTGTGTTACAACAGTTAAATATAGATACACCAGCATGGCAGTATATCACCATAATATTATAGTGATTAAAAATAACTGTTTATTTTTATAAGCTGTTACTTTTATTTGTTTTTTTAGTGTTTATTACATTTTTATGAAAAAGAATATTTTTGGATATAAAAATTATTTTGATGAAATTATAGAGCATAGAGACATCTTATTTTCAAGATTTTAAACGCATATAAATCCTAGTTATAAAAAATAAATAAATAATTCGTTACAGGCAGTAGCGTAGCCAGCGGGGCAAAGAGAGCTATTGCTCCCCCCTCCACCATTGACTTTGTTGACCTTAGAATTTTATCAAGATTAATGAAAAAATATAAAGTATAAATAAAAGTCATGTATTTGTATACTCAGCCACCCATACGAAATTCCCGGCTACTGGTTACAGCCTACGACAAGATATCGAGCACAGGTTTCTTAATGATTAAAACTGTAACCTAACTGGTTCAAAATCATACGAGTCTATTTATTTTTGATATTATCTCCGATCTCGTAATAATTCAGCAAATAACTAACAAGAGATTTGAAACCAGTAGTAAGTTATTTTTATTTAGTATTTCGATATAAAAAAATAATTTGAGATTTAAAATTACAATTTTTCTCATTATTTCACTAAATGTTATTATCAAAACGGTAAGTATTATTAAATTATAGAATATTAAATTTTTTGTTGTTATTGCGTCAATCAAAAATGTTGATAAAAATGACAATCTTTAAAAACGTTCATAAGCAGAGTTCGATACTTGTTTCATTTGCATGTTCTTTAATTGCGTTTGCAGAATATTCGAAGTATTGGTTTTGAGAATTATCGAAATTTAAATATTTTTATTATGAATAGGTTACCTATTATTATTTTTTTTAATAATCATATCAAATATCAATCCTATCAACACTATGGTTAACTCATCAGTCACCAAAAAATACAAAATCGTCAATAAAAAGTATTATAGGTGTTATTAGAACATTTTTTGTTCTGTGTAAAAATAATAGTCTTAATTCACTTAAAGGGGCTGCAGGATAATGCATTCTAAGGAGTAAAAACTAGGCATTTTATATTTCAGACTATATGGGTCTTGTGAATGTGTTGAAATTGAATGAACATTAGTGTGTGTAATTCGTAGTACCGATGACGTTGTATAGACAAGCGTCTAGCGACAGGGAATCCGAATGGCTGCAAGATGGCCGACATCGTTATCATGATCAGCTATCACCGACTTTATTATCATTTTCTAATCAAAATCATGATGAATAAAATTAATTATATTAATAATAATTGGGTATTGGGTAATTATATATATAAAAGTTGGTAACCTGTTGATATTTCAGTTAATTAATAGTTATTAGTTTTTAAGATTTTTCTTATATTACCTATGAGTTAGCACCGATTCTAAATCTTAGGTTATGAATTGAGAATAACTGAGTGCATAAAGTACATTGTACAATTTATTATAGTTATTATAATTATATGTTTTATAATTCATATAATGAAATATTGAAATGGATGTACAATAGTAAGTAAGTAATAATTAGTTGTCAAACAAGTTATAATTGTTGTATGCTGACCCTCAGAGATCTATAATATGTTGAAGTATTTGTTAATAAATAGACATTTATTTTGTGAATTTTTATTTAATTAAATACTTATAACACCATAAAACAATTTTACAATACATAATATTCAAATAGCACATCAAAGAAATAATAATGGAATTACAATGCATTTATAATACAAATACAATTAAATAATAATAATTGAGAATAGGAATTATGGATCCTTGTTGGCCAGCTCCATCATCATGTACAATGTATTGATTTTAAATAAAGTGTTGAACAAAATAGGAGTGGTGACAAAGACAAGTGACCGGCGTAAGGAACTTCAGAAGGAACATGGAAGTAATCCGATTGCACATCAACCTTAGGCCTCCATAACACAATTAACGAAAACCATAAAAAAAATTTTAAAAATATTATCTAAATGCATAATAGGAGAAAGCAAACACAATTAAAGAATATTCCAGTACATAAAGAAAAGGGATGAATAAAACATTTAAGCTCATGTAGTGAAAACTTTCACAATATTGTACATTTAATCAATCAGCCAAATTTTTTAACGATTAGTAAAAACTCAAATACAAATATTGTAAGAAGTACTGGATGTACTGAGTTTTATCTGGTGAATATTTAAAATGAGATAGACTAATCAGATACTTCACTGTCACTATAGTATAATAGACTTGCAATTAGTATATTAGACTTGAACAGATTTATAATATACAACTTGGTTGGAAATAAGGTAAGGGAAAGAAATTTATTATTTTAAAAATAAAGTGATAATAAAATCGGTGATAACTGATAACGATAACAATGTCGGCCATCTTGCAGCCTTTCGGATTCCCTGTCGCTAGACGCTTGTGTTATATAGGGGCATCGTAGTAACCGGATAATATGTAAGTCTGTCAATTTACCTACGCGCATGCACATGTCACCTCATATTACTTTATAAATTACAAAAATTTTTTAAAAAAAATACTGCGTGTGACATCAATCACTACGCTCAGTAGGATGTTTTGATTTAAATGTTAAAACCAGCTTTGAATTCTCCTCTAAATTTATTATGCTTTAGCTGTCGTACATTTTTCATATTCTATATCAATTTATTTAAATTTAAATTATAAATATGATCTATTTTTACTCGTTTTGTAAAATAATTTCTAAGTAAAAAAAAATCAAAATCAGAAAATGAAATTGTCAAAGCATAGATAATTTAGCGACGAATTCAAATCTGCTTTCAAAATTAATATCAGAACATTATACTGGCCGTAGTGATTGAAGTCGTGAGCTCTTTTTTTTAACTGAAAATGAATCACGCTCCGCCCTTAAGTAGCAGTTACAGATGATGTTGTACCTATATTGCTATTAAAATACACATTTTATATAGGCTATTACTAATTCCAATTTCAAATATTTTAAATTCCCCCCGGAATTGGGGGGAAAATATGTAAAAATATGTAAAAAAAAATTATACATAAAAATATTAAACACGAATAGGTACACGATTTTGTGATATACTGATGAACTGATATTTAAAAAAATGTTTAAATTGTATACAATATAAGTATAAAATAAATAACTCCCGCATCTTATTGTTAAAGAATAATTTAGAGATCGTGAAATAAATTAATAAATATAATTACAAAAAAAAAAAAAAAAATAAATGAATGAACTAAATAATCAACAAAATAGTATTATATTATTTTATAAATGCTTATATTATTATAACAGTTATGTTCTTTCGTATCCGGAGTGTTATAATTGAGTCTCGATATACCCCATGCTCTTTCGATTCCACTCATTCGCTGGCATGCCGACTGCCGTCTACCTACGTACTTATAAATGTCTTTTTTGTGTTTAATTTTCAGTTGATTTTATAATTTTATACACAGCTTACGTATTATCGCTACAAATGGGTTTTATTCTTCGCAATATTAATCGATATCGTCTTATCGAGTATTTGGTATGGTCATAAAATTACCCGGACACCTTTTTAAAGATTAAGATATGTTCGTAATGCGTATCAAGTAGCAATCTTAATTTAGATAATTATTTATGTATGAAATACACCCCAATAACTCCGGTGGACGTAGAAAGATCCTTTTCTATTTATAAAAATATTTTAAGCCCAAACCGTAACCGTTTTTCTGAAAACAGCTTGTCAAAATACATGGTAGTCAATTTTTTTTTAATACCAACTAGTTTATTTTGCATTAAATTAACTGGTATAACTCAAGTAAGTTAATTTTTAAAATTGTTTTTAACTAATTCTTAGGACAAACCGGGTTAAAGAAAAAGGTAATAGCATAAACTTTAATTGTGTGCATTTGAAAGTGTTTAAAAAATGTTCACTATTTTATTTTTAGTATATTTATGAATTGCCTTTTTATATAAATTAAATGCCTTTTTTTTACATTTTAAATGCTTTTTTTATTGATTATATTGCCCTCTAATCCGAACCCTATTCATCACGGTTTAGGGCAGTAAAACTGCTTCGAGTTTTTATAAATAAATGAACTTTTCAATGAACATTTAGATAAACATTTAATATACACCATTAAATATTCAAAATATTTTTACTTATTTTAAGCTGTTTACAAATATTATCAATTTCCAATATTTTCAATATTTTTAGTTTTTTCATCTATGAATGTCAATAAAATTGTAATTGTTGGGTAAAAAAGCTTGAAAATTAAATACAAGTCTCTTAATATATTGTTACAATGACATTTGAAAAATATTACAAATTCATGGTCAATATTTTTTTTTTTATAAGCATTTAAAGTTCCAATTTTGACAAAAGGTGTAAAAATCACGAAAATGTGCAGATTATTTAGAGTTAGAAAACCCTAATTTTTAAGTATTTTCCTAATTTTCCTAAAAATGAAAAGAAAACGGGATTTTTTACGCAAAATCGGTTTTTGACGGTTTTTGAAGTTATTTAGCAGACTCTTTTAACATAAACTATATCTACAATAGTTCATAGACTTAGCTACAAAATGATATCACTACTCTTATAGAGACTTTTTTATAATAAAATTAGCATTTTTACACGGAATTGGCCGGGAAATATGTAAAAAATTGTAAAAAAAAAAAATTAAGTATACATAAAAATATTAAACACGGAGAGGTACACAATTTCGTGATAAACTAATGAACTGATATTTAAAAAATGTTTAAATTTTATACAATATAAGTATAAAATAAATAACTCCCGCATCTTATTGTTAAAGAATAATTTAGAGATAGTGTAATAAATTTGTATATAATGTAGTATAGATTAGTAACCCAATAACCTTATCAAAATTACATAGGTAAAAATGTATTTTAAAAATATAATTTATCATCATAAAATTTACTCGGAAATCATTTTTCAGTTAAGTTTTTCACTTCAATATTACTAAAAATATTTAATTTTTATATCTCGAAATGTCAAAATGTTTTTGGTTAATAAAAACTGAAAATGTCATTGTCAAGTAAATTTCACGAAGTATTCAATAATATTTTCAGAAATTGTAGCTCATAAGTCATAACTAAAGATAACCAAGGAAATTGCAGAGGATGCATCTGTTTTGGTACAATACATAGTTGAAATCGAATATTTTTGTTCAATATGTCATTAAAGTTGACTATACGAAACCACTTATAACGAAGGTGGTACGTTTGTAAAATAAAATGTGAGTAAATAAATAAATAATTCATTTTCCATTACAAGGAAATGATAATAGCAAAAATGTTTTAATTTTATAACATCAAATTCTCTAATAATTGCTTTTTTGACAAAACTATAAAATACAAATATATTGTAAACATTATATTTTTAGTTTAATTAACTTATTTATCCATCCAATTTTTATTGTTAAGTTATAATACAAATAACAAAAAAATTAAATATAATATAATCCCTATCTATAACAATTGATTTATAATATTCCAAAATATATTACAAGATCCGATTAATAAGTTTCATCGATTTGGAAACTCATTTTATTAAATATATTTAGAAATTTGAAACGAATTATGAACTTTTGCCTATAATTCAATCATAAAAAAACAAAAGACGGTCTGTCAGTCTGGATATTTTATATTGTTATAATATATTATAGCCTGTAAGTTGTATTAATATTATAATATTATTATTTTAATTAGTTTTTATGATGACAAACAAAGCGTCAGAAGTTAAAACCCCGTTTTTAGCATTTTTTTTTTTGTAACTTGTCGGTGGTTTTTCTCATGGCATTTAATAACTATTGAGAAAATCGAAAAACGACCTCTGGAAAGTTCCATCTTGATCTAATTTGCTAAATGATTAGATACTGTATGTTAAAATCGATGAACTCCTTCTGGTACAAGTTATGTATACAGGACAAAAAATAAATAAATAAACACCATAGTAAACCATTAGCTACCTCGCGCCACTGAGAATCTTAAATTACAAACAATTTTGAGCGTAAAGACATATATTATTTTATGAGCGTCTGAAGTTTATAATTTAGCGAAATTTGATATTCATGTTTAAAATTAATTTTATTCTTTACGATGTAATACAAATTTAACAAAATACTATTGCAGTCTTGAAATTTTTACACATAATATTTATATTAATTTTTACTAGTTATAAAAAACAAGTAAGTCATCATTTGTACTTTCGATTGAGTAAATTGTAAACTAAATAATGAAGTGTTTTTTAACAAAAGTATCTTTTGCAATTGTATATAATGTAGTATAGATTAGTAACCTACTAACCTCTTCAATTTATCAAAATTACATAGGTAAAAACATATTTTAAAATAAGGTGGGTAAGTGGATGTCGCTCTGCTGTACAGTAGGTTACAAGTGGATCACTGTAATGGATGGTGTTAAATTTGAATTCAATGAAATAATATCATTGTATGAGAAAAACGTTTCTGAGCGAAAACCGTCAGTCAGCCTATGATATTACCAAGTATATTTGATGATATTATTGTGAATAAAGTAATTTATATATAACCTATTTACGTGGAGCCTAACAGCCTTGTGTTCAATTTACAATCTTTAGTTATAAAAGTTGAACATTTTATAAATTTTTAACTACAAAATAATTATTAAATTATAAATTTGAGTTCGATCATTAAATGCTTATAAAAAAAAATTGTGCCTATGTATTTTTAATATTTTTCAACTGATATTGTATTAAAATATATCAGGAGCCTTGTATTACATTTTTACACTTGTTGGCCCAACAGATAAAACTTTATTGATATTTATTGAAAAAAAAATTAAAAAAATGAAAACTGAAAATGTCCGTAAACAGCTCAAAAAGATTCAAAATATTTTCAAAATTGTATGGTGTATAGAAAATGCTAATATAAACATTCAGTGAAATTTTCAAGTATCCAAATTCGTTCGTTTTTGAATTACAACAAAATAAGGAAATCGCTACATGAGAAATCGAGTGAATATCCAATGTAGTAAAAATTTGAATTTCAAACGCTCGTAAAAATTTAATTTGACTTTCTTATAGACATTTTTTTTTTTGATAAAGGTAGACAAACTTATGAGGAATCTTGTATTACATTTTAAAATCTTAGATTTAAAAATAAAATTTTTACGAATTTTTAACTCAAAATAATTTGCTAATTTTCATGATTATGAACTTTGAATGCTTAGAAAAATAAACTTTGACTAAGGATTTTTAATATTTTTCATCTGCCTTTGAAACAATATACTAGGAGGAATTTTTACTTTTGACCCCCAAAGTACCAACTAGATTCACTTCACTATCAGAAAAGGTACTGTTGAAGAAAATCGAAGCATTTTTACTGCTCTAAAAGGTGTCCTCAGACACAAAAATAAAAAAAAAATAAAAAAAAAAACACACATCATTGTAAAATCAATACATTCATCGCTCCGCTCAGAATCTAAAATGAATGAAATAATCAACAAAATAGTATTATATAATTTTATAAATGCTTATATATATATATTATGCATGCATGTAACAGTAATGTTCTTTCGCATCCGGAGTGTTATAATTGAGTCTCGATATACCAGGACCACATGCTCTTTCGATTCCACGCATTCGCTGGCATGCCGACTGCAGCCGTCTACCGACACCGGTCGAAATCGGTTTGTATGCTCGAAATTGTAATGTTCTCTTGCGGGCTGGATACCAGGACCCCATATATATGATGCCGTGTTTCGTGACAACCGCATAGTCGCCCGTCAATACTCAGTCCGCGACCCGTGGTTAAAAATCGTAAATTAAAGACTATAAAAAAAATTAGTCGCAAATACTCACCAACATATTATTAATATCATCCCTCTATCGATAGCAAACGAGTAAAATACAAAGTTCACACGCACACATAATAATATCTTTGGTGAAATATTAATAACTGTCTGGTCATACCAAATTTTCTCACATTATTTTTTACGGATACCACAATAATTATCATCGATAATAATATTATAAAAAATATTATTTATACACTTATTATATTGTCCTACATGTGATAAAATCACATATTACCAAAACCTTGGTTTTTATAATAGTGCGTTATATTTATAAGAAAACCAATATTGTAAATTACTGTTTCTATTTAATGTAATTTAAAAATAGCTATGAATTGCTTTTACATGATATAATATATATAATATATATTATACTATTGAACAATTAGTAAAATTATGTAAATTGAAGTATAATTCTTCAACACTTTAAAACCCATTAAAATACTTTTGAAAACATAATATTGTACTATAGTACTAGCACGGCTATAGATAGCTGTAAAGTAAAGTGTACATTTTTGTCTATGAACTCAATTTTTTTATTTTTCTTCTTTACCTATACGTACAAATGTTTGATTTTTTTTATTCATTGGATTTTAATACGGTTAGGTTATGTCTACACACATTCATTATTACGTAAGCTTATAACCAGAATATTATAATTATTAGTGGCAGCATCGCCGACCTCTCCGAGCACCTCCACTTCCCGACCCAAACCATACACACATCTCATAGGAACGCTATTGGTGAATTATTTTTTTATAACATTTTTGTGTGTGCTAATTATTATAATACATTATTATTTTCTTTTGAGCAGTATTATTGCATCAACTACATATTGCGAATCTCACGGACAACGCTATATACTAAAATATAATATAATTTACATTTAAAAATATATTAATTAGTTATTGAATAGTCATATTTATGTTTAATGTTTATAGTATGTATATTAGTAGGTATATTAGTATGTAAAGTTTTATTAAAACACATTAGTACATTACGCATTTACACATAATATTTACTATATTATATTATCATCAATCATCATATTATATATTTTGTAAATTGAAATATTATTCCATAAATAAAATTTTGTGTATTCTTGTTGATGAACAAAAAAAAAGGTCTTCGTACAATTAAGGTGGTCCGCGCAGTGGCGGTTCTGGTAGTATTTTTTTGGTGAGGCAACCTATGTATCACCCCCCCCCCCCCCCCATACAAAATTAGAATTCACAATAAATCTAATTTAAAAACATAAAAAAAATCCACACAGATTTCATTTTACCCAACAACAAACATGGCCAACAAAACAATTTTTGTATATAATGACTCCCGCATAACCAAGAGTGTTGTTGATAAAAATTTGGATTAAATGACCTACAGAATACCTTACTTAGTTTCTTGTCAGGAGCCAAAGCTGACAAAATCGGAATAGGCTTACCCACTTTTAGTAAATCATTTTTACTATCAGAATTCCATCGCCGAAACGGCGTCTTCAACAACATAACTACCACGTCTGTCACTGGATACGTCATAACTCCAACAGTAATTAATTTAATAATGTTTATTACAAAAAACTGCAGCACTCGCACATATATTTTAACGTAGACGTTAAGACGAACCGGAATCACCGAAAAAGTGTAAGACACAAGCGACCATGTAGAAATTCGCTAGACTAAACCGGTGTGAAAAATAATGCACCGGGATGTTTGGACCATATCATTTACATGGTTCATTATCCCGGTGCGGTATAATGTGGGATAATTTTAAACCGGTTTAGTCTAGCGAATTTCTATCATTCGTACAAGACGTCAAGACAGAAATCACTAATGATAATTATAAAATTATTATCAATAGATATTACAACGGAAAACTGTCCCGATTCTCGATTGTAACAATAACATCTTTACTGATAATGTGTTTTTACGTTGAAATGCCGGCTGACTATATATTCCTGTATACCGAGTCTATTTTTAGTACATAAGGCGATATTAGTCGAGCCTCACAATGATCATTGCGCATGCGCAACTCTAGTTATTTAATAGTCGCGTACATACGCTTGTGTGTGTAATTCACGTACACAATAGTACATACTCTGAGGCGGAGTTAAACGGTGCTTACTGACGTCATCGGAACATTGCCGCCGGTTGAAACACTAGCGTTTGTTTACGTAATAATTATTTCATACATTTCTTATCGGTTTATCACTATTTTTGGTAATAAACACTAAATAATATAATGATTTACCATTTACAATATTTAAAATTAATAATTTTTATTGTTAAACTTTGTAAAGAAGATTTTTTTCTCAAATAAAATCATAAAAACGTTAAAAATTAATATCAAAATATGTATATGCTATCGGTGGGCCAAAAAATACTTTAATAGTATTTTTTACTTAAAATTTTAGGTTAGGCGGCGCCTCACTTGCCTCACCCCCAAAACCGCCACTGGGTCCGCGACCTATAAAATATTATCGAAGTGGTCCGGGGTAGTAAAAAGGTTGAGAACCACTGGTCTAGAATATAATATGATATAATATGATAAGAAAATTAGATTTTTATATAGATAATTAATATTAATTTTTATATAGATAGTAGAAACGATCAATCAGAAGGCTAAAATGATAACCGGTGCCGAGACCGACCCCAGAATGCTAATATGCGACCGGGTACCACGGCCTATTATTGTTTGTTCCCTGCCCGTACAGTAATAATTAGGTAGTGATTCATGACTAAGAACTGAAGAATATTTTTTCATAGTTAGGTATTTATTTTCATAAGATGGTTGATGATTTCCAACATACAACAGCGGTGTTACAACATAGGACCCTGGTGGCTCGGGACCCAATTCACCTATCAATGTATAACAGTTTCCGTTGTTTTTTATCAACTAATTATTAAAAAAAAATACACATATTGTAAAATCAATCTATTCATTACTCCACTCAGAATCTAAAATATCTATAACATGAAATGTAACATAGCTTTATGTGACAGTTAATTTTATTTGTTTTGTATAGGATAACAGTAAATATTTTATGTCTTTTTAGTTAATATATTTGTTGATGTTAGACATTAGTTATAAATACTATATATTTTATTTTTATACCAATATTGTTTAATACAATCCACTTCTGATTGAATTATTTTATATTGTAGTATAGATATTAAAATATACATAGTATTAAAATATTACATTAGTATATTACCTTCCATTGTATCAAAATGTAATACTTCAGATTCAATTTCTTTTCGTGATTAGATTTTAAATGTAAAATATATCCAGCCATGGTATCGAACGATTTCAGACAATGTTCAAATGAACATAATATGTTTAAACCACGAGATTTTTGTTGTACGTGTCATTTGACATGATGGATTAATTTTTTTTCACATTAAATGAACTGTTACAACTATTAATTAACTTTTTTTTTTATCTCATCGTAGGAAAATAACTAGTTTTGGTATAAAGTAAAACAAATTAATAACAAATGCACAGACTATATTATTTTATGAATTATACAACTGTTTTAGATTATTGTTATAGCTGTACCTTACATACAGATTTATTAAAAACAATTAAAGAGTAGCTGAATCTTGAAATATGATTTTTTTCCATATGTTTCCATTAAAATACAATAGAAACATAGAGTAGAATATAGAGTATAATATAGTACCTATTTAATCATATTCTACTCAAAAAATATAAATTAATATACTGCTGCTAGTTCTGTTATAAAGCAAACTTGTGAAGTTAATATATATTTTCAATTTTAAATGTTGTCTAATTTAAATGTTTCTTTATTGAATTTGAAAGAAAGTGTTTAAAACATTGATATAAAAAAGAAAATATTTACAGTTCACATTAAAATATAAAATATTAAAATGTTACTTCAAAAATATTTTTACAGTCCTAATCTCATCAGTTTATTAAAAGTAGCAATCAAACTATTAGAACTAATAGAAGTGTTCAAAATGACAGAATTACTTAATTAATCCTGGCGGTTCTCTGAAATATCAGAAATATAAATGCAAATAATATACAGTTCATAAATCATAATAGGACAATTTTTGTAAATTACTTTTTACAAATAACTTTAATTTTAACAAAATAACTAAGTTAAGTTACAATTATTTATAAAAAGAAATAACTTAGTTACTAATTAAATTATTTTCTACATTATATTTTTTTGCAGTTGTGTACATATTACGGCAGTCACAATGTTGCCGGTAGAGCGTACTACTACCTACAACATAATAAGACATTATCTGTGGTATTATTTCTATGAAAGTAATTTATTTTACTATTGGTTATACTGTTAGTTGGAATAATTATTGCCAAAGACATGTCATTGTGTGTATAAATTATAATATACTTGAATAATTCCAAGTGTCAACCAATATTATTTTTAAATTAAAACAAGATAACAAAAATCGTAAAAATAGTAAAAATATCTCTGAAGAAAATTGGTTTAGGTATATATTTTAAAATTTATTGGTTGCATTATTAACTATTTATGAGAAACCATAATTTAAATGTCCAAATCTTAGCTATAGAAATTGAACATAAAAGTTGTAAAATTAAAAAAAAAATTCATGTGTTGTATATGCTATACATAGTGAAAGATACTATAATGCAAAATATTAAAACATTTATATATTGTGCTGAAAAAAAAATGAATGCTAACCAGTTGTAAAATGCTTTGGCCTATTAATGGCTACTAATCCAGGGGAATAGCGCATCAAATTCATTTTTGATGTGACCATAGCCCAGGTATTGGTGTTTGGGTTGTAATATTCTGCAGAATTCAAAATAGAAGTTTCGTTCATTCCACCGATGACATACAATAAACCATTTAATGCGAGTACATCTATAATGAAAAATTAAATTAAATTCAAAATATATAAAAAAAAGTTTCATAAAATAGTTTACATTTATTCAACAAAAAGTTACCTGCATATTTTTGAGGCAAAAGTATGTCTGCAATAGTTGTCCAAACACTTGTACTTGGTCTGTATTTTTCAACACTACTCAAAAGGTTTGATCTATTACGACCGCTTACAACATACAGTTCACCGTTAAAAACTCCTACACCGGCAAAACTGCGATGTTCACACATGTTTGCGATTGGTGTCCACATATCAATACTGGGATTATAACACTCAACAGTGTTTAAGGCCTGTAATGATTGATCAAAACCTCCTACCTACAAAATTTAATTAATACAAATTATTGTGGAATAAAAATACCTCACACTTAAAAGAAATCCCGGAGTAAAATATTATTGCATTTTTCTTATTAATTACAAAAATGTTTCTATTATAAATTATTAATTTCAATATAACACAGGTTAAGAAAACGTTAAGAAATTAAAAATATTATAATTTATTGTATATTATTTATATTAATTAATTATTCAACAAATATAATACAAAATTTAAATCATAAAAAAAATATTTGTTTATCGTAAATATAAAAGATCATTCAGGACTAAGACTAATAAAAGTTAAGTAGTAAAAAAAAATGAATTAAACTAAAATAATTAAGCTATATTAAATGTAAACATTTAATAAAGTTGATTATTGTTTTTCGTGTTTATTATATTAACAATATTAAAAACTAATAAGTAAGGTCATATTAAACAAGAGAATAATAATACTTTTTGTATAACATTAAGTATAAATCAGTAACAAAAATGTATTTGAGTTTTTGTAAAACTGGGCATAAATAGTTAAATAGTTAAAGTTAAGTTAATTTTTAACTTTTTTAAATTTAATTTTTAACTTAACTTATTTTAATTGATATAAACTTAATAAATAATGAGTTGCTTTTAATCAAATTCAAGTTTAGTCAATATATAAATAATTAAATAGTAAATATAATAACCTAACCTAACCATTTACTAGAATAGAAAATATAGTTAAATTTATTTATTGTTCCAATAACCAGAATTCTTCAAGAAAAATAACTTAATTATACATTGAGAAATAGCCATTTCGGTGTATCGTATATATAAAAATATACCGTACCATTCTGTGGTGTACAAGAATATGTAATAATAATAACAAAAATAATAATGAATAAATACTAATAAGTAATAACTATTATTCGGTGACTACTGATTATTCTAATTATTGTAAGTCATTTTTTTTATTGATTCTATTGATACTTATCATTCAATTCGTATAATAGTAATTAATATGTTATTTACTGATATTTTGCTAAATCTTATGTCATTCACTTCAACTGCATTTTCAAAAGGGTATATCTTGTTTATTATATATAAATAAATAAATAAATAAATATTACCTATGTTTAACTCTTGGATCATATTCATGGTAAAGTATGGTAATTAAATATTTATGCCTATAACATACAATTCGATAAATTAAAGATAAACTTAAAATCATTTAACCCAAGTTTGTTATAAATTAAAGCAGTGGGTATTAGTTTGCACGGATTGATTCAATAAATATATTTTTAATGCAGTTTATAGTAAATAAATAGTAATTAAATTTAGATAAATGATCATTGAAAGTTTCTCTCTAAATTGTAAAACTTTAAAAATGGACTTTTAGTAGGTACCCATTAATGATAGATAAATCATTCTTTTATATGATTTACTGAATATACATTTTAATTCTTTGAACACAAAAAAAATGTTTTCCGTATTATATTGTTTATATAGTAAATATGACTAATATCTCCTACCTATTATATTATTATAATTTTTTTTTTAATAACTATTGTGGTATCACCTGTTTAGAATTACATACGGTAAACCCTATTACACGTATTACCCTTGTAGGTACGCTCTAAGCACTCTCTCTAAATAAATTCATATTAGCACAATTAACTTGTTGAGACATGATGGTGTGTGTTTGTCAGTTCTATGTCCGTTCCTCAAAATCGAATGTCTATAAGGACCCCACAACAAGAGCGCTATTCATTGACTATAGATATGTGTGTCTGAGCACTGTTCCAATCTAAAAGGTAAGAACGAAGAAGACTTGAAATAATATGCAATATTGTATTCATTGTTCAATTGTTTCCTAAAATATTAATAAACCTTTAAAGATTCCAATGTAGGTATTTCTTATTATTATTTGTTCGGAGGTATTTAATATTATCATTACTATACCGATGTATCTAAAGACAATATTTAAACAAATATTTACATTAATTTAAAAAGTTATATCTATTCATACTGACCTACGTTACGCCGGTATTGACTTATAAGTGAATAATAGCTAAAACAATACTTTATGAATTAGAACTATATTATTATATTAATTTAAAGATACAATTTGGTTTTGCCAAAAACTAGTTCAACATAATACCATAGTATTACCAATTATGCAGAATACAATCAAGTATACTCTATACCAATAATTTTCACACCAACTATTTCTTCAAACAATTCAACGCATAAAATTAATATTCACTTAAAGTTGTGGTTAGAAGTGTTAGAATTTAAAACGCTTTACAGAACACAGTTTTTGAGTTATATAATTTGCTTTCTGGAGGTTAGGTACCTAGTGTGTAAATAAATTAATAAGGTAGTTCAACCCGATAAGACAAGATAATAATTACATATTTCGTAGTTGATTCCACGTTTATTTTATGTAATCATAATATTAATGTAATACCATTTAATAATAATAGCCAGTATATAGGTACTATTATTAGTATACTATATACAGTGGGTAACATAATGGCCTGACAAATAAAATTAAAAAATAAACAAGCATTATAGTTAGGTATACGTATCATAAAAATTATGAAAATTATAAGGAAAATAAATAATTTAAGAAACATCCTTACTTTACAAAATTCTAATAAGAATATTTAGAAAAAAGTTATTACATTTCAAATTAATTTATTTCAATAACATATTGATATTTAAAAAAAATATATATCTAAACTACTTGACTTAAATAAACGATTTTAACATTTTTCTAAAAATAATATTTACATTTACAAACTGACCATTCTAAATCCGTAGCATTCAAATTTAGTTTTCAATCTTTAGCTATAAAGGTTAAACATTTTATAATTTTTTGAATACGTCATAATCATTTTTTAGTTTTAAATTTGATAAATGTTATAAAAATTTGAACTTTAAATGCTTATAAAAAAAAATTGTGCTTATGTATTTTTAATATTTTTCAACTGCTATTGTAACAATATAACAGGAGCGTTGTATTAAATTTTCACGCTATTTTACACAACAAATAAAATTGTATTGATATTCATAGAAAAAAAAACTAAAAAAATTGAAAACTGACAATGTCCGTAAATAGCTCAAAAAGAGTCAAAATATTTTCAACATTTTATGGTCTATAGAAAATGAAAATATAAACGTTCAGCGAAATTTGCATGTATTTACACTAATTCGGTTTTGAGTTACAATAAAATAACAAATTCGCTACATGAGAGACCAAGTGAAATTCCAATCTTTTAAAAATATGAACGTTCATAAAAATTTTATTTGATTATTTGCATGTAGACATTCTTTTTTTTTTATAAAGAAAACAAATTTATGAGGAATCTTGTATTACAGTTTCAAATCTTAGATTTAAAAAAAAAAAATTTGTATGAATACTCAACTCAAAAAAAAAAATATGCTAATTTTCATTATTTTTTCTTATTTGGTTAAAATTTGAACTTAAAATGATTCTAAAAAAAACTGTGGCTAAGAATTTTAAACCAAAAGGATAGTAATAAGTGTTAATTTAAATATGACAAGAGACTGTTATGGAGGTGAAACTATAAGATAATATTTTGGCCCATTCGACCTATAGTACCTACCTATGCTGTAATAATGTGTAGCTGGTACATGGTTCGTAAGTATAAAATATTATTTTAACAGCGCATCACACTCGACAAGCGACTGAATAAGGTAGGTAATATGTAACTAATAAGTGATGTTCTTCAGTGCCTACCTACCTACCTACAAAGCTGGGCACTAACTAGTTGGAAAGTTAAAGTTAAGTTAGAAAGTTACTTCTTAAGTATCTTTTTAACTTAACTAGTTAGTGGTATACCAATAAATTTAAATATACCCATATATCTTTCTATGTGGACAATAATTTAAAAGTCCGATAGTCTATATTTTTACATATGATAGTGGTATAGGTACGTGTCCAATATTTTTAATTATTACTCAAGATAATCACGAGATTCGGGTATTGGTATTTAAATTCAGAGTCATCATAGTGCTATTATTATTGTTGTTTATGTCCTTTACAATAAATTGTGGTATCTATTCAAAATTTAAAAGAAAGTTTGCTTTTATATTTAAAACTAATAATAAATGTAGCTGTAATTTTCCTAGAAAAAAAGGTGCGCAAGTGAGTGTCACTCTGCTTTATGCACAAAAAAATAATCGAAAAAAAAAAACTAAAAAAATTATAAAATGTCTGTATACAGCTTAAAAACGAATCATAATATTTTCAAAATGTTATGCTGTATAGAAAATGAAAATACAAACATTCAGTTAAATTGTCATGTATCTATATTAAAGTTTACACACAATTTCAACAATAAAATATCATCAACAACACATTAATAAAGACACGCAGACTCAGGTGTATCAAAAAGTAACATAACCTACATTTATAAATCTATACTCACGATCCCAATCAATCGTAATAAATATATGCTATAATTAATAATAAAAGATAGGATAAAGAAAATTGACATTTCAAATCCCTTTAATTATTATTTATTAAAATAGCTAACTATACCACCTCAGTTAATATATTATTATAAGGTGAAGTTTTATCAATGACAACGTACATGCTTATTTTTAATTTATTACACTATAATATTATTTTTAACGTGTTGATATTATTTTATGCAGGTAAACTAAACACTGCACACATGATCTGTAATAAAACACCAGGAGATTTCTATTTACTTTTTTTTTTAATACGAAAAAAACAACATTAATTAAAATAATAAGTCCTAATTTTTATTGGTCAATCCAAAAGATAAATATTAACAATAGGATAATCAATTATCTACTTTACAATGTTCACTGTTCCATATATTATGCAAAAATATTTGAAATATTGGAAAATGACAAAGATTCAAATTGATCATAAAATTTAAAATATATTATATTATTGTAATAGTAAATTATAATATATAGATGCACGTCACAGAATCTTGTAGATAAATATTGTTTTTGTTTGTACATTTTTATGTCCACATACTAATTATACGAACAAAACACCCAAGCATAATATAATATATTGGTATTCAGAATTAGAATCTCGTTGTCGATGTAGTGAAACCATAACATTCCAATGTCTGTAACTTTAGCAAAACCTTCTTGATATCATGTAGCATAACCATCGGTGTTTCTCCCGGGACCATCGACCTGATGAGTCCATTTTTCTTCAACACGGCTAACTGCTTACTGTCAAACAAACGACGGATGACATTTATTAACCACTTCTGAATTATGTTAGATGAGTAGTAGGAGGATAATGATGATTAAGAGTAGAAGGAGCAGAGACACTTACGGATTTCCATAGAATATTTTCGTTTTTAAGACTTTGTCTAAGAGTTGAGCGCATTTCTCCACTGTACACGTTGGTAACGCCGTCTGGACTAGATCGTCTATTGTCACCATCCAATTTGAATACAACACAAACGCTTTTGCGTTTATGCAGTATATCAATCTCCCTTGAAGTGTTGTGCATTGAATCTATGTTAAATATATATATTATTTATTTATTAAATACAGACGGGTATTAGTATTATACACATACAAAATAATTTTAAATAAAAAAATATTCAGTATTTTATATATCAAATAAGTCTAAATAGTTGTAGTTTGTGTTAATACAACTCTGAATTTAATTTAATAACATACAGACCCGTTACTTATTGCTATATTGCAATTGATCAAATAATAAATGTTAAAACCATTGTAAGAAGTTTAAAAATATTCTACAACAACATATTCTACAAAAACTACACAAATTGAAATAAATTATCAGCCTGGAGAAACTAATATCTATTAATATGGACAGTTACATTTAAATACAAAATATTTGTGCAAAACATAATCAACAAAATTGTTAAATTATTAATTTAAAGTTTAACCCATAGTGTCTTATGTTTATTAAATGGTCATTATCAACTTATTTACTTATCTTTGTTATACAAAATTGTCCGAAGTTCATGCTATTTTTTTGGATAAATGTATATTTGTTTTTAAATATAAAAGTATCAAGATTTTATATTATATAAAGGTATGAAAAATAATATTATTTTATTCTAGCCCCAAATAACTTCAGCCAATCTTAAAATATTGAACATAATTTACCTTGTATGGATGACGAGATTTGGCACGGGCCCTCATCCGTCGCGGTATTCTTGTCAATTCCCGTTCAAAAGGAAGAGAATTCTCCTGCACAGTTGGTGGAACAGGGATGGACAGTGGAGATGTTAGGTCAATGATCTCTGTGGCCGGAACAATTTCAGTTGGACCATCATTGCTCAATGCGTTGAGCTGTTGTAGCGTTGGAGGTTCAATGTTGGAGTATGAGATAGTATTACTATAAGCAAAAATAATTTTTTTTTCTATTTTTAGACATTTACAAATTTGATTATTTGTATTATTTTGATTATACTTACCCAATTACAGGTGCTGTATTACTTGCACTAACTAAAGGCAGTGATGGTACAATATTACTTGTATTATTTATCAAACTGCTGCATTGAGACATTGTTGAACCCTGAGAATAAAAAAAATATTTAAAAAACGGTTGATTTAGGATTATAGAGTATATAGCTCAGAACGTAATATTAATATTAGTAAAAATAAAACCGGCCATTGAATTCAAACACTTTATTATTACCTTACATATTAACAGCTGGAATCTTAATTTTAAAACAATGACATTTCAACTCAAATAAAATTTGTAAAGTACAACTTATTTTGTTGTACTTAATTCAAAAACGAATAACCGTAGACACATGCAATTTACACTAAATGTTTATTTTGTAATTTTCTAAATTTGATAAAATTTTGAAATATTTTAATACGTTTTAAGCTGTTTACAATCATTTGAAATTTTCAATTGTTTTTATTTCTGTTTCTATAAATGTCAATACAGTTTTATTCGTTGTGCCAAAAAGTTAGACAATTTAATACAGGGCTCCGAACACATTGTTACAAAATCTGTTTAAAAATATTAAAAATACATAACTTTTTTTTATAAGCATTTAAAGTTGAAATGTTGACAACATTTATCAAATTGAAAATTTGTAAATTATTTTGCAGTTGAAAATTTATAAGATGTTCAATTTGCTTAACTAAGAATTGAAAATGTAAGACAAGGTTCCACGTATGTAGTTCAAACTACAACCAAAAAATCTAAAAATTATATAAGTACAGTTATTTTTTATAGACATTTTAAATTCAAATTAGACGAAATTAGATGCTTAAACATTTTTAATTGCTTGAAACTTTTTTAGTCATATTATTACATGTTATATACACAATGATATTTTTAAATGCAATTTTGTTGGCAAAAATTAATTTAACCTACTGTAGTACTAATTTCTAATAGTAAAACTAATTACTATAATCACAATGACATCATCAAATATTGTTAGTAATATTATAGGCCGACAGAATCATTTTTTCGTATACGGTGATTTTATATTATAATTTTAAAATTTAACACATCCATTATACTGACTCTCTAAACATCTAATATGTACAGCAGAGCGTACTTGCCGGTTTTTTTTCTTTCAAATATTGTTTTTCAATATAGTACCTTATTAGTTTCTTATATTTCGAATATAGTTTAAAAATAGGTACACTAGGAAAACTATCCTTAAACCTGGTATTATTAATATAATATTATTACTAGGCATGAAGTAGTAGAATAGTTAGCTAGTGTGCAGGGTTGTTAATATTATTCATCACTATTCGTCACTTGCTAACGTCGAACCATACTGCCTCCTGTCATTCCTTTAGTATTTGAGATTTGTCGACTGAATTTAGTAATTAGTAAAGTAATTAAATAGTAAGTATGACTGTATGTCTGTTGTCTGTAATTCTGTATATTATACTATTTAGTATTTTTACTATATTAAACTATACCCATAATATGTCAAGTAGTCATCAACCCATCTTATCACCAGGCTATTAACCACCCATTAACCACCTACAAAATTTACCGCTGTAGCGATAAGTGTTCGGCACCACTAGCTATTTGAATTAACCTACAAAAATAATATTTATTTATTGAGAATACAGGCTGACATATTACAAAGAAAAAAATGGTTTGTTAAAAACCGTGAACGACACTACCACTACTGTGAACTGAAGTATAATTAAATGAAACTAATATAAGCAAAATTGAATCTAAAAAGTATTGAATTAATTTTTCTCATTTATATATTATTTTGATAGGTACAAAATATAATATAATTATTACCTTTTCATTTACAGATCCATTATTTATTAGTATATTTTAATAGTTAATGCTAATAATAATTATAACCATAAAATAAATTATACATTTGAATATATTGTGAAAACACAAGCAGCAATATTTTAAAGGAGAAAAATATAAAAGAAATTGAATATACTAAGTACATACCATTTGGTTTGCTCGCCATCCAATTTGATAGGTGTTCATTACTGACATAGTCTGTGGTATGGCTGGTCCTGGTGCCGTTAAAGTGTGGGGAATAGTGTTTTCAGCCAGTTCTATTTCAGGGGGTGCTCTGATCCAGGTATGGGTAGAAGAGTTATCTTGATCAACTAGAAGATGTGAATTATGCCTATTGCTTGGCCAATAATCCTCAAAAATCGTTTCTCTTGGAAAATTATTTTTGATATTGTCAAGAGTGGTCACTGTACAAGAGTCACTAGCAAACAAATAATCTCTGATACCCTGGACTTTACAACAGAACTTGAGATAGGCCAAGTCCCAATTTTCTATTTCTATAACATCATGTCTTAGGTTTCCTACTACGATTTCGCCTTCAAAGCAGAATAGCGGAACATATATTCTGTTATCTTTAACACAATATGGCACATAACGATCAGAGTTAATACGTATGAAACCGCATTTTTCTTTCCGACTTGAAGTAGATTTGCCCAGTAATTGTTTATAACATATTTTTATGAAGGTATAATATTCATTAACATCTTCTAAACGGACGATACGATCTTTTCCTGCTAAAAACATTCCTTTCCCGAATTTACTGTCAGCATGTTTTCGGTTAATCTCATTTAATAAGTTAGCTTCAGAATCAGTGATTAAATGACTTCTTACTGATGCATATGTATAAATATCTGCATGTAAATTATTGCTGCGTAGCAGAGTTGTAGCCATCTGTACGGATACAAACTTTAAATGTTCACCGTTAATTACTCTTATGATATAGGGTACATGGTTTCCTTCTATTAATTTCCAAGAAAATATTCCTAATTACATAAAAGAACATAAAATATAGTGTTTTTAGATTAAATTTTAAAAAACACGAATTAATTCCTGTTTGCTTACCATTTATACTTTTTACATCTTCACAATCATTGTGTAATATTATTTTTTGATTGGTCTTGAGTATATTTTTTTCCAAACTTATCCCTGTAATTTAATTATAATATTATGTTTTAAGATAATTAAATAATAGTTAATACAAATAATAATAAAAAAATATTTTTTTAGTAAATAATTTATGGATTAAAAATGTAAAAATGTTGAATAATTAAAATTACAAGAACATTTTTTCTTGTTTTTTTATATATATATTTTTGCTGAAATCCATGCTAACTATAAATCAATAAATACAATTATGCCCAAACATTATTTAGAAATTATATCATACTAAATGTTTGTTACAAAAAGAGAAAAAAAAAACTATACACTTTAAATGTTCTAAGTCTTAGAATAAAATAAGTAATCAACTCTTTAGAATTCATACTTTAGGATTATAAACAGTGATTCTTATTCATCCTACATAATTATAATACTGATAATTTTTTAATATAGATATAAAATTAAGGACACTCGAAGAGAAAGTAAAAGAAAATTGTGGACAAGCTAAAATTTGTATCTATAGCCGAAACTTTTTTTTGTATCTGTATAAAGTTATTTCTATACAATAAAGCTAGATATAATATTTGCTTTATTGCATTCATTGTTAAAATAGATGTATACATTATGTCTGATTTTTTTGTATCACTATAGTAAGGTTTTACTAAAATGTAGTTACTATAATATAATACAAATCACAAATCAGAGTACTTTTCACTTTATCATTACTATTATTGTGTGAAAAGAACTTAAGTCATTGTATATTTTTTAAAAGATTAAATGTTTGTATTAAATATTGTAAGTAAAATTTAATGAGGGGAGTTATATAACCTACAATAATACTATAGCTATTTTTGACCATATTCTTTTCTTTTTTTTAATGCAATTATTAGGCCAATATGTCTTATTCATGTAACTGTCAATGTATATAAGTATATATTTAGTTATTACCTTCTCTCAGTGCAGGTGGTTTGGATTCCCAACCGTCTTCTTTCGTCCATTCAGCGTTTGGTACACCATCTATTAGGCAGTCGTTTATTTTAGTGATTTCATCTTCACAATCTATTTTATTAGATGTACTATCTACAGAACAAGAGTTCTCGATAGGCATAGCATTACCGACTGTGGTACCATTCAACTGATTAACTTCTACATCATTTGAAACTTTCTCCTTGCCATTAGTATTCTCCACAACAATTGCAAGGTCTTCTGTTTCAATAGACATATTTTCAACTAATGGAATATCAACGTCATTACTAACTATTTCATTATAATATAGACTATCAATCCCCAACAAACCTTTTATTAGTGGAGATCCATATTCTCTTAACTCAGATACACCAATACCATTGTTATCTTCAATCAATATATTTGCATCGGAATTATTTATATTACTCGAAATGCAACTCAATGAATTTTCAAAATTGTTTATTTGGTCTAAAGTACCGACCGCACTCGTTGTTTCTACAACTTCTTCATTAATTGAAGATTCTGTAACATTATCAGACAATTGTTTCGTATTATCCTTGCTTGTATTGAGTTCTTCATCTTTCATCACCAGTTTTTGTTTTTTAACCTCTGATTCAGTCTTTAAATCCTTTCGTTTATTTGAGATAGTATTGGTTGATGATTTATTGGTCATAACCACATCTGTCTCGTTTTTATCGATTGCCATCTGCTGTTTTAAGTTAACAGAGCGAATAGTTGTGAAGTTACAGCCTACTTGTGATTGACAACTATGACCAGTTGATGTTGTTGGTTTATATGTCATAGTATTATAGTTTTTTGTATTAGTTTGAGTGAATGGTTCTTTCATGATGGACTTCAGTGTTTCTCGTTTTTTCTCTAAATTTTCAAAAATATACATATCACCTCCAAGAAGACGTTCCATTGATATTACATCTTTCTTAAAATTATTCATGTTAAATTCATGTTTAACTATAGGCTGTCCTTTTTCTTGTTGTTTTAATAATGCTGTAAAATATATGGAAACAACGTAAGAAAATATATATTGTTATGAGTACCAGGGTTTGAATGTATAAAACAGGTATTACCTATAAATGCAGGGTACAACTACTTTTTACACTGTATAAAAATATTTATATATTTTTATTATTATTGCTGCATTGAACAGAAACTATCAAGTATAATCATTAATATTGATCAGTGGTAACCATGTACATTTAATTATATATTAATTTATCAGTTTATCTTTATTAAAATGTACAGGATTATTTATAAAATATAATAATAAATAACTATTTAATTTGTTTTATTAAAAATTTAAATAAACTATAAACTCACTAAGATAGATTTTTTTGTTGTAGTAATTTATTTTTCAAAGTAATATTTGGATTTGATGCGTAGCTGAAAAAGTATTTTTTAAACAATGAAGTGATTTGTTAGTTTGCTTGTTTTTTTTTAGGTACCTATTTTATTGTTGAACTGAAATAAATGTGAAGAGTAGACACTTTATCTAATAGATTAATACAGAATTAAAGATGCCAGTATAATGTATACGAGGCACATATTAAATAAAAAAAAGTTATAAACAAATTTAATGGATATTAATTAAAAATTAAAATCAATTTAGTATCTAATGGACATTGAATAATTATAAATTTCAAAGAATAAAAATTTACACGTACGTTTTAGTTGTTATACAGTTTTATTTGTAGTGTATTTTACATGGAACGTATATAACAGTTTATGCGTACATAATCAACCCTGGCAGGTACATATTATAATAATTCAAAAATTAAGACTTACACAATCCTTTTTCAACAAATTCTATTTTGCGATCACACGAGTATAGGAATATTTGATCATTTCTGCCAACAACTACACTATTTATAAAATTAAAAATTAATGTCATAAAAATACAAAATGTATTGTAAAATGTTAACTTACTGTTTGTTATCATGTTCAAATTTAACAACTGCAATATGTTCAACGTTGTTGAAATAAACTAATATTTCTTGTGGTATCTTAAGAGAATCAACAACTATACCCGGCCACCAAATACAATTGAACACATTTACCCAAACTTCAGTACCAAATGCATAAGTGGGGGTTTCTTTAGTCTTCGGTTCACTCATTTTTGCAACGTTGGAATTTAATAATCACCTATAAAAAGTATAAAATAACAATTTATTTAACTAGTAAAATAATATTTAGTATTGAAGTTGAACAAACCACAAAGTTAAAAAAATTCAAAAAGATAAAATAATAGAAAAAGTGAAATAAAAAAGGGTTCAATTTAAGAGACCCGCTCAAATGAATATTTAGGCTAAGTTAAATTTATCACCACCGCCCATTGCATTGTTGTTAGTCGTAAATGGGCAGAGCTGTGGAGAGGGAAACCCGGGCCCTGAGTTAATACATACTTTGAGAGTCCTACTATTTTTGACCACCTAACCGTTAGATGTTAGGAGTAGAATATTTAATAAGTTCTTATTTTTACCTGATTGTTTTTTTAGTTTAAAAACCTTTCATAAATTGATGGAATTGTCTGTATTTTGACAGAGAGAAAGCATCGAATCATTATCAAAAACTTAAGCCTAACCAATTTGGCTATTGTCACCAAAAAAAAAAAAAATGTTGACCATCAGTAGTATGATATTATAAACGATAAGTAGGTATTGCTGATATTAAAGATTATTTCTAATAAATAAATAATTTAATATAAATAAATCCTTAAGTTAATGATCAATCTTATAATTAACAAGGTCAGTCCCTAACCATGTAGATATTCTCATCGCCATTCATAAAATTAATACTAGCCTTAACTCGATATTAACGTCAATACATTTCTTATAGGTAGGTAAAAATGTAAACGCTTGTTTAGTGAAGATAAGATACAGTCCAATGGCGTCTAGTCGGATTCAACCAAAAAAAAAGTTTGTACCCAAAATATTATGTAGCAAGCAAGAAATAATTTAAAATACAAATACTCTGTGGAACATTTAATACACGGTTCTGGTCAATTAAATTGACGTGAAAAATACAGTATTCGAATACATGGTCACCGCACGAAACATTTAGCACATATCTGCCTCCCCGACGACTGCCGTTCGAATGTTGAATCCAAACGAGATAAGATTAACAATATAATATTAATGTTAGTATATAAATAAAACAATCATACCTGAGTGTTGCGTGTAAAATTAAATTAAAACAACGTTAGTGCAAAATACAAAAACAAAATTTGCATACACGTTGAACAAACGTGAGTGAATGTTAACCAAAAATTCGAGAATGTTAGACTACAGAGTAACAGATAGTAAACAATTAAACAACCAAAACGAGTAGATCCGAAGTGGCAACGTTGTAAAAACGTTGCCAAATAACTTGGCGCGATGCTAGCGCTTATTACTAGGTGTAGCCCAAACTAGTCACGGTGTGTTTCGATTTTTGGCCGCACGGTGCGCCCCACCAAGTTATTTATTATAAATGTTAAAATTGACAACATTGACTTACAATGAGAATATTAATAGATCAATGTAATATTGAAATTTACTATAGAGTATAGTTTATTACTATAATATCCAAATACCAAGGACGCCTTGCTTTACGTTATCGCGACGAATAGCAGGAAAAAATTCTCACTGTCCATGACGTCATTATGCCGTTTATCATTATTGATAATCATTGGAAGAAATGTACTTTAGATAATATACCAGCATGATATCTGTCACCCGAGTCCTGTTATTTTATACTTAATATGGAACAACAAAAACAGTCACCTGTATACAGTTAACATATTAAGTCGTAACTTGTAGACACTGGACTACTAGAGTTTTGTAGTCTGTAAACCGTTCTCTGTTACTGTTTTTCTATTAGTTTTTTTTTTTAACAAGTAACAATTATGTATTGTTGTGAATTTTGTGATGCAAAGTATGTTTCAGAATCTGAGTACTATAAACACAGACGTACTAACCATAGTGGATTAATTTCTCTTCAAAAAGCTAAAAGTGTATACTTTTGTAATAGTTGTTACATTTCATGTTATAGATATTTTAGATTCTGAGTGGAGTAATGAATAGATTGATTTTACAATATGTGAATTTTTTTTTAATAATTTGACTGTGATCACCAATTGGCCAACACTGACTGTATTATTAATAGTAAAATAAATTACTTTAATAGCAACAATATCATAAAATATCTTAAAATTTTGGCTGACAGACGGTCATAGTCAGAATGATTTTTTGTATACAATCATTTTATATATCGCTGAAATCACATTTAATACATCCATTGACTCACATAACACCTAATGTACAGCAGAACGGTACCTAATTGTCCATATATTTTATAGGTGCTTCCAAATGTTATTAAAAATAATTTGGATTGTACCTTTATACAATTACTTATGCCGGTTGCTTAAAAAATGTATAGTTTAATAGTTCACTAAAATGTAATGAATCAATCATATTTAAGGGATCATTAGCCAGCTCACTATTGATTCATTAAATGTTTAGTGATTGTTATTTCTTTACCTAAATTTACGGTAAAAGTTGTAGAAACCAAAAATGATTGTAAGTATTTTTATTACGGTGTTCGGGAAAATTTTAAAGGGCTTTTACTTCATCGGGGTCCATGATTACCTTTGGGAGATATGAAGTGGCCAAGAAATTTAATTTGTTATTTGTTAAAATGACATTTTTAAACTTTAAAGTAAGACCAGCTTGGGAGATTTTGTGAAAATCCACTCTAAGGCTTCCAAGTGAGCTTCGAACGAAGGGGAAGATAATAGTATATCGTCAACATTGTTGTGGATGTCATTGGGGTAGGGACAGGGTGTAGTATAGTTATTGAAAGCGGACTCCAGTCCTTTGCCAAAGGCGGCATTGGAAATATTCAACCCAAAGAGGAACAATACAAAATTGGTAGGATCGTTCATCATAAAGAAAACTTGTATATTTGCGAACATAGGGGTCAAGGGGAATTTGCCAATAACCTGATGAAAAATGGAGGGAGGAGAAGAAAGACTTATTATTAAATTTCGTTAGGATATCATCTAAGGGGCGGTGGGGGAGGGACGCATCGCGTGTGGGGAGAATAATGGTATTTAATTTACGGGCATCTAGTCATAAGCGTATCGAGCCGTCGGTTTTAAATTTTAATAACTGTAACAAGGGGATTGTTATACGGGGAATCTGATAGTTCGATCACCCCCCATTTAATCTTTTTGTACTGCAGGGTAGAAAGAGAAAGGTACAGGGTATGGTTTAATTTTATAGGGATCATGAGGTTTAACGTTACATTTATAAGAGAAAAGGTGTGAAGGCCAGGTTTATCTTGAAAAATGTGTTGATAATTTTGTAAAAGAGAGGTCATTGTTTTGTTGAGAATTATCAAGGGGAATATCATTTAAAACAATAATTTTTTCTGTTTCGCAATGATAAGTTTGATGTATTAAGTGTGAAGGGCGTTCATACATTGTGAGGTGATCATATGTATTAACAATATTTTTTAAAGAGTTGACAAGACTACATGGGTCGTGATCGGCGATTTAAAAGGTATGGACTCATTGAGGGAGGGGTTAGAGATAACTTTGCTATTATAGTTTAAAGTTTACGTTTTTCAACAACCAGTCGGTACCTAATATCAAAGGTGTGGACAGATGGGGCACCACAAGAAAAATACCATGGGTTTTATAATTTTTTATTGAAAAGTTAGTAAAAAGTAGATTTGAGACTTGATTTTAATAGATTTGTTGCTGAGTGCTGTTGCTAATAGAATACCCGTGAGTAGAATAAGGGGAATTTTATGTTGAGCGGGATTTAAATTTAAAAGTGAAAAAAGATCTTGGGAGATGGCAGATATTGATGTGCCAGAATCTAAGAGAGCATTATGAGAGTTATTAAAAAGCGTTGTGGCAATTTCAGGATGGTAGTTTGGGCGAGGTGTCTGTTCAAAGTCAGGATCTAACGGATGAGTGAGCAATGAGCATTGATATGTTATAAAGATTACTAGGGGGGGGGGGGGGGTGGACTCAGTGCACATCCTCATGTGTACTTGACATTTTTCGTCACTATAAGACGTATAATAGAGTATAGACAATGCTGTTTTGTATAGATATCAATATTAAATTTTCAACTATACCTAAAGCAAAATATTTTGACAGGTTTAGGGCTGTTTACAGACATTCAACATTTTCAATTTGATTAGTTTTTTATTCTATAAATAATATTGTCACCACCATATTTTCAGTCCTTTGGAATTTTGGGACCTGCCAAGAACCGTCACTGTCTAGAATTCAGTTATGATAATCATGTATTAAGCTGAGTCAATTTAACTTGAAATATTACCCAAGGACTGCAATATTGCAATTTAATGTTTACTTTGTGAGAACATTCCTATGATAAAAAAATAACTACATAATTAGTGCATTTTTAGTACCTATGTGATAAAAAACAATTACTAGAATAAATTACGAATTTACTAGTTTTCAAATGTATTCTTGCGATTGTCTATACTGTTACTCTATAGTAATTACTTATTACAATATGATCCTTTAAGAGGCTGCAGCACTACATTTTTTCCATACATTTAGACCAATAAGCGAAAGAAAATTAAACATACTTCCAGTAGCTCGATTTCAATTTTGAAAACGGAATTCGATTTGCATTCCTCTTTTCTAAGTTTAATCGGAAGTGGATTTTTATATATTTAATTTCGTCCCTATCTAAAACTTAGTTAAGTATAAGTTTATTTTGAGAAAAATGTAAACTTATTATGCATTATATTATATTAACTAAAAATAAAATCGTAAATCTACTTCCGAGCAAACCTAGAAAATAGCCTAACAAATATAATCTTCTTTTCAAAATTAATATAAGTCGATCAAAACAAGCTGAATTTTCATTTCTCTTTTGGTACAGTTTGCATAAAATTTCTGTCCTAGAGCAGGAGCAAAAGTATTTACTTCGTGTTCATTGACTTGTGCATGCGCGTATGGGTGTTAGAACATTTCTAAGAATCTTAGTAGCCATAACAATAGTACCCTCATTCCGAACGATTATAAATCAATTAGAGCTAATGACTACGGAAATGAAATAATAATATATTATATTATAATTGTAAAGTATAAAATATATGGTAATAAGTAAATTTATGTTACTACAAAGCAAATTATAATTAGTTGTGTTCAACTATTCAGCCGGTTAAGTTCAATTTGTTTTTCTTGTCCATGATTACTATTTTAAATTTTAAAATGAATGAAGACTGGCGTTTTGGTAAAAAAGCGCGTCTCAAGCTATGTGCACCACGGAAAAAACCAAATTTGGCTAACTTGAAACGGAAAAAACTCGAAGATCATAAAAACAATGATGAGGTAGGTATTTATAAAATATTTAATAGATTGAATTTTTTTTTTGTATCTGTTTACACGAATAACGTTATAAGGTACATTAAAAACTTCAGTGGATTTACGCGCAAATACAATAAAAAAAAAGATTCTGATTCCGATATGAAATATTTATAAATAAATTTTAGTTAAATTTTCTAGCACACAAAAGCACACATTTTATATAATTTGAACTTCAAATGCTTTTAAAAAATTAAAGTTCTGGTAAATATTTTTTTAGATTCTGAGCGGAGCGATTAATGTATTGATTTTACAATGCTGTTTCCCAATAATTTTCAAAAACGTGTCGAAAAATAAATGAAAAATTAAAAAAAACGGGAAATTTTATGCAAAACTGATTTTTGACAAAATCGATTTTTGCTTTTGGTGTAACTCTAAAAGAAATTACAGTAGATACATGAAATTTTGATTGAATACACACCATAACATTTTCAAAATATTTTTTTTTCTATAAATAACAATAAAATGTTGCTTGTTGGATATAAAATCTTGAAAATTTAATAGAAGGTTCCTAATGTTATGTTTCAAAGGCAGAAAAAAAATGCATTGTCACAATTTTTTATAAGCATTTAAAGTTTAAATTTTGTCAAATTACGTAAAAATGACAAAAATTTGCAAATTATTTTGAGTTAGAAATTCATAAAAAAATTTCTTTTTAAATATAAGATTTGAGAATGTAATACAAGATTGTAATGCCATTGTTGTATACACCAGGGACTCTAAATATAAAATTTTATTTTGCTATTTTTTGCATATTTGAAGAATTTTAGAATTTTAATGCTATTTTTTAAGTGTTGGTGCTATGTTTTGCTAATATTCTTAATTCAACGCTTTATTTTATATTTTTCATAAATCTCGTTTATATTGAATGACAAATAGTATTAATTTATAAAAATGCTCACATTTTCGCTTCATAAATAATATGATATTATTTAACATGTCATAATCTATTTCTAAACAGCCCAGCGATGTCGAATATTTTATATATTTATTCATTTATACCTTCTTATCTGTTATTGTTCTACATAATTGTAGATTCTATAATATACTGTCGATTGTCGTACGTATTTCAGCGTCAGTCGGTGTTCTCCGTATCGTTTGATTTCGTTTCATATTCGTTCATTACTCGATTGTGTATTACTTGTTTTTCTGTTTTGATATTAAACGTAAAACGCCGAAAACATCGAACTATTCGAGACTAAGATATTTTGTGTCTGAGTTTGGCGATGAGGTTTTTTCGATTGACGCTAGTATTCTGTTTTGCAAATTGTGCTAATGTAAGGTTAATAGTGACAAAAAGTTTAACGTTACTCAACATTTAAAATCCATTAAACGAGAGCAAAATAAAATTGAAAAGAAACAGCAGTTACTTACAAATATTCCACAAAAATGTACTTTTAATATCGATCTATGCAAGACTCTTATTTCTGCAAATATACCATTAAACAAGTTATCCGATGTAAGTTTCGACAATTTTTAGAAAAGTATACTAAAAATCATATTCCAGATGAATCAACACTGAGAAAATTGTACGTTGATGATATTTACAATGAAACTATCGAAAAAATTAGAACTCAAGTAACTAATAACCGCATCTGGGTGAGTATCGATGAAACAACGGAAGTTCAAGGACGCTTTATTGCTAATGTTACCATCGGAGATATAACATACTCTGGAGATTGAACATTCTGGATCCATATTTTTACTCCACTCTGAAGAATTAGAAAAAACAAATTTTTCTACCAAAAGTTTTCGACAAATCTATAAACAAATTATGGCCAAATGGAATTCAGCACGACAATGTACTATTATTTTTATCAGACGCGGCACCATATATGAAAAAAGATGGAAAATCATTAAAAGTGTTCTAATAAAAAATGATTCATGTCACATGTGCAGCACATGGCTTACATAGAATTGCCGAACAGGTTCGTGACCACTTTAGCACTGTTGACAAAGTAATCGCAATTTGTAAAAAAGTATTTAAGAAAGCACCTACTAGAGTCGAAATATTTCAAATAGAGGCTCCAGGTATATGTTTATCACCAGATCCCATAATTACAAGATGGGGATCATGGATTAACGCTGCCATTTATTACTGTGAAAATTTGAACACTGTTCGTCGTGTTATTTAAAAGCTCGATGAAGATGATGCAATGAGTATAAAAAAAACTAAAAATTACTTAGTTAAACCAGGTCTTGAAAGCAACCCAGCGTATATGAGGCGTGTAGAACCATATCGGCCTAACCCTCAAAAGTGAAATTATACAACATAGGCAATCAAAGTTTTTTTTTTTTATTATTAACTCAAATAAAACTTATGTAGTTACATAAATATAAGTTAATTGATGCCTTTTCAACCATATATAGAACCATCATAATCTTCAATTTGTTTAAGGTTTAATGTGGGTTAGGCCACTTTTTATTTTAGAAAATATTGAATAAATTATAAATTTGTGGAGTGGCCCATCTCATAAAATTATAATTTTCTAAAATCTAAATTATTTGAAATATAATATAAACTCAATTACACTAACTGCATAATCCAAAATGATATATTATATTGATAATCTAGATAATCTAATAGGTTTAATAATGCATACCTATATAATACACAACAAATAATCAGCCATTTTATTTGTGTTAAAATAAAATAGGTAGGTAGGTAGAATTTTAATTTCAAAATTATAACATTAACATAAATTGCTTACTAATTGATAGTTTAATAAACATTATTAATTAAACATAATAAGACAACTGCAAAAATCAAAAACTGTTCAAAACCATATCCTAGGTTTAGTAATAAATTAATAATACAAGAAAATAATCACTAATCAGCCTTATTTTTTTGGTCTGAAATTAATAAAAAATAATAAAAAAAACAATATCAACTTCAAAAATAATAACATTAACATTTCAATTTGTTACTTATAGATCTTCACTTTCTACATCTTCATTGTTTATTATCTGATATAAAGTTGTGGCATTTTTTAGAATACTTACAAATTATTGGTTCAAACGTTTTTGCATTATTTACTTTTCCTGTAGCACCAATATGAGCTTCTCCACGAATCTTCTTAGCTTTTCTAACATTTTTTTTCCAAAGATGTACATTTCTTGAACGCTTTTTTGGAACACATGGTATATTATTATCATCTGAATTTGTATCACTGACATGTGATCGATTAGGAGAGTTGGGTGGTAAAATATCATATAAACTTGAATCACTGGCATATGATCGATTAGCAATGTTGGGTGGATGAACCAAATTAATCCAAATTTATGGATTAAGATCAAACTTCACAATTCTCGTAGAAGGAATAAATAAACTACAAACAAAAGGCCTTTCTTTAATAACAGTATTAAAAATAATTGAGGATATCGAAGAATCGTTCAAATCATTACGGGGTGAAGCAGGCACAATTGTAAAAAATAAATTTAAAACTGTATTTGAAAATAATAATGGCTTGTCAACATTAAAACGCATTTCCAAAATATTGTCGGGTGAAGAGGAAAATAGCAAATTAGACGGAGATCTTGAAGAATTGACTAGTGACGATATAGTATTTTTTAAGTATATCACCTATTACATTGGTTGATGACTGGATGTTGAACGTTCCTTTTCGACCTACAAGTCATTGTTGACTGATAACCGCCAGAACTTCAAATTTGAAAATTCGGCAAAACACAGTGTAACTCAGGTAAAATAAATAAAATATTATTTTTATTTACTCAGAAAATTTTAAATAGTTGCGTACAAACGATTTCACCATTCAAGGTATCAAGTTAATCAGTAGATTCAAATTTTTTAAACTGTTAACGGAGATTTTAGTTTTTTTTATAAATACCTATATGATAAATTGAATAAAATTTTGATTTGTATTTATTTTTTGCTATTTTTGATGTTTTTAGGGCATATTTATAGAGCATATTTTACTGTTTTTTTGGTCATATTATATCGCATATTTTAGGATTTTTGGTGCTATAAAATCCGAACCCTGGTGATGAGTAACATGAGTAAAAAAATTACTCAGCAGTATTACTTTTGAAAAAAAAATAATTATAAGTTATAAAAATGTATTTAACAAATTTTTCAAATTTCAAATTTAATAATTATTTTGTAGTTAAAAATGTATAGAATGTTTAACTATAGCTAAGGATTGAAAATTTAAAACAAGGTTCCACGTAAATAGGTTGTTTATAAATTATTTTATTGACAATAATATCATATTATTTTACTTAGTAATATGATAGGCTGACTGCCCGTCTTTACTTGTAACCTACTGTACAGCAGTGTGATACCTTTTTTTACTTGACATATTGTTACAATAGTAGTTGGAAAATGTTAAACATACATAGACACAATTTTTTTGTTATAAGCATTTAAAGTTCGAAATTTACAACATTTATCAAATTTAAAATTTAGTAATTATTTTGTAGTTAAAAATGTATCAAATGTTCAACTTTTATAGCAAAAGCCTTACTTTTTTTTAATATTGAATAAACTTAAAAAAATTTAGAAAATGGTTGGGAGGGCTGTTAAAATTGCTGGTGAAGGCTTGCCCTTAAATTCTCCCTATAAGCGCATATGGTACGTTAGCTACGTCAGATTTTATATGAGTCTCATAGCGTCAATTTTGTGGTTATAAGAATCGACATCTAGATTTTAGATTGTACGAAAAAATGAATATCAGTGGATATACGTGTTCTCATATTATGACATTGTTCGTTATTACTCAACCCAGTCCATGTGCTAGTATTTTTAAAAAATAAGTTATTTTATCTCACGATAGTTTAAAAATGCCAAAGACAACATGCAATTGTGTCCATATTAATCAATATTATATATTCCAATTAGTAAACTCATGTATAAATAATTTTTATTATGTTTATGTAACTACTTTTTTTTGAGATTTTTATTTCCAAAATTGTACCTAATATGTTTTATGCATTTTTCAAAAATAATATTAAAATTTAGCTGCATAATATAATTAATCATATTTGACAATTTTAAGCTGGTTTAGTTCTAAGGTAATACAAATATCAACTAACTAGTTAAGTTTAAAAACAAATTAACCTTTTAAGTATAGTTACTCAATTAGTAGTTAATATCCACTAATGGGTATAATACAATATACTTGGATAGGACGTACTGACAGGCGACAAAAAAGGCGATCGCTTACTTTTAAAATTTCGATTTGGTACTGCTATTCGTTGGTTTCTGAAGATTTGCCAAGAACAAATAATGCTGTTGAAGGATGGCAGAATTGTTTTACATCGATTTTAAATCAATGTCATCCAAGTATATGGAAATTTATATTAGCATTGAAAAAAGAGGAAAACACGAATAAAATAAAAACCGAACAATATATAGCTGGAGAATGTGCACCAGTAAAAAAAAAGTCTCAAGATAAAGCTCAGCGTCTAAAGCAAATATGCTATGATTTTGAAAATAGATCTATCGACGACTATTTACAAGGAATAGCTCATAATTTTCAATTGCAATTGTAAATTTTGTAAATAATGTATATTATGTAAACGACAAACAATATTTATTGTGATTAATGTTTTTGTGATTTTTTGTGATTAGTTAAATAATAAAATATTATAAATTTATAATAAAATTTGGCGATAAATTGACGTGCGATTAATTGCAACCACGACAAATTGACATGCGATCATTTGACGCGCGATGAATTTAGCTACGATGGATTGACGTATATCCATATTTGCCATCGGTTGGATTCTATAATAATTATCGCCTTTCCACCGAACCAGTAATAATACATGCCTGAATTAAAGCAATGTAGGCTTCGCGTAGGTAAAATATAATATTTCATAATGTTTATCACCCTTACTCACAACACGTGGTCAGTTTTGACCGAAGTTTGTCGATTGCGTCCCAGACTCAGGTAAACGATTTTTTCTGTGTTTTGATTGCATCTTATTGTACAGTAGGTAAGCGTTAATGAGACACATACCTACATTGACATATTAAATCTAATATATTTGTGTGCGGGTATATTTAAACAAGAATTGGTTTTTACTTAATGAGTTTACGAACATTTTATCTTAAGGCTGGTATTCTTATCGATTTACGATCACGTAGCGATTTAGTACGTCAAGTGCCTTAGAGTTGAAAGATACATTAAAACTTATAGTTTATATTGAAAATTTAAAATGATTACCATTTTTAGAGAAACAAAATAAAGAAATCTGTATTATTGATGAGTTGAAATATCGTTTCCACAACATTTTGGGCAACAACGTCGACCGTTTGAATTTTTTTTTCAATTATTCACATTTTCCGCCTGAAATGTGGGCTGAAATGAGCAGTAGTATGCAGCGTACTAAAAACGCGTGTGAAAGGTTTCATTCAACATTTAACTCTTTTTTCTACGAATCTCATCCCAATATTCATCGATTTCTAAATATTTCAAAACAATGTCAAACAGATACATACATAAAAATAACGTCAAGTCATAATTTAGTACCTGTAAAATGCATAGCAAAGTATTTGAAAAAACAGAAATTTATTGATAAACAAACAAACAACTTAAAAATAAAATTATATCCTCTTTACAATACCTTAAAACTATTTCACTTGATAACCTTTTTTTTTAAATGACGTATTATTCACTGACTAAAAATGTATTATTTAAATTATTTATTTCTATATTTTCAATATGTACAAATACTTAATTCTGTACGTCTATATGAATAGTAATAGTCTTAACACTATCAGAATAGTACATTAGTAGGTACCTAAATATTATTATGATTATTACACACTTAAGATCATTTAAAATAAATGGTCACTCGATTTTAACATTTAATTTCGCAATTTTTTCAATCGTATTTATTTAGTAAATCCAAAAAGTATAGTTCTATTAGTATACCTGAACATTTTTTTTCCCCGTCTAGTGGATAAAATAATTATTCGGTTGCGCACGGTTGTACTCAATTTGTATTCCAAATACGTACTAATATAATAATTGATAAAATAACGATTGGTTTCATTGTAGTCGTCCATTTTCGTTTTTGAGCAGTTTAATATAGGCTGCACTTTGTTCACAAATTACAACTTCAAGTTATGTTACCGGTTTACTTTAGGTACCCTAATACAACAATTATTATACAATATGTAAAATCATTTAAAATTATGTTTCACTCTATTTTGACATTTAATTTCGCAATTGTTTCAATCTTTTTTATTAAGTAAATCTAAAAACGTCTAGGTTTATTAGTACAACTCAAAGTTTTTTTCCGTATAGTGGATAATATAACTATTTGGTTGCTCGCGGTTTTAGGTACTCAATTTTCATTCCAATTACATACCTAAACCTATATAATTGATAAATGACGATAAGTTTTATTGTAGTCGCCCATTATTGTTTTCGAGCAGTATAATAGAAGTAAGAACACGAGGTAATAATACATTATGCATTTTCATTTAATACCTAGTAAATTGTATATTATTTTGCTAAATAAAATTATTATTATTGTTAGAACAGCTGAGCAATATTTTGAATGCACAATACTGGTTTTATAAAAACAGTATTAAACACCATAATTATATGGCCGGTGGGCAGTGGTATTTATCGTGATTCACTAACTACCGATGTTACCTGAAATACTATACACATATTTTACGATCATAATAATTACAAACATAATTTTGAATATAGATGCACAATTTTCCTGGTTCGAAACACTTCAAATTGAACCTCGGTGATCTGTGTTTTCGGTAATACCGTAGATACCGGTAGTAAACAAATACCGGTAACATAACTTGATGTTGTAATTTGTGAACAAAGTGCAGCCTATTATACTGCTCAAAATCAAAAATGGACGACTACAATGAAACCAATCGTTATTATATGAATTATTATATTAGTACGTATTTGGAATACAAATTGAGTACAACGGTGCGCAACCGAATAATTATTTTGTCCACTAGACGGGGAAAAAAAAAACTTTTACTAAATAAATACGATTGAAAAAATTGCGAAATTAAATGTTAAAATCGAGTGACCCATTATTTTAAATGATCTTACGTGTGTAATAATTATAATAATATTTAGGTATCTACTAATGTACTATTCTGATAGTGTTTAAGACTATTACTATTCATATAGACGTACAGAATTTAGTATTTGTACACATTTTTTAAAACGTAAACATCACTGTATTAAACACATTTGATCAATAATATCGTTACTTATTTACACGGTTTGAATTTTAGATAACAAAGTTTATATTATTAATTATTATTATACTATTACTATACTAATCTTATTCTATAAAATCGCAAGAAAAACAGCTGATCTATAGGGAATTCATGGAGGATCTCATGGTGGAATAAATTAAACACCGCTCCGTTTCCCCAGTCCGCCGGACCGATCCCGTCGATTCCCTATAGCGCGACCAATCGCGTACCTTCGCAGCGGCGGCGGCGGTCGGTTTTTAAACGTTTTCGAAAAATGTTACGCTTTTTACGCTGTTTTTCGACTTTTAGACATTTTCACATATAGTTCGTTTCTTTTAAAAGCCGCGTGGTTTGTACGCGATATCGGTCCATAGCCATCGCAATCGACGCCAGCGTAGGTCGTTATTATCGCTTTTCGTGTCGTCTTTTCAATTGCCGTTTGTGCTCTATTTGTTAAGTTTATTTCTTTTGGTTAGTACACTTAAAAATTCGCGTTCACGAAATGTCAGTCGGTCTTCGTTCCAGCGCACAAGTGCACAATAAATATATATTGTTTTTTTTGTTTTGTTTTTGATTCAATAAATATTGCATTATGCGTGATTGTAGACGTATTATTTGGTTCTTAATAACGTAGTTGGTATATTGCTTAACGTAAACACAATTAAATATTTAAATGTATTATTAAACACAAATAAATGTATTATTCAAGCATACATAATAACGGTCAGATAAGTGAATAAAATAGGTACAATTAAAGTTTAAACAGTGTGTAGAATTACGATACATACAGTGGCGTATACATAACTTTTGTATGGGGGGGGGATCAGTTGCGAACAAATTATTATGGAACAAAAATACCTAAACCTAGGTATGTGCACATTTAAATACTTAATAAATGATAAAACATATATATATTCAATACATTTTATTTTAAATTCTACAAGTAGTTATATGTAGTTATGACTTGTTCGTACAACTGACATAATATTTGTGATTGATTTTTGTTTTTAGATAATAATATTTATTATTTAAGCTATTTTTAGCTATTTTTATATTTCTTTTTCTAATGTATAGGAAAATGTATTATTATACGCACGGACATGCGGGCGTCGTCTCCGCCGCGTTGATATCGGTGACGGTGGCGACTGGCGACGGCCCGTGGCTGGTCTGCCACATATTATTATCTTATAATAATTTATTATACTTGTATATATAATATACATATTATCAAATATCACATAATACGATTATATGAATATGAAATAAATATATGATTACTGATTAATATTAAGTAAATTATTTTTAATTAATTGTTGAATGTGTTAAAATAAAAATTTACAAAAAATCCTTGCCATTTTTTTTCCTTGTAATTTCCTTACATTAAGTCATTAAGAACACTATTTTATAAAATTTTAAAAAAGGCCTATTGGGGGGGGATCTGACCCCCACATCCCCCCCCCCCCTTGTATACGCCCCTGGATACATAGAATTATATACGATTACATCGATGTATATCGAATATATTGGTTTACGTCGCTCCGTAGACACACAGCTTAATTGTTGAAGTTTTGACCGTGGTTTGCATCACAAACTGTGGCTCGATAGGTTAGGCGTAGGTTCCCCAAACGTTGTAGGATAGGTAGGTCCGGGTTCGAAACCGTCGTAGCTCTCTTCGGGCGGCAACGACTGTACCGTGTATTCTAAGGCACGGCCGCCCGTAAATCGAGTTTTTTGCATTTTTTTTCACTTTATATTTCATAAATAATATAATAATATACATGTTAATTTTACATTATATGACTGTATATTATATATTATGTAACTATATGTTATTTAAATTATTAGGAATTTAACTCATATTATTTTCTTTAAATTGCTCTTAATTTTTCGTAAGTTATTTCGATTGTTGTGTGATTGGGTTTTTGGAAAATACTATTTTTTCTCTTCACTTATAGAAGCTATACATACTAGACTTATTTTCTGCAGCACATTGTTCGCTACCTAGCAGACGAACTTTAAAGTTAATAGATTTTGACTTGATATGACTGACTTTCTAGACACTCCAACACGGTTTTCGACTTTACACTTTTTACATAAGAAAAAGTACCGGACATGCGACGGCACATACCTACCATTCAATCCGCCGTAAACGGATTGCTCATTTTGGTTTCGTCTTAGACGGTGATGACTGACTTCCTTAACACTTAAACATGCAGGTTTTTGCATTTTTTTTTTTTTGTTGATATAATTATATATACATTACAGGTACATGTTTATATGTATTGTTTTGGTTAATATAATATTATGTATCTATATGTTATTTTTTTTATGAATTATAATAAATAGGTACAAAATATTATATTTGTTTGTATTTATATTGTATAGTTATAGTTTGTATTTTTCGCAAATTATTTCGTAAGTTGTGTGATAGAGTTTTCACTTATAGACGCCCAACGTCGGGTCTGCAATCCACCGCAGGTGGATTGCCTACTTGATATGCTGTAGCACATTGTCCGCGATCCGACGAATTCGGATTGCCTACCTAGGTGGCTAATTGGATGTTAATCGATTTTGATTTGAGATGACTGACTTGCTAGACAATCCAACTCGGGTTTTGACTTTACACTTTTTACATAAGAAAGAGCACCGGACATGCGACGGCACATACCACTATATCCACCGCAGGTGGATTGCTTTTTTTTTGTTTTGTCTTAGATGGGTAATGACTGATTTGCTGGACACTCTAACATGCAGATTTTCGAATTAACATTTTCTTACACGTATGAAAAAAGCACCGGACATACGCTGGGGGATAGTATCATCATTGAATTGCCGGTTTTCATGGGCCATGGGAGATTTCTAGACACTGAATCTTGACTGTCAAACGTTCCCACCTTCGAAACGAGACCGCCGAAGAGCCAAGTCATATCAGAAATTCTTATCACCTTCTATATGTATAAGTGCGACATTTATAATTCGAATGTGTCTCCAAAATCGGTACTCACTTACGACTAACACGGTCAAGGGGTCCAACTATTTTTTCTATTATTCACCTATCTACGCAACTAACGGGGTCCGCAATCCACCGCAGGTGGATTGCATACCTGGTGATATACGCTTCGTATATAGTCCGCGATCCGACGCAGTCGGATCGCCTACCTATGTGATTTTATGACTGATAGCTAGACAATCAAATAAACCTATCGACTCTACACTTTTTAACAATTTTAACAACCAAAAGCAGCGGAGAAACGGGATATGATCCTGGAGATCGTATCCAGCCTATACATTTACAACGTTCGTGACGGATTGCTAGACGCTCAAACTTTTAAACATTCCCGCCAAAGCGCCAAGTCTTATCTCCAATCCATATCACTAATCCTTATTACAAATCCTAAACTTTCGTCTTACAGCCTTTGCGACTTTTATATTCCAAAATTGGTACCCACTCTCAGCGAGTCCAACTTTCCCAGAGTTTCACTTAGAGCTAGTATTATATATTATACTAATATAATGTATATAGGTACAAATTATATTATAATTGTACCTAGATAACCTTCCTTTTATACTGAAAATTGTTAAGTTTTTATGCGTCTAAATCACAATCTGAACGATCAGTTCCTGCAGAGTATTTACCTATGTAATGTGTTTATTTTATTAGGACAATAGTATTTAAAAATGGTAGTTCAAAAATATTGAATATACATAGGTGTATAATATATTAGGTGTATTGGATAAAGTATTCATTGTACTCGGATAATTTTAACTATAAGCATAATATCATGTTGATAGATTGGTACCTTCCAAACCTATTAAAATGGCTATATTGTTATCATCAGTCATTACCCTTAGTATACAAAGTTGAATAACTCAAATAAACTACTAGTTAGCGTTATTATATGGATTACACAGTTGAATTACATATATAAGAAATGTAGGGTCTTAGTTCATGTATACAAATGCGCAAGGTTCGGCAATAATGAGTTAAAAGTTAAGATTAAGTTAAAACGTTAAGTTAACTTTAATTAAGTTAGTTAACTCGTTACTTTTTTTTCCAAATTAACATTTAACTTCATAAGTTACTTTTTTATCAAGATTAACGTGTTTACTTCAAGTTAATTTTATTTCAAAAGTATCTAAATTAAGTTAATTTTTGTCCGAAGAATAATGCAAATTTTTTAATGGGTTTTTACTTTGATGTAAAATTTTAAATTTCCCCAGTAATTTTCTTGAGTGTAAAGAAAAACTATCTAATAAACCATATTATGTGTCTGGAATTTTTATTTTTGCAAATTACCAAATTTTAACTCTACACTAAGTTAAGTTACTTTTTTTTTCCAAAGTTATAACTCTTAACTTAACGAGTTAACAAAAAAAATACGAGTAACTTTTAACTTAACTTAACTTTATTATTTTAAAGTAACTTAACTCAACGAGTCAAAAAAAAAACCGTTAACTTGCCCAGCCTTGCAAATGCGGCATATTAAAGCAACTTTACGTGAGGCCAAGGTTCAGTACCAGATGAAAAAAATCATATTTAAAAAGCATACGAATTCTAGATTTATTTTTTAAAATGCAAATACCGATACAAATAAAAAATACAATAAACAAGATTCTTCATAAGTAGTTAATATGAAACCCAAAAATCACCGATAGTTTTTACGATAGTAGATAGGTATTCAGATGCAATGTTTATTGTAATAACAAATTATAGGTACGTATGAAATACAATTTTAGATTCTGAGGAAAGGGGTGAATGTATTGATTTTATAATAATGTGTGTTTTTTTTATTTTTTTTTTAAATTTTTTATTTTTTTATTTTTGTGTTTGTCATCACTATTTAGGACAGTAAAAATGCTTGAATATTCTTCAACAGTAACATTTGATGATAGGAAAGTGAATCTAGTTGGTACTTTGGGTGTCAAATGAAATTTTGACTGAATGTTTAGAATACTAGCATTTTCTATACACCATAACATTTTCCAAATATTTTGACTTATTTTGAGCTGTTTACGGACATTTTCTGTTTCCATTTTTTTAATTTTTTTTTCTATAAGTATCAATACAATTTTATTTGTTGGTTAAAAAAGCTTTAAAATTTAATGGAAGGCTCCTAGGTTATTGTTACAATAGCAGTTGAAAAACATTAAAAATATATAGGCACAAATTTTTTTATAAGCATTTAAATTTAAAATTTTGACAACATTTATCAAATTTAAAATTACAAGGTTCCACGTAAATAAGTAAATATATAAATTACTTTATTCACAATAATATTATCAAATATACTTAGTAATATCATAGGCTGACTGACCGTTTTCGCTCAGAATCGTTTTTCTTATGCAATAATATTATATTAATTTAACACCATCCATTACAGTGACCCACTTGAAACCTACTGTACAGCAGAGTGACATCCACTTACCCACCTTTTTTATTACTATTCTTATGTAAACGCTTGGCATACGTTTCTATACATCTATCATAGTTTAGGACTTAAGTTAGTATACTTCTTGCCATTTATGCAATTATTGTATACATGACTTACGTTTTAATACCATTAAAAAGATCACAAAAACTATATTATTATTCTGAGTATATAATTTACTCAAAATTTCAAAAAATGGACTTGCGTTAGTTGACTTTTGTGGTACAGATATATTATATTTTTAATAAAATATTCGATACGTGTGAATTATACATGGATGGAAAAAAAAAACACGAAATCATAATAATATTATATTTTAATAAAGTCAATGCCTACATTGACCATATTTATAATATTTATTATTAACATAATCATTGTGGTATAATACTATAATATAATATTATACATTATAACATTATTATGTGTAATAAAATATACATTATATTGTGTACGTGTGTGTGTGTGTGTATGTATAGATGTGTGCTATGTGCGTGCTGGCGATGAATAATAATTATCGTCTTCCAAACTTACTATAATGGACATATTATTATCGTTACCCTTTGTACAAAAAGTTAAATAACTCAAAAAATACTCGTTAGCGTTAATGTATCTATATTGTTTTACGTTACCTATAGAATTAAACATTATGCTTGTAATATAATAATGTCTGTAGGTCACTGGTAGGTTAAGTTATTTAGTAGCTTATAAGTTATAATAAAAACCTTAAATAATACATTTTTAAGCTTTTTGTCCCAGCAAACATTTTTTTATCAATATTTATAAAAAAAAATTATTAAAAAAAAATTTTTTCCCTCGATGATTGCCGTGATTTTTAATATTAGTGTAGGAATAAAATTATTAATTTTTATCGCATCCAAGATGATTGTAAGAACCGTTATTTGGATAATAAAAGTTGCTAAAAACTAAGCGCGACGGTTTGTTTGTCGTTGAGCGTGTAGCTACAGCTGCTGCCGCGTATCGTCTCAATAGCCGCCGAGCCGCCGCCGCCGAAACTGAAGAAAAGTAACGATTAGACCATGAGTCCCTGATTACTCCAGTACATTGTTTTTAGATTTAGTTTATTATTCTTATGTTTTGTGATCCGATCAACTCGATCAACCAGACCAACAATATTATTATTATTATTATTGTTCAGTTCGATATGAGTTTGCTGCCGCCTTGTTGCCTAACCTGCGTGGCGTCTCTAAACACTTTCAACGCTGCTGACGCGTATACGCGTCAACAGAGTTTATTCCAATGGGCCAGTGACGCGTTAATATACGCTATAATTAAATCAAATTTTTTTAATAAACTTTGAAACTAAGAAAGGCCATTAACAATGAACTATAAATTTAAAGGTATGGGGGGTTTTAATTTTATTTTTTCCGTTGTTTCTGAAATCACGGGGCGGCATTGAACGTACATGCAAATATACTTTAGACGTATCCGTAATTTTAATTTCAAACGGCCGTGGTCCAATGATTAAGATTAGTATTAACAATCGATCTTTTAATAGGAATAGAGAAATAATATGTTTATGTATAAATGTGTGATAACAGTAGTTAAATAAAATCAATAGTTAATAAGTATAAACGTACATTATGGCGTAATATTATAAATTATAATGGTGTATAATGCAAGAGGATACCGAATTATTAGTTTTACAATGATATGTGTTGTTGTCAAAACTCAACATTTTACCTGCAAATGCTTATAAGTTAAAATAAAACCATAGTCAAAACCTTAATATATTGCACTTTTCAGCTTTTTGTCCCAGCAGACTTTTTTATCAATATTTATAGAAAAAAATTATTAAAAAAATAAGTTTAATTTATGATTACCCAAGTAATACGTCTTTAGTTAAAGAATCATTTAATTCCTTGAAATTCCTCTGAATATCTAAAAAATATAAGAAAATATAAACACATGAGATAGGTATACTGTATAATAAAATACAATTAATTTGTTATACAAAATGTATTCTATATTTTTAAAATTCCAAGCATATTAATATATTATTACGAAGAAAAATACAACAATAACACGATAAAGTACAATTTTTTATTTTGAATGATATTTTGTAATGGTAAAAGAATTTATTTATCATTATATATCATTACATATTTAACATTTTATAAAATATTCAATTTTTATATCTAAGAATTGAAAATTTAAAACAAAGTTCCACGTATATATGTTATAATATTATATAAATTACTTTATTCACAATAATATCATCAAATATACTTAGTAATGACATAGGCTGCCTGACCGTCTTCGCTCAGAATCGTTTTTCTTATACATTGCTATTATATCATTAGATTAAAATTTAACACTATCCATTACAGTGACCCACTTGTTACCTACTGTACAGCAGAGCGACATCCACTTATCCACCTTTTTTTGACTGACGTGTTTTTAAATACTTAAATTCCATTAATACGCATGATTAATACTCATAATACAATTGAGATCAAGATTAAAATGTTTATAACCATTTCATTATTCGCAAAAGAAAATTGGAAACCGGTTTACAAAACCGAAACTGAAACTTCTTAATACCGGTATTGTTAAGTTGAAACCGAAATCTTAAAATTTCAAAACCGGTATACAAAATCGAAATTACCGAAATTAACCGAATTAACCGAAATTATTTTTGGTTTGTTTGTCTCTTAGTTACGGCTCTAGTGTACGTTGTAACATTATAGAAACCTTAGTGCTTCCATATCTAATGACATATTTTCTAACAGAATGTAACAGGAACATTTGTGTTGATCGTGATGGCCGTTCAGCGAGTAGCCGAGCTGCCGAAACTGAAAAAAAGTAACGATTAGACCATGAGTCCCTGGTTACTCCAGTACACTGTTTTTAGATTTAGTTCTTATGTTTTGTGATCCGATCAACTCGATCAACCAGAGACGCCAAGAAAACCCGGCGGCAGCGGGCTAATATCAAACTGAACAATAATAATTATAATAATTTTGTTGGTGTGGTTGATTTTGGGGTTGATCACAAAACATACGAACTAAATCGAAAAACAGGGTACTGGAGTAACCAGGGACTCATGGTCTAATCGTAACTTTTCTTCAGTTTCGGCGGCGGCGCCTCGGCGTCTATTGCGACGATGCGCGGCAGCAGCTGTAGCTACACGCTCAACGACAAACAAACCGTCGCACTGTTTAGCCACTTTTATTATCCAAATAACGGTCCTTACAATCACCTCATGGTATAATAGCAACTTTTATCATCTAAACGACGTTCATTATGATCACCTTAATCACCTTAGGTGCGATAAAAATTAATAATTTAATAATTTAATTTGTACACCAATGTTGAAGAAAATCGAAGCAGTTTCACTGCACCAAACCGTGATGACTGCGGTCATAAAAATTAAAAATTAAATAAAAATTTAAAAAGGTGGGCAAGTGGGTGTCACTCTGCTGTACAGTAAGTTACAAGTGGGTCACTGTAATGGATAGTGTTAAATTTTAATCTAATGATATAATAGCAATGTATAAGAAAAACGATTCTGAGCAAAGACGTTCAGGCAGCCTATGATATTACTAAGTATATTTGATGATATTATTGTGAATAAAGTAATTTATATATAATAACATATATACGTGGAACTTTGTTTTAAATTATAAATCCTTAGATATAAAAATTAAATATTTTATAAAATGATAAATATATAATGATAAATAAATTCGTTTACCATTACAAAATATCATTCAAAATAAAAGATTGTATTTTATTGCGTTATTGTTATATTTGTATTCATTATAATTTATTAATATGCTTGGAATTTTAAAAATGTAGAATACATTTTGTATAACAAATAAATTGTATTTTATTATACAGTATACCTGTCACCTGTGTTAATATTTTCTTATATTTTTTAAATATTGAGTGGAATTTCATGGAATTAAATGATTCTTTAACTAAAGACGTATTACTTAGGTAATCATATATTAAACATATTTTTTTCGATAAATATTGATAAAGAATGTCTGCTGGGACAAAAAGCTTAAAAGTATGATATATTAAGGTTTTGACTATGGTTTTATTATAACTTTTAAGCATTTGCAGTTAAAATGTTGAGTTTTGACGATAACACACATCATTGTAAAACCGATAATTCGCTATCCTCTTGCATTATACACCATTATAATTTATAATATTACGCCATAATGTACGGTTTATACTTATTAACTATTGATTTTGTCTAACTACTGTTATCGCACATTTATACATAAACATATTATTACTCTATTCCTATTAAAAGATTGATTGTTAATACTAATCTTAATCATTGGACCACGGCCGTTTGAAATTAAAAATACAGATACGTCTAAAGTATATTGGCATGTACGTTCAACACCACCCGTGGTTTCAGAAACAACGGAAAAAATAAAATTAAAACCACCAATACCTCTTAATTTATAGTTCATTGTTAATGGCCTGTCTTAGTTTCAAAGTTTATTAAAAATATTAATTATAGCGTAATTAACGAGTCACCGGCCCATTGGAATAAACTCTGTTGACGCGTACCTATACTCGCCAGCGGCGTTGAAAGTTTTAAAGAATCATTTAATTCATTGAAATTCCACTGAATAAAATTTATTTGTTATACAAAATTCAAATTTAACACCATTGATTACAGCGACCCACTTGTAACCTACTGTACAGCAGAGTGACACCAACCCTTTTTTATTTTTATTTTATTTTTTATTTTTGTTTCTTTTATCACGGATTGGTGCATTAAAACTACTTCGATTTTTTTCAACAGTATCTTGTTCGACAGGAAAGTAAATCTAGTTTGTGCATTCGGGAGGTCAAATTATATAATAATATTATTCTATTAATGAACTATATACAATTATTTTTTATTTTTTATCTGAGTATTATTATTTTTTGAATTCATAAGTTTGTGTTACAACAGTTAAATATAGATACACCAGCATGGCAGTATATCACCATAATATTATAGTGATTAAATATAACTGTTTATTTTTATAAGCTGTTACTTTTATTTGTTTTTTCAGTGTTTATTACATTTTTATGAAAAAGAATATTTTTGGATATAAAAAATTATTTTGATGAAATTATAGAGCATAGAGACATCTTATTTTCAAGATTTTAAACGCATATAAATCCTAGTTATAAAAAATAAATAAATAATGCGTTACAGGCAGTGGCGTAGCCAACGGGGCAAAGGGAGCCTTGCTGTTTGGTTTGTTCCGTAACACGAGTCTATTTATTTTTGATATTATCTCCGATCTCGTAATAATTCAGCAAATAACTAACAAGAGATTTGAGACCAGTAGTAAGTTATTTTTATTTAGTATTTCGATATTAAAAAATAATTTGAGATTTAAAATTTAAAATTACAATTTTTCTCATTATTTCACTAAATGTTAATATCGAAACTCATTAAAAGCGGGAGTACTTGTTCATTATCACTCGGCCAGTACACCGTATAAAAATTATTTTGCCCGCAACTCTTGTTTGTTATCGCCCTGTCATATAGTTGTATTAGGATGCCGTTATTGTTTCTACAGTTATCGACTATCTTGTTTAGCTCGTATTAGATGATCTATTTTAGGAAATAATTACACTATTTTTATTTTTTTTTTGAAACATGAAAGTAAAGGTAAACTTTGAAAAAATATATATACAGATTATACGGGGCGTTTCATTAAGTGGAAAACACTCATTATCTCATAAAGTATAAATGTTTTTGAAAATATTTTTTTACATAGTTTCAAATTGTTAAAAAAACAACGTTTTTACTAAAAAAATATATTTTTAAATATTTTTATTCTTATAATTTTTTAAGTTTTACTTTTTTGAATGACAGCATAGAGTTTCAATTTCATATTCCAATGCAGAATATTTTTCTAAGTATTTTGTTTCATAAAAATCAAATTTAGGGCGAGTAGTTTATGAGTTAGTATTTAAAGTTTAGATAGGTGGAGTGGAGTGGTATGGGGTTACCCAGTAAAATGTTTGTCCACTACTCCGATTGTTTAAACTTTAAGTACTTATAACTCATATAAAATGCCTACATTGACCATATTTATAATACTAGTCTGTACGTTGAGTTTAAGTTCAAACCACTATCGTTATAATATAATAATGTCTGAAGGTCACTGGTAAGTTAAGTTAGTGTAGTAGAGAAAAACGGAATCTCATACATTACGACGCTGAGCTAACATAATCATTGTGGCCACATGTGCCTGTGTGATGCCCACGAGGCGGTGGCGGATATATTATATATTATATATATACAGAGTGATTCTTTTATCATTAAAAACTCATTATTTCAAGAAGAATAAATGTTTTTTAAAATATTATTTAACTATTCCAAAACAGAATACTAATTGTCTAAGTATTTCGAAACATAAAAATCGAATTTAGGGCGAGTATAGACTATAGTGTATGAGTTAGAGTGGTACGGGTGGGTTTACCCAGCGAAATGTTTGCCCACTACTCCGCTCATCGGAACTAAAAAATTATAATAATATTTGAAAATATAGTTTTTTAATAAAAACGTTGTTTTGTAAACGACTTGAAATTATGTACAATAATATTTTCAAAAACATTTACACTTCTTGATATAATGAGTGTTTAATGATAAAAGAATCACCATGTATTGTGCTAGGTATGCGTTATGCACCGTTTGCAAGACGGAGATAACGCATGCGCGTGTATCGTCGTTCTCTCGAGCATTCAATAATCAATACTGTACAATAGTAAGAGCGGTACAAACCCGGTGGTCGTACTAAACGCGTGCCATATATTATATACAAGGAATATTCGTTCATAAAAAAAATAATATTATGAAGTAATATAATATTATACAAATCGTCAGGCCCAGATTTCAGGCCCCAGGGTGCATATAAGGTTGACAAACTTATTGTGGTATAAGGACACTCCTTCAGTAAAACAAACAAATTAATTATTAAATTAAACAATGAGGGCGTTAGCATGCTTGGTCAATAACCCTGTATAGTTTATATTTAGTTTGTACAGGGTACCTATAGTATCTTACGGTATATATATACATCGGCACTCGCTCGCTCGCTCGTAATCTGTCGTTTACGTGGAGGAGTCATGAGGGTTTTATTCATTTTTTTTTTTTGGAGGAGGGGGAATTTTGTGTTGGTAGTTTTTCTCTTTGTTGAGAAAACGATTTAAATTTATGTGCATCATATTATATGTGAACACTATACGATGATAATAATAATAATCATATACTTAATATTGTTCTCCGAGTGTAATTTAAAATTCGTCGCTATCTTGATCGTAAATAGTTTCGAGACGCTATCGGAATAAATTACAACCGCTGAATCGTCGTCAATAAGTGACTTTAATGCTTAATAATAATTAAATGTTTAATGCTATTCCAGTTGTTCTGTGGTCGTTGTTATTATTATTATTATTATTATAAGTTATAACATATAAAAATACCGATAAATAATGTAAATAAAAAAATACTAGAATAAGTGCTGCAGCAGTTTAAAATTATGAATGTATTAATTTTACAATGATGTGTGTTTTTTTAATTTTTTATTTTGTTGGGTTTAATTAAAACAAGGTTCCACGTAAATATAGGTCATTCTGTAACCAAAAAATCTCAAAAATATAAAAACTTGGTTTTTTTTATAGTTATTTTATGTTCCAATTTGGAGAAAATTACTTAAACAAGAATAATGATTTTAGTTATTTTGTTATAATTTTATAATAATTATTCAACTTACCAGCTAATATATAAATAATAAGTAATAAACTAATAATAATATAAATATAATATTAAATATCCACACTGACGAACCGTCACCGCTCAGAATCGTTTTTCGTATACAGTGATATTATATCATTGAATTCAAATTTAATAACATCCATTATACAGTAACCCACTTATAACCTACTGTACAGCAGAGTGACATCCACTTAGCCACCTTTTTTTCTTAATTTTAATCACAAATAATGACAAATTTAAAAAAAAAATGGAGATACGCCCATTTTGACTTAGGCCGTCGATATAATATTTTCTCGGCTTCATATGTCTGCACGTCCAGAAGTATAATATAACTGGTATAAATGTTACCAAAAATGTTGACAATTTAGGAAATTACGACAATTCCTAACAGCGGAAAGAAATGATATCATTGCCTAGGAATTTTTTTTTTATTAGGCATTGTTATCACATATCACTTTGTACTTTTATATATTTAAGAATATATTGTAAATATGAGTGATAAGTAGTAAGTATATAAAAGTTTCACACTTTCAATACTTGACCGTACAATGTGATCTAGAACCCGAGATTGTTGCAGGTTATGTGGGACTAGCTTTAAAATGTATCCAACTATTAGAACCATAACTAACTCGCAACGGCGACATGCCAAAAACCATTATGCTGCCACTATATACTGTCAATATTGTCCGTGTTCTAAAAATATCAGGTGGGGAAATGACTGATATCGATAAAATGGTTGGTTGGAAAATGTCATGGCTATCGCATATGTTGCATGATAAGTTTATTGTAATATTTATATTATGTTTTATTATAAGTATCCCCTACCTGCAGTTTTCGGACTTATCTAGATAATTATTTGTTCATCTTTTATCTTATCTAGATAAATAGTTACAAGGTATCTAAATGTTCATCTTATATAATTTTTTTACTCATATAAATGAATTCATCTAGATACATTGATAAAAATCGCGGAATTGTACAAACGCATTTAAATATTTATACAGATTCTCAAACCAAGTTTATGATTTATAAATAATGTTATTATTTTTATTTATAACATCGTTATTATTATTATGTTCCTAGTGCCCAACTAAAATATACCTAAATTTGAAACCCATTTAAAAAAAATTGTATCTATTTTTTATCTAGATAAAAAGTATTTTTCTTTATCTTTGTCTAGAGAAATATGAGTTAAGTTATCTTTTATCTCTATCTAGATACATTACAGTTGCATTATCTTTATCTTTATCTAGATAAAAAACTATTTATCTTATCCGAACACTGCCTACCTGTACATTAGAGCTCTGCATGCGGATTTTTAAAGTCCAAGCCTGTTCAATTTTTTTTTATATACATTTAGCCCGGCCCGGCCCGATTTATTGTAGTTAAACAAACGGCTTGATCCTGCCTGATACATTTTAGTTAAATAAGCAGCCCAGCCCGGCCTGACCCAATTTATTTTAGTTAAATAAATGGCCCGGTTCTGGCTGGACTGGCAATGTCACGGAAATTTGCCATGAGAAAACAAAAATGAGTAAAAATGCTTAAATTACACAAATTAAATTAAAATATTTAAAAATATATATATGGCATCTTTGCCTGATATCGTTAGCAAATGATAACATATACTAGGCAATGATATCATTTCCTTTCGCTATTAGGAATTGTCAACATTTCCTAGGGACTGTCATCATCCCCTAAATGTCAACATTTCTGGTAACATATACATAAAACCGTGTTAAAACTAGAGACGTACCGGGTACCCGGCAATAACTCAATGGCCGAGTAGATTACTCGATATCATAAATTTAAGACTCGGCCCTTACCCGGTACCCGTAGTTATACTAAATTTTTACCCGGTGCTTACTCGGTACCTGTGTAATACCTAAATTTTTACACAACCGTACAACTACAGTTTTACTCAACTCAAACCGGTAATTGGCAAAAGCTGATAATCTGTATTCTGTACATAAATATAGGTATATAATAATAATATGCTTATAATCTAAGCATATTACATATGCTTTGCGTATCCGCAATTAATGTAACGGGAAAAATCAAAATTATAATTTACTTTGGTACATTTAAGAATAACTGAATTAATTTAAAATACCAAGTTTATTATTATAGCTAGGTGCCTATTGCCTATTACCTAAACAACTAGTATTCGAGTTACACTTATACTTAATAGTGTAGGGACTTACTTAATTTATATTAGTATATAATTTATATATAATATTTAATTTATAAATGTATAACTATTAACTATATTAACTACCCAGTACTGTATGTTTAAAAAGACTGTTGAAATACACAGATATACAGAAGGTAAAGGTAAATAATAATAATATCGGATATATATAATAGTAGCTAAATAACCCAGTGGAAAAAAAATTTTGATAAATTAACTTCTTTTGGGTATAATTCGCTGTGCATATTGCGGAAGCAAAATCATAGTAAATTTTAATTTTTAGCTACCACGCGTGGCGTTGCCCGTGAGACTAACCTGCGGTAGATTGCGGTAGATAGCAAGGCGGGTGACAAAATAAAACCTATATTACTATTTTAATATAATATCTTTGTAGTTGAACAAAAATGTTTATATAGTGTAGCTATATTGCATCTCTTATTGTATAAGAAACACGATTCTGAGCGAAAACGGTCAGTCGTCCTATGTACTGCTACGCACGAACTACTGGGTAGTATTTCCTGTTAGGTACTAAGTATATTTGATGAAATTATTGTGAATAAAGTAATTTATATATTTACCTATTTACGTAGAACCTTGTTTAAAATTTTCAATCCTTAGCTATACAAGTTGAGCATTTTTACATTTTTAACTACATACCAATTATTAAATTTTAAATTTGATAAATTTTGTCAAAATTCAAACTTTAAATGTTCATAAAAAAAAAATTGTACCCATGTATTTTTAATATTTTTCTACTGCTGTTGTAACAATATATCAGAAGCCTTGCATTACATTTTCACGCTTTTTTACCCAACAAATACAATTTAATTGATATTATAGAAAAAAAAAACTAAAAAAATTGAAAACTGACAATGTCCGTAAACAGCTCAAAAAGAGTCAAAATATTTTCAACATTTTATGGTGTATAGAAAATGCTAATATAAACATTCAGCAAAATTTTCAAGTATCTAAAGTCATTCGTTTTTTATTACAACAAAATAAAAAAATCGTTACATAAAAAATCAAGTGAATATCAAATGTTGTAAAAATCTTAATTTCAAACGCTTATAAAAATTTAATTTGACTTTCTTCTAGAAATTTTTTGTTTGATAATGGTAGAAAAATGTATGAGGGATCTTGTATTACATTTTAAAATCTTAGAATTAAAAAGAAAAAAAAAAATTTTATGAATTCCTAACTCAAAATAATTTGCAAATTTTCGTCATTTTTACGTATTTTGTCAATATTTAAACTTTATATGCTTATAAAAAAATTGCGATTGGTGGATTTTAATTTTTTTTATCTGCCTTTGAAACAATAACCTAGGAGCTTTTTTAATCAACAAATAAAACTTAATAAATCTAAAAATTTTCAAAAGGCTTTATTCCAGCTTTTAGATTCTGAGCGGACCGATAAATGTATTTATTTTACAATGATGTGTGTTTTTTTTTATTTATTTTTTTTGTGTCTGTCATCCCCTTTTAGGACAAAACAATGCTTGGATTTTCTTCAAGAGTATCTTTTCTGATAGGAAATAGAATCTAGTTGGTACTTTTGGAGGGGTCAAAAGTAAAAATTTCCCAGTAGTCTTCAAAAGCGACGTGAAAAACAAAAGAAAAATTAAGAAAAAACGGGAATTTTACACAAAATCTGTTTTTGTGAAAATCGATTTTGGTTTTTGGTAGAACTCTATAATAAATGACCGTAGGTACATGCAATTTTTACTGAATGTTTATATTAGCATTTTCTATACACCATAACATTTTCCAAATATTTTGACTTATTTTGAGCTGTTAACGGACAAATTAATTAAATTGAAAAAAAAATATTATCTGAGAATTACTGTTACCTCAATACCATTACACATTTGATACATTTTAGAGTTGTATAGTTGTTTTATTTCTTGATTTATTAAAAGATTATGTTGTTAGTTTAACAATTAATAGAATACTTACTAGAAAAAATACTTTTTAAGAGTATTCAAATACAGATACCTGTTTTGAAAAGTATATAAAATACGCATATTTAAGTAATTAAAAAGTATTTGAATACTTTTGCTCAAGTAGGAACTTTATGAGATTTTATCATAGCTGATCTGAGTTCCAAAAATTGAACTTAGAAAACTTATAGATTTATAGTTTTTTTTAAATAACACTTGAAATCCTAACTTCGTCAATATTAGTCGTATTGACTTGAAGTCTTCAAGATACAACGCAGCCAATCTACGAGAACAAATTTATGTTCTCAAAAAAGTATCACGTATCGATCTTCAGATTGACAAAAGAAAATTTCCCGCCAAATTTATTTTTGAATAATTCAAATTTTGAACACATTTTTGAAACTGTCAAGGATTAAAAAACAAGAAAACATAACCAACTGTACCAAAATTCCTTACTAATTATACAAATGGCGATACCAATAAAAAAATTAATTTATGTATTTTACGAAAAATATTTATTTCCGTATTCAAATAATTATTGTATAATTCAAAAAAACTTCGAAATCAACATTTTTCAAAAATATAAACTGATCCCACTGCAGAATACCACTGAGATAGGTTAGGTTTACCATGGAATATTTAAAACATTATATTATTATATTATTATGTGCGTTGCGCCAGCACCGACCTTTAAAAATTTTTAAATTTTATTTTATAAATAATTAGCACGTACAAAAAAAAATTGCAATTAGCATGAATTTACATGACTAATTTTGTAATTTGCACGATATCAGTGTCCCCGGAATCACAAAAATCAACGGGGGGTGCTGGCGAGATACTGAAACATCAGCACCGCCCCAGAGTGAAATTGTTCAAATTTCTAAAATTGAACTACTCCATCATTTAGCACGCATTAAGCATAGATTTGCACAACTATCGGCAAAATCCACGTGATCGTGTTTTTTTTTATTTAATTTTTAATTTTTTTTTTATTTTTGTGTCTGTCATCACCTTTTAGGACAGTAAAAGTGCTTGGATTTTCTTCAACAGTAACTTTTTGATAGGAAAGTGAATGTAGTTGGTACTTTGAGGGGATAAAAGTAAAAATGTCCCAGTAGTTTTCAAAAGCGACGTGAAAAACAGAAAAAAAATTAAGGAAAAACGGGAATTTTTACGCAAAATGTGTTTCGGTTTTTGGTGTAACTCTAAAACAAATGACCAAATATTTTGACTTATTTTGAGCTGTTTACGAACAATGTCAATTTCCATTAATTTTAGTTTTTTTCCTTCTTAATAGAAGGCTCCTAGGTTATTGTTTCAAAGGTAGATGAAAAAAATTAAAACTCCTTAGTCACAGTTTTTATTTATAAGCATTTAAAGTTCAAATTTTGACAAAATACGGAAAAATCACGAAAATTAGCAAATTATTTTGAGTTGAGAATTAATAAAAATTTTTCTTTTTAAATCTAAGATTTGAAAATGTAATATAAGATTACTCATACGTTTGTCTACCTTAATCAAACAAAAAATGTCTACAAAAAACTTAAATTAAATTTTTATGAGCGTCTGAAATTTATATTTTTACAACATTTGACATTTGAACAACCACGTATCTATTTTAAATTTTTAAATAATTGCGTTATAATCTAATGCAGCGTTACTCAAAGGACTTATTTGTAAAGGATAGTAAAGGACGGAGGCATATTTATTGTTCAAAGTGCCAGCTACTTTTATGTTTAACAAAAAAAAAAAACCGTTTTTATGAATATCATCAGTCAAGTGTTATCCTAATTGTTTAACTATTTTTAATTTGTTTTTATTTTAGTATTTAATAAGGTATGTTGTATTTATTTACGATTTTATTATAATATTTCAAGTTGAATGTCAAGTTTTTATTTTTGTTGTTTTGATATTTAAAAATGTTTAAAGTCTTAATTACTTTTAATTTTTATATTTTGCACGTTACTAGGTATGTTGTACTGATCACATTTTTTTATAATATAATATTTTGAAGTTGAATGTTAAATTTTATTTTTTATGTTTTGATATTATAAAATATTGGAAGTATTTATTTTAAATTTATTCCGAACTTAACGCATTTGTTATAATTTTAGTCATGCACAGTAAAATAAAATGTCCCTATAATATTTATAATTTGGCAACGAATTTATAAAATAAGTTCATTTCCAGTGCACATTCTAATGTAACTATAAAGTTTAGGTCTATACTCAGCGCACATTACCATGTGCATATTATCGGGAGTATTCTGTGTTCTCGAAGCACATCGTGATGTACATTCAAAGATCTCTGTACCAGATTATCAGAAACGGATGAAAATCGACAGATTTTTTATTCAAAAAATAAATTAACTTAACTTGCCACAGTTAATGTTTTCACTAACTTGCCCACTTTTAGGTTTCGAACACGTATATTTTACGTCCGATGGAGGGCGTCGTTTCATACGATTAAAAAACTTACCTTATTATAGCATAATATCAGTTAAAACACAATGCGTTATCATTATGTCATATTCCGAAGACTTGTTTTCTTTTGGGTAAACGGTTTTAGAGTTTGCGTGATTACATATAACTTCCAATAAAAACTTCCATTTTTATATACATATTATATAGGTATATTCAACTTAAAACTCGTTTTCTGGAGACATTATATTGGAGTAGGTATATACGAATACAAGCAAGCGAATCCTCAACAATATAAACCTCCAAACTTCACATAACTACGGTTAAAATATTTGACAATATATAAACAATAGTATTTATAAGTATGTATTATATACAGAATTATTTATGTACCTATACGCAGTGGCGGTTCGTGGGTGCTAGTGGTTGGGGTGCGATTTTAAATATAATAACGGTAGCCATAGGTATAACAAATTGTTTAAATATACGAAAATATACCTCTTACCATGACAAAATAGATCTATTTTGTCATGCACCTTACTTTGTATATAGTCGCAGGGCGCAGTAAAAAATATAAATTAAAATAATCATAATAGCGATTAGCAACCGACAACGCTGTTAATTTTAAAAATTAATTACCCAATATAGTAATATACTAATATATAAATATTTTACTGTATGGACGACGCTGCCGGTCGTCCAATATCGGTATATAAGAACGCAGCTTAAACGTACCCGCACGCACACAACTGCAGCACATGGCTTATACATGCGTAATACGAATATTGTTCGGACGACGCTGCCGGTCGTCCAAACACTGGTCGTGTGTACATGCGTACCCATATGCTCCTGGTCTCTGAGAGAAATAACCAGAGAAACAAATTAAATGTTCGCACACGTCAATTATTAGACAAATGTAGACGTAATAGACAAATGTAGAGTTAACTAGTAGGTAATTCATAACTATTTTACTATATTTTAAAAATTTGCAATATTTATTAAAAATGTAAAATTAAGAATATTATACAATTAATTTTTTTCATTTAATTAATTTTAAGTAAGGGGCGCAATCGTCCCGTCGTCCAACCATGAGCCGCCACTGCCTACACGATATTATAGTAAATTAAAGTAAATTATACAAATGAATATACAATATTCGAAAAATAATCAATAAACGTCCGTGGTTTCGCAACTCTTGAAACACAAGTACAATACAAACCTACATAATTAAATTATTTAACATCACCAAATATGTTTGTACTCCGCAAACTTCTTTGTGCAGCGGGGTCGTCGTATAATTATTATTGTACAAACCACAAAGTTTGACGGTAATACAGGGATTCGAGAATCTTCTCATTAAAAGTTTTGAGTTTAGGTTTTTATCATTGAAAACTCATTATTTCAAGAAGTATAAATGTTTTTGAAAATATTATTTTACATAGTTTCAAGTCGTTTACCCAACAACCTTTTTATTAAAAAATTTTATTTTCAAATATTTTTATCCTTATAGTTTTTAAAGTTTTTTTCTTTTTTGAATGATAACAGAGTTTTAATTCCAAAGTTAAATATTAATTGTCTAAGTATTTCAAAACATAAAAATCGAATTTAGGGCGAGTAGTTTATGAGTTGTAAGTACATATTTAAACTTTTGATGAGCGGAGTGGAGTGGTTACCGCGCGAAATGTTTGTCCACTACTCCGCTAATCTAAACTTTAAATACTTATACGAGTAACTAATAAATTACTCGCCCTAAATTTAATTTTTATGTTTCAAAATACTAAGACAAATATTCTACTTTGGAATTAAAACTCAGTTATCAAGGTACATTACACTAGCACCACAACCTAAACTATTTTCTTCGAATTTGGTTCCATACCTTAGTAACCGATTAGTAACCATTCGTAACCGAAAATTTGGAATTCGTAACTTAAAGCAAGTACCAGGAAAACCGTTTTTCCCAACCAGGTGCTGATATTATAATCCTTAATATACTCTTTGAATATATTTTGATCAAGTATAACAAGCATATCCTTGATAAAAAATATTTTGGATAATTTTTTTAACATGAATATATTTTTTATTTTTATTTTTTAGCTTTATTTTTTTCATAATTTTAAATTAGTTTATTTTTATTTTTATATTTTAACTTTCTTACTAAATATAAAACAAAAATATATAAATCAATGTTGTTAAGTATTAACATAGTAATACCTATTTAATTTATTATTGTATCTAAAACTATTAAGCAGAGTACTAGCGTAAGAGACGGCCAATGAAAAAATTCTATGGGGGCCCCCCAGGTTTCTGCTTTGTATTGTAATATTATATATCAGAAAAAAAAGGTATTTTTACAGAAGTTAGAGATAATAAGTTTGAAGATGTATAGAAAATATTATCAGAAAAAAAAGGTACGAATTTAAAGATTAAAGATTTAAAGATTAAAAACTAATATTTTTTTTTATTTTTTTATCTATTAATATAAATAATTTAGCTTATCGGAAAACTAAACCCCGCTAACTTTATAGGCCGCGCGCAGCCGTACTTTGTTCCCGGCGGGCCCGCCGCAGCGGAGATATCGTGCAAACCGAGTGCCGCCGTCGCGCGTGTTTATCGATAATTTTTAAGAATATACTATATATAGGCATAAATACATGCGTCGAAAAGTTTGATTTTTTTTATTGATATATTTACATGTCTTTTTTGATTCAATTAACCGCGTTATTATTATATTATATTTGACTGCCTTTTGTCCTTTTGACTACTCGGTCACGCCGTGGCATCCTTATATTGGTATTTATATATTTGATTTGGCATAAATATACACGGTATAGCCACTGTATCGGTCTGTAGGTAGGTAGATGTATATAATATTACAATAAATAAACGTATAAATATTAATTATATAGTAAAATATCCTAGCTCAAGTCGAGTCGACTATACTATAGCTTATAGGTATATTTAATCATGAGCATAAAATCAAATTAATAACTAACCTACATGTATACTATATGACTTAAAGAGGATCTATTTATTTATTAATATATATTATATAGTAACTGTAGCAGTATTTGTATGCTACATTAAATTATTAATTACCAAAATAAGAAAGTGGCTATTTGATTACCTCAACCAGTTAACTCACCTGACAACTGTAATATTATATTGATATGTATGTATTTATTAGTTCATATATCATAGGAAGGTACAATATGTTTTTTAGGGTTGTGTAGTATATAATCGTTTGCATTGAGTGTAGTTATATATGTAGTCATTCGAGGTGACTGACCTGCTAGACACTCAAAAAAATTCGTTGGCTTTATGATTTGCATGAACACCCGAAATTTTTTAAATTTTTTTTCACGTAATTTATTACTTATTTTTGCTTTTTTGGTGACAGTAATGAACGTTGTCCGCGATCCGACGCAGTCTGATTGCATACCTGATGACGTGACCCGGCCATCGTAAATTGTCCGCTATCCGACGAAGTCAGATACCCAACCGCTATTACTACGCCGAATGAATGTCATTCGAGGTGACTAACCTGCTAGACATCCAAAAAAATACTGCGGCTATATGATTTGCATGGACGCCCAAATTTTTTTTCATGTAATGTCGCGTTTTCTCAACGGAGAGCTAGTAATAAATAAATAATACAATTTTCTGGAATAATATGCGTGGGATGACATTGTAGAAACATTGTGGAAACATTGTAAAAAATATTGAACGCCAACTATCAGAATATGTGTATTAGGACTTAGGAGCAGCGACTACCACCGTCCTGCGACCCTGGTACCTACTACCGTAAAATGGGTTTACTTGGGACATTTAGATAACTTGAATACAAATGATATTATACAATTATAAATGATAAGATTAATTGAGCAGTAGTAATGTTTTTATCACAACCGTATAATCCATAGAGTGGTATTTATTTATTGTCATTTGTCACTTAAGACGATCGTTTTGCTGTCCTCACAAGACGTGCTCACAATTAATATTGGAAATACTTATTATTTAAATATAAATACATATTAAGTAGATAATTACGTGTTATTAAACCATGTTAACACTTAGTGTACACGCGGCTTGCTATTAGTTGAATGTAAATGTAGGTTCAAACATTAGTTGCAGCAACTACTCGTAAATTATATACAATGTTTTATTATTATTAATTATATGTAATTTTTGCTGTTATCATTAAATGCTGGAATAAAAATAGTTTTTGTGGTAACTTAATCGTGTACTTTTACCACTATGTGGTATTGTAAAGTAATTCAAACTGACCAAGTTGTGTTTTATTTTGTTTTTAATGTAATTTTAAATGAAATAAGTGACTAATTACTCTAAAAAAAATTTATTATATATATACATATATTTTAAATGTATGTATATTTGAATTATGAAAAACGAACAACTAACACAGTTGATTGACTCTTAAGTAGCTAAAAAGAAAATATAAAATATAAATTTATGGAATGTACTAACGTATATTGTTGAAATTACTTAATTTATAAATACAAATATAATGATACTAATTACAGTTAAAATAACTTATAAGATACTTTATTAGATCGCTATAAACTTAAAACTATCGACCCGTTTGAAATACTAGAAGTATTGAATAGTTTTATTTTTATTATATTTAATGACTATTCCATTATAATATTTCAATTTTAAGTTATTACGACGTGGTCTTTATAAAGTACAATCAGAAAAAAAAGGTATATTTACGAAGAACTTTGTATTTATATTTAAAGATAAAAACTAATATATAATTTTATTGATTAGTTTATTTATTAATCTATTAATATAAATAATTTAGTTTATGTATGAAGATATCAATTTCTTCAGATTTTTCATCTTACCCCCTTTGAGGACTTCCTGCGTCTTAACTCGGACCTTATTCGCGTTCTCCGCTACATTTACAGGCCGCGTGCGGCCGTCCTTTGTTCTCGGCGGGCCCGCCGCGGCGGAGATAACGTGCAAACCTAGTACCGCCGTCGCGCGTGTTTATCGATAATTTTTTTAGAAAAGTCGAGTTTTACCACTTTACGTCGCGTAGGTATTACAGGCACAAATACATGCGTCGAAAAGTTCGATTTTTTTATTGATATATTTACATGTCTTTTTTGATTCAATAAACTGCGTTATTATTATATTATATTTGACTGCCTTTTGCCCTTTTGCCTACTCGGTCACGCCATGGCATCCTTATATTGGTATTTATATATTTAATTTGGCATAAATATACACGATATAGCCCCACTGTATCGGTCTGTAGGTAGGTAGATGTATATAATATTATATTAAATAAACGTATAAATATTAATTATATAATAAAATATCCTAGCTCGAGTCGACTATACTATAGGTATGTTTAATCATACAGTCTAACCTACATGTATACTATATGACTTAAAGAAGATCTATTTATTTATTAATATATATTATATAGTAACTGTAGCAGTATTTGTATGCTACATTAAATTATTAATTACCAAAATAAGAAAGTGGCTATTTGATTACCTCAACCAGTTAACTCACCTGACAACTGTATTATTATATTGATATGTATGTATTTATCAGTTCATTTATCATATGTAGGTATATACAATATGTTTTTTTAGTTTGTGTAGTACCTATATCGTTTGCATTGAGTGTAGTTATATACTACGGCGAACGTCATTCGAGGTGACTGACCTGCTAGACACTCAAAAAAATTCGTTGGCTTTATGATTTGCATGAACGCCCGAAATTTTTTAAATTTTTTTTCACGTAATTTATTACTTATTTTTGCTTTTTTGGTGACAGTAATAAACGCTGTCCGCGATCCGACGCAGTCGGATTGCATACCTTATGACGTGACCCGGTCGTCGCACATTGTCCGCTATCCGACAAAGGCGGATTGCCTACCCGGATAACTGAGGTTACTGCCCTTCTAGACACCCAAAAAACACGGCGGCTATATGATTTCCATGGGTGCCCGACTTTTTTTAAATTTTTTTTCACGTAATGTCGCTTCTTCGGCGGTAGTAAAGAACGTTGTCCGCGATCCGACGCAGTTGGATTGCATACCTGATGCCGTGACCCGGCCTTTCCATATTGTCCGCTATCCGACGAAGTCGGATTGCCTACCCGGATAGCTGAGTTGACTGACCTGCTAGACACTAAACAAATCGCGGCGGCTATATGATTTTTTTTACGGAATTTCGAATTTTCGGTGGCATATCCCGGGGTACCACGTTGAACCGCAGTGGTCCTAACATTATCACCAGACCTCCTTATCACACACCAACCGGCTCGAGACCGACGACCAGACCAAAAGACCACTGCAGCTTCCGACATCGGTTAAAACTCTTCGCCAAGTCGGGGGGTTTGGGAGTCTCCCCCAGCGACGCTCGGAGAGCTAGTTTTATATAAAATAAAGATGTTTTTTTATCTAAAAAATTATTTTTATTTTTTATTCAATAAAAAAATTGATTTAAAAATAATTATTTAAAATAAATTAAAAGTTTAAAAAAATATTTAATTTTAAAAAGAAAAAAAAATAATTAATTAATATTTTATAATTATTTATTTTTAAGTCCTTAACTATTTATATTTATATAAATACTGTTTATTTATTTATGTGATAAAAATTATAATAAATAAATATAAGATCTTTATTTTTTTTCAAATCATGGAAATTCAATTTCTTTTCCAATAGTTTATGAATGGTACCTTAGCGTAACGCACTAATCAAGTGCTACTAAAGAATATTTTATTTTAATGAAACAGTTAAGTTAGTTCTAATTTTCACAATTTAATACAATACATTATTTTAGCTTAATTTATATTTTACTTAAACAGAAGGTAAAAACTTTATTTTTTATTGTTATTTATATTTTAACAGTGGCACAGTGTAGAGCACTACTTATTATGATTTTTTTTTTATATAGATAACTTACAAATAAAGGTATACTTAATTTTATAGCAAAAGTTTTCATATAGTAATTACTATAAGATCTTATAAAAATAACAACTAAGGTATCTAAGTAAAACAAAAACTATATTAACAAATATATTTTAAATTTAAAGCAAAGCAACGAATGATTTTGTTTTTAATACGAAATAGATAATTATTATATACCGAGCTGGATGAAATCCCAGTCGCAGCCGGTCGAAGCGTGTTTAATAATTGGTGTCGTGACCGATATTACTCAAAAGTCAAAAATTCAAATTCAAATATACAGTCGTTATTGTACACACGACCGATGACTTCTTCATCTGCAGACATGCAATGACCAGTAGCAGCTGAAAAACGCCATTCTAAACGCCAAACGATTTCATTATTCGAACGCGTTATTATATTTTATTTTCCTCGCATCAGCTCGCCTGCAGACTGGTCTGGCCCTACTTATTCGATAATTGTTGTAGTGGCTGTGATCGATTTATGTACTGTATTGACAAAATAGGTATCTATATGTTATATTATAACAATATTAATAAATCGTAATATCAAATACATACATAATATAATCTCAATGCTACTAAAAGGGCAAATTTTAAACGTGCGAAAATCTGGCGGGCCAGAGAACATAGAAAGCAAAAAAAAAACCTAATGTTAAATAAGTATAAATAATATAACATTATTTACATTTAATAGTTCAATACTAGATAAGAATTTATATCTACGTTTTATGATAAACATTATATCGATTTTAATAATTTTATAAATATAATCAAATAAAATACAGAAAAATCTTAAAATTTTATATTTTTATAAACTAAATTGAAATGTAGCACGGGCCAGTGAAAAATGGTACGTGAGCCGGATGCCAATAATCGCCCATCCTTGATCTATATGACTATATTATGAACTTATATATTGCACCTATTTTCGTATATAATATTAGGTATAGTGTTGTAAGCCAACTCGTACAAGTGACTTACAGCAGATTGAGGAATATTACACAGGTGTAAATAATTCGTAGACTCGGTTGAAATTCTAATTGTATGTATTTATAACTGTTCTCTCCAGTGAAAATATTCCAATACAAGTCCAAATTTGGTTTTAAACCCCTGCTAAAAATTTGTTCCGTATTAGACTTGCTTAGATAATCATATTTAATTTTAATAATTGAAAATATTTTAGTATAACAATAGTTATGCGCAAACAGACTATAAAAAAATACATTCATAAATCAAAGATAACAAAAGCGACGAGCAACCCACTTACGCCAATTATATTGCACATTCACACTGATAATATACTATGATAATGACCTATGTTCGGAAAAAAATAAAATAGGACGCAAAATCGTAAATTAACTATTAACTATATTTCTCCTTAATCGACTTTTGATATTTTGTTGTAATTCAAAACCGATAACCGTAGATACCAACAATTTTCTGAATTTCACTAAATTTTTATTTTATTATATTCTATAAATAATAACATTCTAAAAATATTTCAACTCATTGAGCTATTTATTGGCCTGAAGAATGTTCGAATATTTTTGGTTTTTGTTTTTCAATTATTGTCTATATAAAAAGTTAAAACGCTGAAAAATTTAATATAAGGTTTCTTACAAGATTTTATTATAGGTATTTTTTATCAGCATTTTAAATTCAAATTCGTAAAAATCAAAAAAAAATTTTAAATTATTTTGTAGTTAATGATAGGGCTTGAAACCAATTGAAATAATTTCGGTTAATTCGGTTAATTTCGGTAATTTCGATTTTGTATACCGGTTTTGAAATTTTAAATATACTATACTATATTAATATTACGTATTTCAACTTTGAGGAGAAACATTTATTTAAATATATTTCTTTAGATAACATTATTTTAAGCATTGAGAATCCTATCAGATATATTCATCCACAATCAATGATTTTATACAATCACTAGGTATATTGATTAGTTCCAAAAGAACTTATTTCGAATCCAATTATTATAGTTTTAATTGTCATGTTTTATTTTTGAAAACCAGTAATTAATTTAATCGTAAATACATTGCACTGAGGATTATCTTCAATAAAATTCATAAGCGAGGTCAATTAAACTTAATATTTATTAAATCGAAAAGTTAAGAAATAATATTTATTATCATTTATTAATATATTATTTTATTATTTATTAATATAAATAGTTTATTTTATTCTTAAAAAAAAAAAAAAACAAATAAAAACTAACAAACTTCAGTTCTTCTAAAATGAATACCCTAAAATCTATGTAGTAAATAAAATTAAGTGTTAGTCGATGATAAAATTAGGCAATACATAATATATTTTATCTGCTTAGTCCCTTTTTATCAGACCAATATTTTTTAGCTGAAACTAAATATAAAAAATAAATGTTTCTCAAATAACCCGGGTTTACGGTACGTAATAAATCGTAATCATTAATTACTTCAAAAAAAAAAAAAAATATTAAAATATAAAGGCATAATTAATTTGTTTTTAAGTCAAAATATTTTCCTGAAAACCCACTAATATACTACATTGAAATTATGTTTATTGTTTATATATAATGGAAAGTTTAGTGTTGAGTCCTTCTCATATTTTTCAGTTGTTCACAATTAGTTTGATGACAATCAAAGAAGTCATGTTCCTAAAAGAAGGAAATAATACTTTAATTATTATACAATATAACAATGATTTAACAAATAGTGTATTCAAATATTCTTACTCGGCATTGATTGGAACAGTATTGCACTGCTTGACATTTACTGCATAAAAATACTGCGGAGTTGATACAATTTCTCGTGTGGCACTGAAAAAAAATAACAACAAAAATGTTTTTAGAATATTAAAATAAATTACTATAGTATTTTTTTATACTTAGATGTTTCTAAATCCAAATCTAAAACTAGTAGTTTCTGAGTAATTGAAATGTATATATTAAGAATAAGAGTCCATAAAAATAGTTCTACAAAAGTATAGAATGTATGTAATGTATAATTAAAACTAATTATATTTATAAAGTTTTAGAAATATGAAAATGATAATAGATTAATATTAATTAAGTAAAATATCGTGGACCAAATATTTTTGATGCACAAAGTTAAATAACTCAAAAATCAATCAAATTTTAGATACTTTTTTCAAAAAAGGCTTTATCCAAACAATTTATAGGAAGAAACAAGTTTTTAATGATAAAAATATAATAGCTTATTCTCATACTCAGGATTATTTAAAAAAAATAATCAACTGAATTATTCGATAGTCGGTATCCGACCAAGTCATTCGTTAGTCGTAAATTTAAATAATTTGGTTAACCATCAATTATCTGGTATTAGTTAGTTAGGACCATAAATATTTTTAAAAAAAGTGGGTAAGTGTACTCTGCTGTACAGTAGGTTAAAAGTGTGTTACTGTAATGAATGGTGTATACATTTTAATTCAATGATATAATATCATTGTATACGAAAAACGATTCTGAGCGGAGGCGGTTTATAAGCCTAGGATATTTTATATTATATTTAAATGTTTATTATTAATTCGGTAGCTGATGAGTTGAATAATGAATATTAAATACATATTATCATATTTAAATATTTGTATATAATTATACACTTGAAAAGTTTCAAGTACCCACGAATAATATTTTTAAATTACAACAAAATTACTAAATCGTTATCAAATTTGAACTTAAAATACCTAACTATAAAAAAGATGAGCAAGTGGATGTCGCTCTATTGTACAGTTGGTTACAAGTGGGTCACTGAATAATGGATGGTATTAAATTTTAATTCAATGATATAATATCATTGTATAAGAAAAACGATTCTGAGCGGAGACGATATGTCAGTCTAGGTTTAAGACATATTATATACTTATCTATGGTATTAAAAAAATAATTAACCTATAATTCCTATAAATTCCAAATTAATCATATCACAATAACTATTAGGTACTTATAACGCATTATACATCAACAACAAACCGTGATACTATCATAGATATATAATAGTAATATAGTATAATTAAGAAGTTTCAAGGACCCACGAATAATATTATACAATCACAACAAAATTACTAAAAAATATATTCTAGGTTTTTTAATATGTAATTTCGTTCAAATTTGAACTTAAAATGACTATAAAAATAAACTGTGTTATGTATATTATAGATTTTTTGGTAACATAATCAACTACTTACGTGGAATCTTGTTTTAAATTCTCAATATTTGGATATAAAAGTTGAACATTTAACTACAAAATAATTATTCAATTTTAAATTTGATAAATTTTGTCAAAATTCGATCTTTAAATACTTATAAAAAAAAATTGTGCCTATGTATTTTCAACTGCTATTGTGACAATATATTATCAGAAGCCTTGTATTAAATGTTTACACTTTTTGGCCCAACAGATAAAACTTTATTGATATTCATAGACAAAAAAAAATTGAAATATGAAATTCTCTTTTCCACTTAAAAAGATGCTGAAGTTAAAAATCCAAGTATTTTATCAATTAGTCTTCGTTTACATAAACATGAATAAGAATAAAAAATACACGCCATTGTAAAATCAATACATTCATCGCTCCGCTCAGAATTTATGCAATTGGAAGCATGTTACTACTTACTACCTAGTACTTGTAACATGAATTTTTGAAAACCACAAACATGAAATAAACTATAAATTAGCTAGTGTAGCACTTTAACAGATTATATTGATCGATTAAATATTTTAAACTCGTATTATAACACAGCTTTTTTTCAAAATCATCTATTCACAATCTGATATTATATTATAAAAATAAGTATTGTTAAGTGTTAGTATACAATTTTATAGATATTGATGAATTTTAAATACCTTGAGAAATAATACTGGCTTTAGTTCAACTGCTGTATTATTTAATACGGTTGGCTCTGGTTGAGGATTATTACCATTGACTTCTGCTTTCATTTGACCTGTTGACACCTCAACCAATTGATATTGTTTAACACCGTGTACATTAGTGCTATCTTCTGCTCTATAAAGATGACTGTTTGCTACGGATTTTTTATCTTGTATTGGTGGTTGTGACGCCACAAATGTTGTTGCTGTTGGCATTAATGTTGTAGTTTCCGACAAAGGTATAATATATATACAATATTGTAAATTATTGTAATTAACATTTGAAATTTTGGCCAATACCGACGGTGTGAATCATAAACAGCGTGTTTGCCGTATTATTTAAACAACAACATAAAATATCATAAAATGAACCTAAATGTATTCAAAATGTCATTGTGACATTGTGTACCTATATAAAATATAATAATAATCGTAAAAGTTTATAATTCCCATTCCCTAACAATAAAATAACTAAAATCTTTATTCTTTGTTTAAATGTATAGTTTAGTCCAAATTTTAACCTAAAATATCTATAAAAAAAATTGTGTTTTAACAACCTACAAAATAATTTTTATTGATAAACTTGGTCTTTAAATATTCTTATAAGAAAATCGTGTTTATGTAACTATAATATATTTGAACTGCTATAACAAAAACATATGAGGTACATTGTATTACATTTTGAAGTATTTTGACCAAAATAAAATTTATTTATAGATATTTAAACATAACAAATGTCTATAAATAGCTAAAAAAAAAACTGTAGGTAAAATATAAATATTTTTAAAATTTTACCATGTATGGAAATGCTAAAACAAATATTTATGAAAAATTTAAAGTATATACGGTTACGTCTATGAACTTGACCCACCCACTTTGTCTGATCGTTCCAGAACAAGCACTGGTAGTTAGAAAATAATACCAAATATATTTCTGAAGTTGGCAAATCAAAGTTCTTTTTTTTGCGAATTTTTAAATGATTCAATAAAAAAATCAAAATTTAATAAAAAAATCTATGTTTGATAAAAATGTGTATTCAATAAAAATAAATATGGATTGAATAAAACAAATCTAAAACATATCTAAAACCAAACTAAATAGAAATAAAACAATTTGAATAAAAATCTAAATCTAAATAAAAAAACAATTTAGATTTGTTATTGAATATATTTTATTACATACGAAATGTAATTAGATATGAAAAAAAAGCTTACTGGTAAGTTCCATCTGGATTTTTGGCTAGGATCCATAGTTGATTTATTTTATTTGAGTTGACAGGGCTTTGAATGGTTTCTGTTACAGTTGATGAATCGACAGGATCTTTAAATATTGAATTAATGGAATATTGAGAAATAGCATTATCGATTAATATTGCCAGGTCTTCTTTCGAATCCGTGGTGACAGCCTTAATAACTGCTTGAAAATATTCCAGGCTATTTTTTGGTGGCACAAAAAACAATGGCATGCGATTGATGACTCCGGGGACAATAACCTGACTGTCTTCAATTTGAGTTATTAAATCGATGCAGTTAGGTCGAAATGTCTTTGAATTAAACAATGAAAACATTTGTGGATATTCACTGTTCTCCAAACTATCCTTTAGTAAAAGTACCAAATGTCTGAAGATGCTACCTTTTTGGAATTTTGGCTTCAAAACTTAATGTACACTTAATATACTTAGAAAAAAACATTTGAAATGCTAATTCAAATTCCGACTCTTCAAAAGATGATACAACTTCTTTAAAATTTTTCTTCAACTTTTTTTCTAGAAATATTTTATGGCGTTTGTTTAATCGGCTGACATCGTATCTTTTTTTAAGTTTTTCAGCTTCAGATCCTTTATTCAAAGATTTAATTATTAGTTCTTTGTGATATTGGTTAGACATTTCTATTATTTTGATAATATTTGCAATAACGACAATAGTATCATTTACGGATTTGCAAAAATACTTTTTATATAATTTTTCAATTTTAATTAAATACTCTCTATTAATTTTGTTGACTTTTAAAACGTGTTTAGCTCCATTTACTTTAAGTCCGCTTGTAGAGAGTTTAGCAGCTGCTACTTCTTTCATGTCATTTATTATATGATTGGGTTTTTGAACAAAATTGATCATTTTCAGCCATCTTATGCATTGATCTGCATTCATCATTTTATTAATATCCTTGACCCAGATACTTGGTTTTACTTTTTTAGCTGAAGCATTTTCAGATTTGGTAGATTCTTCGCAACCTATTTCCATGGATACCTCTTCAGTAGAATCAATTTCTTTAATGGGTTTTAATGAAGGTTTTAATTGTGATTTACATTTTTTAGTCTCACCCTCTCTAGGTAATACCAATTTTAAAACATCGATTCCATTTGTATCCACCTTTTGTTTATTTTAAGCAGGCTCATCGTCTATAGATGTATTTTCTTTAGCTATTTTAGACCTATTTTAACCTAACCTAACCTTTAGACGTTCTAACATCTGTAGACGTTTTAACATCATTAGATTTTTTACAATAACTTGACCTAACATCGATTTCAGACGTATTATTTTCTCTAGATATATTACCATCTTCTTTGAGAATATTATCTTTTTTTTTAATTATTACACTTAAATAAGTATTTTGATATAAATGTCATATAGTTATTATTCATAATATTCTTGTGTTAAAAAATGTATTATTAGTATTTAATTATACACTATTTTAAAAGGTTCCTATACAATTATTTATTTAAAGTATAAATTACATACAAATTTAACTCATCAGTTATGTTACGAAATGATCAAAAATCAAACCAAAACAAATGCTTAATAGATTAGTTGAAAGGTTATAAATTATAATGTAGTGTGTGGTCTATTCGTTGTACTATTTAAGATACGGTTTAATCGATATGTTCATTGTTCGTCTAAACGATGATCCACCGTCATAATAATACTAGATATATTACTACTTCTTACATTATGAAAGAGAACTTCCAGAACAAACAGTTGTGGTGAATATATTTTATTATTATTATTATTATTGTTATTATTCGTCGTCAATTTATCAAAATTATACATTTTAAAAAGTTTTTAGTCTTTAAAAGTTCGGTTTGGAATAAAAAAAAATCGTATAGAATATTTAGCATTTGTTTGGTTCGTCCTCAAGCTTTAGTTTCCGTATTATCACTATAGTACATAGTACTTAATCATATATAAATATTAAGACAAACTTACAATTTATAATTTGATATATCTTCTGCAGTTATTAATTGTATCAATGAAACTTTACATGTTTTAAAAATAATACCGTCAAACAAGCTATCGATATCTTTTTTAAAATACGTATACTTTCTCGATCTGAAAAAAAAAATATCAGTATAGGATTAGATTATTATAAATATAATGTTCACATTCACTGTATATATTTTAAATAATAATTGTTATTAAAAACAGTTTTCCATTATTTAACAACTAATATTATTCCAAACCTATAAAAACTTATTTTGTTTCAATATTGAAAGTGAAATATCAATGCTCGAAGTTTTAATTTATAATATGTACCTTGAATACAATCATCAATATTAATAATGATAATTAACTAACATAAATAAACCTAAGGACTCGAAAATTATATAGGTAAATAGCATGCCTAATAAAATATTGATGAATTTATATACAGTCGACAATAGCTAATAAGTATGCAATTGTTTAAATGTTTTATTTTGGTGTTATCTACTTCCTATATGGAACATATCATGATTATTAAATTTAATTGAAAATATTCAAAATTTAACTTATTATACGGGACCATAACTAAAGTAAATGTGGAGAATTGTTAACTTAAAAATACATTTTCTGTTCAAATTTATATCTATTCCTATCAAAACTTGGCAGCATGCCTGCATATGACATTCATTATATAGATAACACATATATAGTAATTAGTAGTATATATAATATGATAAATATTGATAAGTTTATAATGCTGTTCAGTGTTCTAAATTCTAATGTAAGAGTTCAGTAGGTATACAATATACATGTATAATATTGCATACCTACTTGTATCATTTAAACATTAAAATATTTAAAAAAATTTGAATACTATTTTAAATGTATAATACCAAAGGTTAGGTATACATATAGGTACCATACAATTATGAAGGTAATTTATGACAATTATATGTAAATATAAAACTTATTTAAAAATAAAACAAAATTTATTAAAATACTGAAATAATTCACACATTTCATATAATTACAGACACATTAGAGTTTACAGAGACTCAGATTAATTCTACAGGCGTTCACGCGAAGGATGAACAAAGAACAGTCGATAACAGAAATGCTATGGTTCTACGTGACCGGAATACACTTAAGAAACCGGACAGGTACAATATGTTCAGACTTTTATTGCTAACTGTGTCAATCCATTGAATTATAACGAGTCAATTACTGGGTCAAACATAAACGAATGGAAAAACGCTATGATTGACGAAATTAATTCATTGCATGAAAATCAGACTTGGATTCTAGTCGATTTGCCACAGGATAAAGTTGCATTACGGAATGCATGGGTATTCAAAACCAAATATAAAACTGACGGTAGTATAGATAAATTTAAGGCCGGGTTGGTCATTAAAGGTGGTTCACAGAAATATGGTATAGATTACCATGAAACATTTTCACCAGTGGTCAGATACGAATCAATAATGGCGATTTTCGCAGTAGCAGCTGTGGAAAAATTAAAACTACGACAGATTGATATCAAGACAGCATTTATGTACGGATATCTACAGGATGAAATATACATGTTACAACCAACGGGTTATGAAGACGGTTCGAATAAAGTATTTAAACTTCAATGAAGTCTTTATGGGTTGAAACAAGCTCCAAGATGTTGGAACAAACGATTCAAAGATTGTTTGAATACATTTGGTTTACAATCAAGTGAAGCAAATGTGTGTGTATTTAAAACTTATGTCTAGGGAGCGGATGTTTATGCTTCAAAAAAATTTAAAAATATGCATGCAATTATGCTCTAAAATGTATAAAAATATGCTTTGAATTTATTAAAAATATGCATCAATAACATTTTTTTTCTGAACTTATTTTGTTTATTAAAAATTAAAAATATATAGGTATAAAATTATTATTCTTGAAATTAAAACTTTAAAAAGAACTGTTGGTGAAATGTTTGTTAATCTGAAAATAATATGCATATACATGGGTAGATATTAGAAACCAAGTACTAACTAAGCATTAAATGATTTGAAAACATACCTAGTAATTGGGAGTTGGACTCGATAATCAATGTTTTCTTTAAATTATCAAAAGTACATTTTATTCTGTTATCCGATAACATGTCTAGAAGAACCCACTGGTGAAAACTGGCTATTCCCACCACCACCACCGCCGTCGGGACATTTTGATCTATTAATTATGCATGTCGAGTCTGTTAATATATTAGTATATTACGAAAAACTTCAAATATGCACTAAAAGCATGATGAATATAAAAATATGATATGGCTACTGCGGTATCTAGGCCCGGGTGTCGACACAACTCGGTTAAGTGGCCCGGGGGGGGGGGGGGGGGGGACGACGACGACAAAAAGGAATGTGTCGGTCTCTGACCGGATAGAGTCGGCGACGGAGGTGGAGTTGGTCGTCTGTATTATAGGCCGGTGGAACGCGGCGATCACTGGGCCTTGGTACCGTGTGCGGTGGGCGTTGCTGTTCGGACGGCGTGTATACGGACGATTTACCGTGTACGGATCCGCCGGCTGCTTGCTACGATCCTGATCTTCTGGGCGTGCTGTGCGGTTGTCAACCGTGGGTCTGCGGTTCGTCGGCGTGTCACGGCGGGGCTCTTGGTGCCGGGTCGTGTACTGACGTCGTCGTGGCTATGTGGTGGCAATCTTGGCGATTCGAGCTTGGATCGGATCGCGGCCGGTTATCGTCGTTCTGGCTGTTACGCTGGTTGTTGTTGGTCGGTTAGTAGCTGCTGTAGTCGTCTTAGCTCGTAGGCTCTCGGGTCTTCAGGTCTTCGTTTCTTCTAATTGTGGTTGAACTGTTGAAGGTTTATGGAAGACTGATGACGATGCAGTGAAAGCGTCCAGTTACACATACTGTGTCCCGTACCGCCTAGTAAACACGCATGTTGCCGCCGTGACTGTTGTGTTTGCGTTCGGTACAGAAAGTGATGTTGATTGCACAGTTTTGGGGCTATGGATATGGGGATGGTGTTGTTCGACGCATATCGGTCTCCCCTACATGTAGCCCTTGTTGTTAAGGGTGTGGGATAACTTAGGGCTCTGTGATGAGGTCGTGAAGTTATTATAACAAGTTGTTTTGTCATGCTGAGCTGTGATTGGTGGTCCTGAAAAGAACCGTCTTATCGTGTACGACAGTGTACTGTTACAAACGGTAATTCTTATTTAGGTTATTTAATAGTTTATTTTCATAATAATTTTAAAAATATACAATCAGTGACAATTAAACTGATAAATGGTTTTAAAATGTTTATGTTATTAAAAACTAATAAATCGAAGAGCCACCTGTTAAATATAAAAATATACTCCATATTTCAACTTATTATTTAGTTACCCTATTGGCTAAAAGTAACTCCTGCTTATCGTAAGAGGCAATTAAAATAGGGTAGTGGCGACTACCGACCATTGGAAATTTCTGAATCAGATCTAACGCATTAGAAGGACATGGTGCAAGCCGCTTAGGAGGCATCTTCTAGGTACTGACTCACCAAATGTGATGTAGAAAGCCAGAGGAACCTACTGCATTATATTTCCTGAATATAATGATTTTTGATGATGATTAAGGTAGAGTAAACAAATTCTGGTGGTAAAATAGTTCCCCGTTCGGATCTCCGGGTAGGGATTAACGCTACTACCCAGACAGCATTTTGTAATGATAATATTATAATAGTATTACAATAAGGTTATACTAATATTATTCGTTATTACAATGTTATAATAATATTATTAATCAAAAAATTGCTGTCTGGGTACATCATCAAAAAAGAGAAGGAGATTTGATACATGTACTAAGAGATCCCCAAGGGATATGTGGAAAATATGAAAATCTCAAATTGGAAATGAAACGTTATAATATTAATCTACTAGTCATGAGTAAAATGTAATGGCCTGATCAAAGTGATATTTGGTCGGATGATTGTAGATTAATTTTTGCTGGAGACGATAACAAGATAGCAGGTGTAGGTATAATATTATGAATAAAGACATGGGAAAAAAGAGTTACCACCGTAGTCCAATACAATTATAGAACAATTGCTATTAATCATGATACAAAACCTGTAAACCCCTTCATTATTCAAGTATGTATGCCTACATTAAATCACGGAGACAAAGAATTTGAGGAAATTTATGAACAAATTGACGAAGTTATAAAGTTATTAAAGGAGAAGGATAATCTGATAATCATGGGAGACTGCAATGCAGTTGAGGGAGAACCACAGGAGCAACGTATTTTAGGTGCTTCTGGACTGGGAAAAAACCCAAAGAGGCGAGAGATTAAAATAGTTTTGTAAAGAACAAAACCTGCTTATCGCAAATACTTAATTTTCACAGCCAAAGCGTAGAAGATACAAGTGAACTATGCCTGGAGATGGAACTAGATATCAAAAAGATAATATCCTTGTAAAGAAAAGATTAAAAGTGATTAAAAGCGAAATTCAAAAGTAGGGTGCTGGCGAGGCTAATTATTTATTCGATCGAGAGTTCGAACATGGTTTACCACCACAGCTAACGACCGCACCGTCAAGACAAAATAATTTTACCACCACCGCTGCAATGTGTGAGGGACCTTTAGATAATTACGATATTTTAGATATTCTGTAGGTAGTGTTATATTGTATAATATTTGGTTTGTGTATAAACGGTTACTATTGATTACAACTTACAGATTCTAATGTAATACTAAAAGGAGAAATCATTTGTAGAAATTAGCATTTTTTGTTTATCTAAATTAATGCAATCGGTTACATATTATATTAATACTATAATTAGATGAAATATGGAATATATTATCTATATTTTGTACAAATATATTTAGTAAAATTACAAATCTATAATAAAATAACAGTTACAGAACAACGTTTTTGTAATAATTAATAATTTCGAATTAAGTACATGTCTTAGAATTAAGTGCAATTAGACACGATTAGGTTCTAGAATTAAACAATAAACCTAATCAACAAAAAAACATATATTTGTCGACCACATCGATGATATTATATACATGAATAGGACATCCATATACATAATACACACGGTATAATGTGACCTAAGAGAATATATGTTACCATACTGGCAGGGGCGTATACAAGGGGGTGATGTGGGGGTCAGATCCCCCCCAATAGGCCTTTTTTTAAATTTTATAAAATAGTGTTCTTAATGACTTAATGTAAGGAAATTACAAGGAAAAAAAAATGGCAAGGATTTTTTGTAAACTTTTATTTTAACACATTCAACAATTAATTAAAAATAATTTACTTAATATTAATCAGTAATCATATATTTATTTCATATTCATATAATCGTATTATGTGATATTTGATAATATGTATATTATATATACAAGTATAATAAATTATTATAAGATAATAATAATATGTGGCAGACCAGCCACGGGCCATCGCCAGTCGCCACCGTCACCGATATCAACGCGGCGGAGACGCCCGTGCGTATAATAATACATTTTTCTATACATTAGAAAAATAAATATAAAAATAGCTAAAAATAGCTTAAATAATAAATATTATTATCTAAAAACAAAAATCAACAACAAATATTATTATTATGTCAGTTGTACGAACAAGTCATAACAGATGTAATAGTACCAATGCCGATTGCCGAATTGAGTTAATTGTGCGAAAAATAAAATATAATGAGGAAACAACAATCTTTGAACAGTTCTTTTAAACCATCCTCGATTAATCCTCCTAATCCTATGACCAAACGAAATTCCGATGATGAACCTATGAGAAATTGTTGAAGCTAATAATTCAATACAGCGTATAAATGATATTGGGTTGTTTATAAATTGCGATTTAAAAAATGCTGAAAAAAATCTTGTAAGTAAATTATTTTATTTATTTATGTTTGACACATTTAAGTATAGTATTATCGCTATTAATTATTTATTGATTGTGTTTTGTTATTTAACTTATGCAGATTTTAACTAATTTATGGGTTCCAACAGAAACATATAAATTCCCATTAGTTGAAAAAAATAAAACTAGAAATCTTAGATTTCAACATCGTTGGTTACAACTGTATAAGTGGTTATCCTCAGAAATTAAACAGGGAGGTTTGAAAATGTAATTTTAACAGCAATTGATGAAAGTGATTTGGAACCAAAAGTCAAAACTTTAAAACGTCTATGTGCAACACGATGGGTCCAACGATACGATGCGATAAATGATTTTGTAGAACTATTTCCATATGTAGTCATCTCATTAGAAAATATATCTGAGTGGACTGATCCATCTTCTGTTGATGCTAACTTATTGTTGAAATCAATGGATTCCACATTTTTAATATCGTTACAGGTCATAAAAGTAAATATATTTGATTATATAGGTTTTACCTATACATTTCCATAATTACATTAAATACAATTAACTAATTTTTTTTTTTTTATTTGAATCTATTAAAGTATTTATTTTTATTTTAGGTTTTATTCTCATATGGACTACCTTTATGTAAACAACTTCAACAAATTGAAATTGATCTAAGAGAAGCTATTGGAACTGCTGTTGATAATGTAAATGCTCTTAAAACTCTAAGACATAACATTGATGTTGAATTTCATAAGATGTTTGAAAAAGCAAAAGTAACTAATAATTATTAAATTAATTAAATTGTTTGTTTACTCTGACTAATATTAATACATTAAAATTATGTTTTTAAATTATATTAGAAAATGGCTGAATTTTTGGATATAACTATTTCAATTAAACGTTTAAATAAGCGACAACAAAATCGAGCTAATCCATTATCAAATGATAAAAATGAAGTTGAACCGGAAACCTATTTTCGAATAACTATATGTATTCCTTTCATCAGGGCCGTCCCGATGGGGGAGGGGTGTAGGGGGTGGCCACCCCCCCATGACTCATCTAGTTGGGCCCAGTCGGCACATAGCTTAGCGATTCATTGAGTCGGCAATTTTAATAATATTCAATAATTATAATATTATAATAATATTTCAAGTATTTGAAAAATATTTTATATTGCACAGTCAAATTATGAGTTAAAATATTCTCCTATGAAAATAAATATAACTACTTTATTTATAATTTTATAAGAATATCATAATTTAATAATAACTATTAACAGTATTAACTGATAAGTAAAATAATAATAAAATGACAATGAAATATTGTCGTTCCATGTGAATGTGCTTGCTGCTCGATTCTCGATAACAATATGTTATAAATAGATAGTACAGGCTCTAATCTAAAAGATCTAGATTAAGTCCAAACTCAACTAGAGATTTTATTTAACATGTTACAAGATGATTCAAAAAATTTTGAATCCTTAATGGAAAAGTCTGAAGAAGTCAAACATATTTTACCGTGTGCTAATTTACTATGTCGTTTGGCGTTAACTTCTCCAGTGACTGTTGCCTCAAATGAGAGGACATTCAGTAAATTAAAATTAGTGAAGACATTTCTTAGATCGACAATGAATGATGACCGGTTAAATTCTTTAGTAATATTAGGAATAGAGAAAGATATTGTAGACCAATTGAATATTAACAAATTAGCACAACAATGGTCAAATTTAAAAGGAACGTAGAATACAAATTTAACTGTTAATTTTTTTCAAAGTAATTGTTATATTAGTTTTATATTATTATGATTTTTGTTTACAAGGTTAATTTTAATAAGATTTAATAAGAATTATTTTATGTTTTATATATATTTAATATGTGTTAAAATATTTGTATTTGAATACCTACCCATCATGAGTATATTGTACATACCTTTTTTTATAATAAAATCTTTTATCTGGTTATTCATTATATATTTATAATTTATAAATAAAATTCAAAAACATGAAGTATGAAATGATAAGAAAAAAAAGGTGGATAAGTGGATGTCGCTCTGCTGTACAGTAGGTTACAAGTGGGTCACTGTAATGGATGGTGTTAAATTTGAATTCAATGATATAATATCATTGTATAAGAAAAACAATTCTGAGCGAAAACGGTCAGTCAGCCTATGATTTTACCAAGTATATTTGATGATATTATTGTGAATAAAGTAATTTATATATAATCTATTTACGTGGAGCCTTGTTTTAAATTTTCAATCCTTAGTCATAAAAGTTAAAAATTTATAAATGTTTAACCACAAAATAATTAATGAATTTTAAATTTGATAAATGTTGTCAAAATTTGAAATTTAAATGCTTATAAAAAAAAATTGTGCATATGTATTTTTAATATTTTTCAACTGCTATTAGAACGATATATCAGGAGCCTTATATTAAATTGTCACGCTCTTTTACCCAACAAATAAAAATTTATTGATATTTATAAAAAAAAAAACTAAAAAAATTGAAAACTGACAATGTCCGTAAACAGCTCAAAAAGAGTCAAAATATTTTCAACATTTTATGGTGTATAGAAAATGCTAATATAAACATTCAGTGAAATTTTCAAGTATCTACAGTCATCCGTTTTTTAATTACAATAAAATAAGAAAATTGTTACATGAGAAATCGAGTAAATATCAAATATTGTAAAAATATAAATTTCAGACGCTCATAAAAATTTAATTTAAGTTTCTTCTAGACATTTTTTTTTTTATAAAAGTAGACAAACTTATGAGTAATCTTATATAATATTTTCAAATCTTAGATTTAAAAAGAAAAATTTTTATGAATTCTCAACTCAAAATAATTTGCTATTTTTCGTGATTTTTCCGTATTTTGTCAAAATTTGAACTTTAAATGCTTATAAATAAAAACTGTGACTAAGGATTTTTAATTTTTTTCATCTGCCTTTAAAACAATAACCTAGGAGCCTTTTATTAAATTTTCAAGCTTTTTTACTCAACAGATAAAATTTTATTGATATTTATAGAAAAAAAAACTAAAAAAATTGAAAACTGACAATGGCCGTAAACAGCTCAAAAAGAGTCAAAATATTTTGTAAATTTTATGGTGTATAGAAAATGCTAATATAAACATTCAGTCAAAATTGCATGTCTCTACGGTCATTTGTTTTAGAGTTACACCAAAAACCAAAATCGATTTTCTCGAAAACAGATTTTGCGTAAAAATTCCTGTTTTTCCTTAATTTTTCTTTTGTTTTTCACGTCGCTTGTGAAAACTACTGGGAAATGTTTACTTTTGACCTCCCAAAGTACCAACTAGATTCACTTTCCTATCAGAAAAGTTACTATTGAAGAAAGTCCAAGCACTTTTACTGTCCTAAAAGGTGATGACAGACACAAAAATAAAAAAAAAAACACACATCATTGTATAATCAATACATTCATCGCTTCGCTCAGAATCTAAAATGATAATATAAATTGATAACAATGTGTAGAGTTTCATTCGAGGGAAGCGAGAAAAAAATTTTTTGAGTTGGCAAATTGATAGATATACACCCCCCCATGAATCTTAGTTCGGGACGGCCCTGCCTTTCATTGATGCTTTCATACAGCAATTGGAAGACAGGTTTTTAGAACATAGAAATGTTTTTAATGGTTAGAATATAGTAAATAAATATAATTATTGCTTACTTATTAGTTATTACTATACTAAATACATTTTTCTATTTCATGTTTAAGGTTTTCAGTGTTTATTTTCATATGATTCAGATGATACACTAGTTGAATTTGATGAACTAGTGAAATTTTATTTCCCTGATAATGATATTGATACTGTTAGAGCTGAGTTACAAATGTGGAATGTTAAACTCAAAAGAAAGAATATACAACCCAAAACTGGATTGGATGCACTAAAATACTGCAGTGAACTTATTTATCCTAATTTATCAAAATTATTTAGAATATTTTGTACATTACCTGTGTCTACTGCTACACCTGAGAGAATGTTTTCATGTTTAAAAAGGTTAAAGACCTACTTGAGAAACACTATGAAAGAAGTATATTCTATGAAAACAATATAAATACATATTTTTTATTGTTATTAGTTACTTATTTTGTATAAATTATTTTATTTTTTTGTTATAGGAGCGATTAAATGGCCTCACTTTAATGGCAGTTCATAGGAACATTCCTATCAGTGCTGAAGAAGTAATTGATGAATTGACTAAAAAAAAAAGAAAATTAAATTTTGTTCTATAACTACTTGTAGAATTTAAAATAAAATGTATTGAATATATATATGTTTTATCATTTATTAGGTATTTAAATGTGCACATACCTAGGTTTAGGTATTTTTGTTCCATAATAATTTGTTTGCAACTGATCCCCCCCCCCCCCCCCATACAAAAGTTATGTATACGCCACTGCATACTGGTTACTTGTGGTCATATTAATGGTTTATGGTAAAACCATTTTATCAACATAGATTTTATAGACTATAATATACTGTTATCAATATTGAGATTATAATTTTTTTGGTGTAACCACTTATTAAAGTAAACTAATAAGATAGCAATAAGCTATAACCAAATATAATAAATTATTGCGGTAACATTTATTCACTTCAGGCACACGCCCTACCACATAATGTACTATCCATGAAGACTAGAAGAAGCAGACCAAACGTACGGCCGCCTGCATGAAAAAACGTCCCAAAAAGAGTCACACAATTAAACGGCCATGGGCTGCACTGCGTACGCTAGGGTTACTACTTTAACACACGTAGTATAGGGATTTTTCATGTTTTAATGCGTTTTTGGAAAATATATGCATTATTTTGAACCATCACCTTTTTTAGATTTTATAGCTTGTTTATAATAATAAGTATTTACATTTAAAATTATAATCTAATGGTCATAAATGCGTAATTGTACAAGCTGTACTAGGTATCTAAAAAGGGTCATGGTTCAAAATAGTGCATATTTTTTCAAAAAAAACCAAACAACTTGAATGAACCCTATACTACGTGGGTTAAAGTAGCAACCCTAGCGTACGCAGCACAGCCTGTGAGTGTTTAATCGTGCGACTCATTTCGGGACGTTATCAGAAGCGAAGTTTGGTCTCCTAATTCTAGTCTCCATGGTTCTATCCATGTATATATTATGTATGTTCGACAATCGAGTAACTATAAGAAGTCTTAACGGCTGTTCGTAATGCGGTATCCACTAATGAATTATATAAAGTGTAAAAATATAAATAACCAAGGAAGCCAATTAACAAAACGCGCTCTGGTGGAAATAATTCGTAATTTCCTACTCAGGATATATAGATATACTTTTATATTGGTAATTTTTACATTTCTAATAAATTAATTTTATTATTGAAACTTTATAGAACAATTATTACTACTAATATTATCAAATACATTCAAATATACTTCACTTAAATCAAAACGTACCTACGTCCGCACGACATCTTTTCAAAAATGTACCGTCCTTGGTAACTAAACCCTACTTTGTGGCCTTTAACAGTGATTAGCACAATGGAAACTAAAGTCTGTCTCAAAAGGGAAATATCACTTTTAATTATCATAAAGTATGCGATCGGATCGTCGTGAACGACTTTGGATATACGCTGCGTTGATGAAAATCGGTAAGCCGACTGATTATTTTCTTTTAAGCAAAGTACACTAACCATGACATCACAATATGATTACCCGTTAAAATAACGGTTTAGTTTTAATGAGCCTCAAAAACTGTGGGTTTTGAAGAAATATTATAAAGTTTGAAATTAAAATATTGAAAACCGAGTTCAATGCGGCCTGTAGAATATTACCCCAATCTATATGTAGACATAAAACTTATTTAAAAATAAAACAAAATTTATTAAAAATAAGTACTTAAAGATTTCACTCATTTCAAATATTTCAAATTTTTTAAATTCTTTAAATTTCACTAGTAATAATAGGTAACGATAATCGTCGATGCAATACCGAAGTTTAAGTAGTAGGTTCCTAAGTTTCAAATTAGTTTCAACAATGAAACAAGAGCTCCGATGTTACTGTTACAACTTGCAACACTGCGCAACATTTTAAATTTATCACTAGTATTTAATAAATAAATAGGTATTAATTAATGTCATTTAGAGCATTTAGCATATAAATGTGCAAGTTAAATTAACAATAAACTATGAGCAATAATTCAATTTAAATTCTGGCTTTAAACAGTTAGAGCATAGTCTATTTTTCTTTACTATTTCTGCTCTTGCCTTGACAGTCATTTTTAGAAACTGTGGACAGTAAAATATTTTGTCTGAAGTGTCCTGACATACAATACAGTTGTTTGAGTTGTAATGTATTTCATTGAGAAGGGGTAAAATATATATCGATCAAGTATACGATCGGGTGGTGGTTGTGTTTCAGTTAGGTTAACGTGTGTTGCTGATTGTATATATTGAATATATTATTGCCAGTTTTGGAGGTGTATGGGAGGTGCATGTACTGCGTATTGTCTATGCAAAAGTGCCTATGCTTTTACATGTAAAATTTAAGGGGGAGGCGCTCCAGAATACCCGAAATCATTCTACTCTCGAGACTTTTAATCTTGGGGTCGTTGGTTCGTGTCCCATTTTGGGCTCATTCATAGATGAACAAAAATACAAAAAGATAAAAGGGAAAATGTAAAGTAAAGGATTATTAAAAATGGAAGGTAGGTATGGGATATGAGATGATGTAATACGTAAAAATATAGTATGAATGATGTTGGCTTTAGGATTATGTTTGTAGATCGATCTAGACAAAAATTACTACACTTCTTTTAGTAATAAGTAATTTTACTAAACGCATGACGTACACATAAGTAATAATATAATGTAGTGCCTAATGTAGTGCTAAAAGTCGGCCTTATATACATGTATATAACTTGCAAGTGACCTATTGACCTATTGACCTAGTGACCTATTGACCATAACATTTATGGTGTGATTTGCAATTTGGGAATAACAATAAAGTAGTTATTATTGCACAAAATGATATTATTTTTTATACAATATTAAATTATATTCTACAAAAGGGGAGATCGATGATCCATTCGACTATGGTCTTTCTAAGATTGATACGCCCTGCTACTATACTGCATGTATAATTAATTAGTATTTGTTTATTTTATATAATATATAATATATTATGGATGCACATATAATGTATGTATATTATAACATTTAAGCATATAATATGTGTGTGCGTGTGTGTGTGTGTGTGTGTGTGTGTGTGTGTGTTGATAGAGAAAAGGATGGACGAAACTCATAGACATCTGTAAATGATTAAACGTTTGACCAAATATATATACATATATTTCAGTATGTTGTCAAGAAGAATAAGTCTTATAAGTTTTATAGAATCAATTGATTGGTACACCACTGTACAAGCAAAATATAAATTTCACTTCCGGACTAAATTTCATTTGTTACATATTTTAAGGTTACACAAATTAATATGATTCGATTTCGATGTAAAATTAAATAATAATGCATTATACATATTGTATATTTTAAACTAAAGTTCTTCATTTTTTAAGATATGATAATAATAAACCATTAAAATCTTTGTTCATTGACCGTGAAGATATTTTGTAAAATATTTCAAACCGCAATAAAACGAATGTCATATTCATAGACTTCGTATTCTCGATGACTGAAAGAACTGACTGACTGATTAGTGTAAATCAGTTTTCCTGATGTTAGTATCTTTTTCTGTTTTTCATAAAGAGAAAATAAATAAGAATGCAATATTGTTTTCCTATAAATTATAATGTAATAATAATATATTAATATATTATACCTAGTGTTACCTACACGTTAAGGTATATAGGTAATATTATTATACCAATAAAAATGGGGTTTGGAAAAATAAGTGGGCCTATAAGAACGACTGACGGACTCGCTGGCTATTAATAAACGATGATGTATAGTATACCCGCTTGGTAACGGCTTAAAACAGGCTTAAAAGTTTTTATAATTTGAATTAATTTATGATTCTACTCCCATTCTTCGAAATACTGTGATACTTACTATGAGAAAAAATATGGCCACAGTAGTCAATACCGAGTTATTTATAAACCAAGACATCAATAAATTGTTGACATCATGGACGAAAATCTTCATCTAGAAGACAAATCTCCTACGACTGTGGAAAACGAAAACGATCAATACATCGATGACACCGTGGAGGACTTATTGGTCGAAATAGTTGACGTGGTGTGTGGAGATGCGTTTCCGATTGCCGAATCCGTATTGCATTCCTCCGAGACATCCGGGGAAACTAGACAGGATGCAGTGCCGATCGAAGACGTGGTGCCGTCCACAGTGGAACCTAACTATGGAGCAACCCCAGTAATTTGTTTAATTCCTCGCGGACTCATCGCCACCGCGTATAGTAGTGTAAAACGGTGGACTTGCCTATTACTATGTGGTTGCTGCCACGTTGGGGAAGGGTTAATTCATGAATAAGGTAGCCGTGGGAATACGTCCGCAGTTCTCTACTCCCTCGCCTCCAGTCGAAGAACATCCAGGCAAGACGACGGTAGAGCACTCTACGGTGTCCAGCACTCCAGCGGTAAGGCACCCAAGTACGTTCTCCGCCCATCCACAGCGTGGCAGGATCGCTGTTGCTGGCGTCGAGTGCTCGCGAGACCATCTGGCAGCTGGCGCTGGCCTGGCTGTTCCGGTCGTCTTCTGTGCGACGGACGACACAGCAGCTAACGGTACTGGCACGTGCAACCGGCCTAACGGTACCACGACGATGACTGCTTGTCCACGTGCACGAAGGCGACTCATAACTCATTGATCACTATAGTACTATACCCGTATAATTGGGTTTTTACCCAAATTCGGCATTGCAAAGTATAAAGATACTTAATGTAATTCTGAATTTTTTCCAAACATGTATATTATCTTTCTTTTGAAATTATTAGCTACATTACCAGTTTCTACTTCAACACCAAAAGGCATATTTTCTGCGATAAATAGATTAAAAAACTATTTAGAAAACCCATCAGACCAAAAACGCGTTTTACAGTCACTAGAGTATAGACAAATTAAAATCAACCTAGATGATGTCATCGATCGTTCCGCAAAAGAAAACTACGCTTGGCTATCAAAATATTTACTTAAAAATGTTATAAATTAATCACACATGTAATGCATAAAAAACTTGATTGATATGTACTATAATAATATATACAATTTTAGATTCTGATTATAGCGAATGATTATAATAAATGTATTTAATTTACAATGTGTTTTTGAATTATTTTTTTGTCTGTCAACGACATTTGGGGTAGTAAAAAGTCTTTGATTTTCGACATCAGCATCTTTTCTGATACAAAAGTGAATCTAGTTGGGGCATTTGAGAGAACACAATTAAAAATTCCCAGGAGTTTTAGTAACGTCGGAATAAACAAAAAAAAAAATGGTGAAAAATGGGAATTTTTAACGTACAAATCAACTGTCATAATGAGACGTGACGATGTTGGTCTTTCTGGTACCTTAAAACCTGTTGAAGTAGAAAGTTTTTGCTACATCACGATTGTTTTAAACGACTACCATTACCCGGGGTACGTGTAGTTCGCAGTAGGTGAGTTGATTCTCGAGACCTACTTTATGTATTAGTTGATTCCCGGGTCATTAAGAGGTATGTACGAGTTGTACCCTATTGTTGTATATCAATAGATTGCATGGCCGTAAAGAGTTCGAACCGAAGTTATAGATTGCTTTACAGACGAGTTGATGGCAATTCGACCAACAGATGACCAAAGAATTGTAGAGTTTATGGACTACGTATTACCCCAAAAGCATGTTTTCCACCAAGTTATGGGCTCGATTCTCCACTACTTTAAACAGAACTACGAATATTTTTATTCGAAACTCAACAGTTGTTTTTATAGTGAACACCCAAATATTTATGTATTTATAGATGAGCTGTTAGAAGTGCAGTTGGAAACATATATAAAATGCAGACGAAATGGAACTAGAAAATCTAAGAAAAACCAAGAAAAACAAATTTTTTGAGAGAAGTGATTTGATGGTATACTGATAACCTCATTACCAGATACAAAATTACTAAATTTCTTTAATAGTAATTTTTACCTAATTACTAAATTTTTTATTAACAATTTATTACCGACTAATTTTTTTTACTGATAATTTTTTAACAAAAAATTGAGAGATTTTCAAAATACGAAAAAACTAAAAAGAACAACATTTTCGAGAAATTTGTCAATCAACCTCCTCGTGGTGTTTCTTGGGTTACGCTAATAGGCTGAATATTAGACTAAATATTGAAAAAAATACATAATGGCCCGGGAATTAACTCGTACATACATCTTAAACCAAAACGTTTGCATAGGCAAACCTAAATGTTTAACTACAAAGTAATTATTAAATTTTCAATCTGATAAATTTTATGAAAATTCAAACTTTAAATGATTATAAAAAAAACGTGCCTATGTATTTTTAATGTTTTTCATCTGCTATTGTAACAATATATCAGGAGCCATGTATTACATTTTCACGCTTTTTGGCCAAAGAAATATAAATTTAATTGATATTTATAGGAAAAAAAACTAAAAAAATTGAAATTTGAAATTGTCCGTAAACAGTTCAAAACGAGTCAATATATTTTCAAAATGTCATTTATGGTGAATAGAAAATGAAAATATAAACATTCAGTACAAGTTTCATGTATCTACAGTTATTCGTTTTTGAATAACAACAAAATAACAAAATCGGTACATGAGAAATTAAGTGAATATCCAATCTTCTATAAATATGAAATTAAAACGCTCATAACAAATTAAGGAAGACATTTTTTTTTTTTGAGCTGTTTACGGACATTATCAATTTGAAAATTTAATAAAAGGCTAATAATATATTGTTACAATAACATTTGAAAAAAATTAAAAATACATAGGTAGTGACCGTTTTTTTTATAAGCATTTAAAATTCAAATGTTGACAAACCGCGTAAAAATCATGAAAATGTGCAAATTATTTTGAGTTAGAAATGTATAAATATTTTTTTATTTAAATCTAAGATTTGAAAATTTAATACAAGATTCTTCATAAGTTTGTCTACCTTTATAAAAAAAAAAACGTCTACCGGAAAGTGAAATTTAATTTTTATGAGCGTTTGAAATTCATAATTTTACAATATTGGATATTCATCGACTTCTCATGTAGCGGTTTTGTTCTTTTATTGTTATTAAAAAACGAATAACTGTATGTACATGAAAATTTGACTGAATGTTTATAATTTCATTTTGTATTCACCATCAAATTTTGAAAATATTTTGACACTTTTGGAACTGTTTACTGACAATTTCAAACTAAAATTACAAAAAATAGTATTTGTTAGGTCAAATAGCGTGAAAAATCAATAACAGGCTACTGATATATTTTTAAAATTATAGTTTTAAAATATTAAAAATACAAATGCAGAATTTATTTTTATAAGCATTCAAAGTTTGATTTTTGACAAAATGTATCAAATTATAATAATAATTTTAATAACGATGTTGTACATAGTTAAAAATATATAAAATGTTTAAAATTTATAGCTAAGGATTGAAAATTAAAATAAGGTTCCACGTAAATAGGTTATATATAAATTAATTTATTCACAACATTTCATAACATTTTGGTAATTTATTGTTCTGTGACATATATCACTCTTAAAATCCATCACAACACAGTTACCTACTTCTTCTGGATTTAAAAATGGAATTCCAAATATATTTCCTAGCCATTTACCCATTTCAGAAGTCCTTGCTTTATATTCTTTACTTAAGTCTACAGCCTGAATTCTTCGCCATCATGATGGCGCAACGTGAAATTTATATAATTTAATTGACACCTATAATTTCTATGACAGACCGTGAATCTATCATTAATTCCTTCTTGCGAAGTCCTTAAATCGACAGTAACATTTGTTGACTTAAATATTGTAAACTATGCTCAGACCAATAAAGGATAATTGATTTTAATTTGTTTATATAAGTATCTTTTTGTTTGTCTTTCAGTACACAAAATACCAAAGGAACATATGAATTATCTTTATAACCATGAATAGAAAATAATTGTTAAAAATTCTTTGCACAGAATTCGAAAGTGCCGTCAATAAGGTACTTATGTACGAAAAATTCCGGGTGCAAAATAAATTATATTGTTATAATAATTAGGTACCTATATTGGCTCTATTGGCAATTTAATATAGCAACAGTAAGATAGCATATAGGTATAATAGCAATTATATAGCAACAGTTATTTATAAAAAAACATTTTTCAGTCTTTAAGAAATCTAATATTTCATTTATTTATATTATATGTTCTGTAGATACTTGATTATAGATCGATTAAATTCTACATGAAATTAACAAATTTAAATTATCTGCAATTCATGAAATGGAGTATGAGCAGTATGGCAAAGTATTTTTAACAAATGTGGATAAGCGGAAAGTGATAATCAAACAGCAATTTGAGTCCAGAATAAGACTCATATTGTACAATATAAAATTACTGGAAGAACATATTCAGAATTTTAAAAAACAACGGGAGAATGATCGAATTGCAAAAATTGCTAAAAATAAAGGGAAATGGGATGAAAAAAAAATTCAGATAAACGCGTTGAAAGACTTCGCATTTTACAGAACATTGGAGCTAAAGAATAAAAGAAAAAATAGAGAACGAAAAACCGTAGAAAATATAGAAAAACTTAAACGTTCCGCATTGGCTACAAAACAGGATAAAGAACTGAACCAGTATTATGACAAATATGCCAGTCAAATACGGACGATGGAAATCAACAAGGCATTAATAGAGAAATATGTAGAAAACAAACAATCGTCGGTGGAAGATGTGGAGGAGATTGACGAAATCAGTAATGAAAATATAGAAATGGAAGTGGAGTCTTCAGACAAATGTGGCTACAATCCAGTGAGTTATATGTATAATATAATAAATAACCATAGAACCATAGACAATATTCACTTAATAGGTACATAATATGTTTTAATTAATTATTTTCAAAAAAAACTATACAATTTCAAAAATATCTAATTTTTGTATCACGTGTGCTGACATTTCTTAAATAATAAATTTTGAACATTTGTATAGGTACCTAAAAAGTTCCTAAGGTTAAATATCGAAGTGTCAAATTATCATAAAAAAAATAGTTTTATATCGATCTAGAATATGAATAAGGTAATAATGATTAAATATTGAATTTAATGAATTATTAATTAAACCGTAGACGAGAATTATTATATTATTTCTTTAATAAATTATTCTAATTTTTTCGTATTTATCTGAATGTTCCAACACGTTGCATATTATAATAATTATACTGTCTACATACTCCACACTTCCACAGACATCAATATCAGTTATAACTTATAAGCACGTATTATATAGGTTTTTCATCGTTTTCATATTATCATTGTAATATAGTAATTTGATGTAACTTAGTCGCCGTCTTATCGCTGTTATGTTTATAATATCACGTTTTATCGTACTCTTACTGTAGAAATGGAAATCCGAGAATATGAACCTCACGTTTATCCAGCGCATTGAGCATTTGAGGATAAACTCCACTAAATGCGAAAAGGATGCAGCGTTCTGGAATAAGACAGCACCGCTATGGAACAAAATGACAGCGTGTCTGCAGGCCAATATAATCGAGACGCCAACAGGCGGCAAATCGGAACTTTCCGTTCCCAAAGAATACGCGGAAGAAAAAACTCGACGTTACCTGTTCGATTTAACGGACGATAGTCGGCCACCGTCGTTGATGCAGCAGATTATGATGAACGGTAGCGTATAATTATTGTTATGATGATTGATGACAAATGGACAATGGTAATTAGGTACTTATTTTCAAAGGTGGGAAAGTTAATGAAAATAATTAACTGTGGAAAGTTAAGTTATTATAAATTGCCTCAGTGTTGTTAACGTTCCTTTAATATAGGAATCCGTTTAGTTCCTCGTTCCTTTAGTATAAATAGGAATTCGTTCAGTTCCTTGTTAATTAATTATTATAAAAGGAACTCGTTCAATTCCTCGCTCTCGTTCCTATAAAAAAGGAACTAATTATTTTCCTCGTTCTTCGTGGTTCATGAGTTATCAATTATCATCATAATCACTAGCGCTAGGATTTATATGCAATAACAAATTGTAAAATATGCATTTTATTTACCAAAATATGCAAAAATATACAAAAACAAATTTTTAATTTATTATTTTACTCTCTGTTTTAAAAACGTCACTTGAAAATTCTTCAACGAAATTACGTAACTTGGCACTTTCACTCTGAACTTTCGGCATTTTATAAAACTTAAATTATTAAGTATAAATGTCTGCACCTTTACGCAACACACGACATACAAATGAAATAATTTTATGCTGTCTCACTGTATAACAATGTGTAAGTAATTCTATCAGTCATCCGATCAAAATGAGATTAGATAGGTAGTATTTATACTATATATTTACAATAATTCAACGCATAAACAAAAAACTATCGATTTCTTGAAATAAACACCATTTAAAATTCACAATAACTTATAATAATTTAAAAATTTAAGTTAAAAAAAATCAAATTCTCAAAAATCTATGAATATGCAATTATATGCACTATGTTCAAAATATGCAAAAATATGCAAAAAAAAATTTGTTCTATTTAAACGAGAATAAGCCAAATCGTAGACAAATCAATTATTGGACTTAAGGAAAAAAAAACATGCAAATGTATATAAGTCCTAGCCCTAATAATCACTAATCAGAACACAAAAGTTATATTTGAATACAAATTGGTAGTTTTGTCTATTATTTTTATAGATTTAAAACATAATAAATAAATTAAATTTTCTCCCTAATAATGTTTTTAAAAACATTTCTGAGAAGAACAAAAGAATTATAATACTTACGTTCCTATTCCTAAAAATAAGGAATTAATTCACGTTCCCATTCCTTTAATAAATAAAGGAATTAATTCCTTCATTCGTTCCTTAACAACACTGAATTGCCTTCAGTTAAGTAAAAAGTTAAAAAAAAAAGGTGGGCAAGTGGGTGTCACTCTGCAGTACAGTTGGTTACAAGTTGGTCACTGTAATAGATGGCGTTGAATTTGAATTCAATGATATTATATCATTGTATTAGAAAGACGATTCTGAGCGAAGATGGTCAGACAGCCTAAGATATTACTAAGGATATTTGATGATACTATTATTATCAATAAAGTAATTTATATATAACCTATTTACGTGGAAACTTGTTTTAAATTTTCAATCCTTAGCAATAAAAGTTGGATATTTTATGCATTTTTTAACTACAAAATAATTATTAAATTTTAAATTTCATAAATTTTGTCAAAAATCGAAATTTAAATTCTCATAAAGAAATGTATGCATATTGCATATGCATTTTAATATTTTTAAACTGCAATTGTAACAATATATCAGGATTCTTGTAATACATTTTCACGCACTTTTTGGCTGAACAAATACAATTTTATTTAATTTTATTTGCGTAAAAATTCCCGGTTTTCCTTAATTTTTTTATTTTTTAACTACGTTTTTGAATATTATTGAGAAATTGGACCTTCCATATGCACCAACTAGATTCACTTTCCCATCGAACAAGATAATGAAGTTTAAAATCGAAGCATTATTTCGACTACTTATCATGTATTCTGCAGGCATCATTGTAATATCAATACATTCATAGCTCTGCTCAGAATCTAAAAAACTTAACTAGAGAAGTTTAAAGTTAAGATAGAAAATAAAATTAACTTAACTCAGTTGAAAAAAAGTTAATTTTTTTAAGTTAGATTATTTTTAAGTCATAATCTGCCCTTATATTTTGTTATACTCACACATTTACCAAGTCGTTTAACACTGTGTAAAAAATTAGATGATTATAATAATATACAATTAAAAATAAACCATATTATAATATTAAATAATGAACAAAATATTATAATAATAATATTAAAATTTTAAATAATAAACAAAATCGAAAAAGAGTCAACGAATCAGTATTGTCTAGTTGATTATCCACGACACGAAAAGAAAATTAACTTAACTGCACGACAATGATAATTAACTATAAAAAGTTAAGTTGCTACAATAATAATGTTAACTGAATGAGTTTAAAACCTTTGCTTATTTTGTATTATAGTTTATAACGAGTGACATTAATACATCGAGACATTGAGACATCTTACCTTAAAACGAAACAATATTGTCAATTGATAGCTCCAGTGAACACGCACGAAGCCGACTATATTATAATTGCTGCTTGTATTCAAATACATATTATAGCACGTTTTTTTTTTTTTGTATATCAAATCAATGAAATTCAAATCATTTTTAAAAAAAATTATTTTTTAAGCATCCGTATTTTAGAAAGGGGTTAAGTATTTGTTGTATTTTGTCCAATCGTTAGTTTTTAATTAAGTTATAGGTATTTAGTGTTGTTCCTCAGTACTAAAATATAACTGCTATAATTTATTATATTATTTATCTGAGTAGCTGCGTTTTTTTTATAACTATCACTGTTTACTAATCTACTGCTTTTCATAGATTGTGCGTAGGTATACTCAAAACTACATAACAATAGTTTAAAATAATATTACCCGAGCATATAGATATCAGAAAATCACATACCTGCTATAATAATATTATTGGAATTGTTGTCGTAATTTTGCGTTTGAATTATAATTGAATGTGTATTTTTTTATGCTTTAGACGTGGACTACAATTTATCAGATGCAACAATGTTTGAAATGATAGCTAGGGCCAAATTGCTATCGGAACCGGGCGCGTCCGCGGCTGACTTTATAAACTTGATCAGGCGTGTGACCGAACACGAGGCTGACGTAAAAAGCAACGTTGGTTATTTCGTCACCGGTCTCGCGGAGAGGGCCGTATTCGAGTTGACGAAAAAGAAAGTTGCCGGTGAGTGTACGAGTGTAAGCATATAATAAAATACGCAAAAACACAGGGCTTGCATTTGAAAAAAATTCCGTTTTATGTTATTTACAATTAAAACGTTAAACATTTTTGCATTTATCGTTAATTAAAATTAAAATGTTATTCAACTTTTGCATTTATCGTTATTCAGAATTAAAACGTTATCTCAGTAATTTTGCGTTTATCGTTATACAGAATTAAAACGTTATCCAAGTTTAGCGTTTATCGTTATTTAGAACTAAAACGTTATACAAGTTTTGCGTTTATCGTTATTTAAAATAGTGTTAATACATATTAAATTTAAAAATAATAACTAATGCGGGTAGGTAATGGCTCGGATACGGAGTATAATAATATAATCTTAGATTGATTGAATGAAATAAATGTTTCTACGAAACCAATAGTCAATAGACCTTTTAAATAAATAGATATTAAATTATTTCGTTTTGCGTTATTTATCGTTCAATGATATTCTATAAATTACGTTTTGCGTTATGTTTTGCTTAATGATATATAATATATTTTGCTAATCTTTATGTTTTGTTTTGCAGTATTTAATCATTTTTGATTTTCGCTTTCCGTTATAATAACGTTTACAAATTTCAATCTTTTTCGTCAAATATAACGTTATAATAATAACGTTATTATAACATTTGCAAGCCCTGCGCACAATACTATATTATATTGCACCAGCTACGGAAAACGTTTAATCCCTGAAAATAATCGTTTACGATATTTTTTAATTGGGTATAATCGCTTAAATTAAATTATTACATATAAGTTGGCTGGACGATGGCTGCTGGTGTTCACTGGAAAACGTATTTGAAAATGTCGAAAACGCAATTATTTTCTTTTTATCCGTGTTTAGCGTGTTCAACGCTGAGGACTATATAGGTTTTAATCGGAAAATCCGCTTTTTATTATTTCAACGTAATAATATAGTTCAATTTCGTATTTTCACAATCCATAAAATAATGTAACTGTCCCTCACAGAGGCATGCTCACTAATTTTGGATGAGGGGTTGGTTGGAAATTTTTTTCAAACAAAGTGTTTATTAAATTAAGCGTTATAAATCTAATTTTTGTACACCTATGTAACTTATAACCAGTTAAGAACGACGGTGCAAAAATTAATTGGTGAAAATGAATAAATAAACCAATAAAACTAATGTTATACGGTGTAGTCTTACACATTTCAAGATTTTCGTTGTTTTGTGCTAACGAATTTTCAATTTTTTTTTGAAATGAACATTTAAAATTACTATGCAATAATAATTCTTACACTCACTTATGTTGGTTTTGCATATTAAGTCAAGGTATGTTTTCGATTTTAATTGTATGAGTGAGCGCAGCAATCAAGTGACCACGCCGTGTGTATATGAAAATTTTAAAAATGTTAATTAGCCATAACTTTAAAAAAATTCTGGTCGCCAAATACAGATATCCCCATCGTTTTCACTATGCTTAACTACATAGGTACGTTAAAACACGTTAAAACAACGTTGTTCAGTAAAACAGAAAAGTTCCAAACGCGCAGTAAAATATTGAGTTGACGAATGCGTAAACACCGAAAACCGATAACTTTAATATAAGGCTATAATACTTAAAACTAATGATTTTCGGCAATTTATTTTTGCAACATCGTTCTTATTAACTCGTTGTAATACATAGGCTTCCGAAAAAAATTTAATAATTAGCGTAGGTGCTAAGCTAAACTTGTTCCTAATAAATTATTATAATTATATCTGAAATTATAACCCTCCCCCCACCTTGATCACGCCCATGGTCCCTCTAATTTATTTTCCGTTAATAACTGTTCTATTTCCCTCAGTCAGTTCTGCAGTGTTTTGTTATCAAGATGATAACATTACCTATGATTTTAATTTAATACAAATCCTAAATATAATCCTTAATTTAATACATAAGATATAAATTAAAATGATCCTGAAAGAGTTAATGCGTTATTATTTGACTGTGTCATTCTTCCCCAAGTTGATACTGCTAACTTAGATTCAAAGCGGAGTGATGAATGTATTGATTTTATAAAGATGTGTGTTTTTGTGCGTGTGTCTGTGAACACGATAATTTGTCAAAATAATTCTTCGGTTTTCAATTTCAGTATCTTGTTTGATGGGAAAGTTAATCTAGCTGGTGCATTTGGAAGGTCCTAGTAGTTTACCGTGGAAAAACAAATAACAATTAAGGAAAAACGGGAACTTTTACCCAAAATCGGTTTTGGTATACCTCTAAAACGAATGACCGTTGAACACATGACATTTTTATTGAATGTTTATATTATAATTATCTGAACATCATAATATTTTCTCATTTTGAGCTGTTAACGGGCATTTTAAATTTTAAATTTATTTTGGTTTTTTTTCAATAATTAATGTTGTTAATAAAATTGTATTTGTTGTTTCAAAAAGCTTGAAAACTTAATACAAGGCTCTTGATATATTGTTACTACATCGGTCAAAAAATACATAAGCACAATTTTTTTCATAATCATTTAAAAATCAAATTTTGACAAAATTTATCAAATTATAAATTGAAAAATGATTTAGTAGTTAGAACTTTATAAAGTGTACAACTTTTATAGCTAAGGATTGAAAATGTAAAACAAGGTTCTCTACATAAGTAGTTATTTTTGTAACCTAAAAATCTAAAAATATACATATACACAGTTTTTTATAGCTATTATTAATGTTCAAATTTTGACGAAATTACATATTTTCTTTTTAGAAATAACTATAACCTATGCATAAATACTATCCCGGACCCATAAGATAATTTGCCTGGTGTATATAACAATATGTGCTCCCTATATGTGTTCTGCCGGAAATTAAACGTCCAATTTTTGTATATATACGCGTAGGTACTCTGATACGAATAATCGGCATTTATATTTTAAACGATTGTGGTTTATTTTTTCAGAGAAAATATTTTTGGACATACGAAAAACCACAGATAGGCTTCAACATGTGAACGAAAAAGATGTAGTTCCAACCAAACTGATTAAATCTAAGAACATGGGCGAAGTGACATCTTTCATTTTCGAAATGATCCGCAACGACGAGGTCTACGGACGGTTCGACAAGCCCGTGGATGACGAGCCGCGTTACGTGGCTCAGATTTCAGAAACAGCTGAAGATAAGTTAAAGAAATTTCTGTTGGAATACTATCCACATACGAAAATGTCCTCGATGAGGTTCCAAATAAAGGGGCGAGTGGAACTTAATGAGGTAACCATAATATTTTTAGTAATGTCGACGGTTACCAATACGTCTCAAAAATTCAGGACCATCATTTTTAAAACGGGATAATAGAGAAAAATTTCACAATATCTAAGTGTATTTTTCATTTTTTTAAGTTTGCATTGAATCCATTAATAGGAGTTGTAACTACTCAGGTCGTTGCAGCGTTAGCAAATCGACACCTTTCGTAATAAACTACTGACAAGTGACAATGTAGAAATGAAGGGGACTGTATAAATAAATATAAATCACACGTTATAAATATCGAAACACCACACTACAATAAATTAAAATAATAATGAATAACACTAATACGTTTAAACATTGCCTTGCCATCCTGTGCAACGAGCCAGAACAAACCAAAAAAATGATCTATATACAAAAAAATATAGAAGTAATTATAAAAAACCAAACTAGGTACATGAAACTTGGGGACAAAAACTAATAAAAAACGGTATATATTAAATTGGAAAAAATAACATATGACTATCTACATGATAGCCATACAAAAACAAAGTTACGTTATAACGATAAATGATAATAAAATGCTGATAGGTAATTAACTGCTCAGCTGATAAACATATTGACAGTTAATGAAAAATAATAATAAGCTAATAGCCAAAGCGCGACACATAAATGCCGCTACAGGAGTGGATCTTTTTTTTCATTGCATTTTAAATATATTATATACCAGTATATTACAGTAAACCTCGGTTAAGTTTTTAATTTCTATAGTATACATCCAAATGAATTAGCTCCGCGGTAGCGGTGACGGCGGTGGCGGCTAGAGTTGGCGAAGGCCAGCGTACGGGTAGGTTTTGTGGTGGGAATGCGTGAAAACGGACACGTTTGAGCCGCCGCCCAGAAGTGCTCTCTCAATTGTACTTAATTTTTCGTCGTCTGCTGATCAAAAGAGCATCTTAACAGATTACAAGAAGCAAAACCAAGCATATCAACAGGTGGTTTTTACATTAACTATATATTATAGGAAATTTCTAGGGACTCGCGGAAAACAGCGTCTTAAGTGGGAGTGTCTTAGCGAGTTTTACTCTAACTATAATAAAAGTTTTGAGAACTTTAGAACATACATTACTATGAAGATGTAAAAGGCATATTTCGATAAATTTGTATACTGCATTATTAGTATATTATATTAATATTATACATGTGTTATAAAATATTCGGTACCTATAATATATAGATTGTAGGTACTTATCTAATTAGAGTACAATTATAACCGGAAACCATAATTGAATAATTTATCATACACATGGTTAAAGGGAGTAATACAGCTTTTAAATTATTACGAAACATAAAATATGTTGATGCAACAACTTATATAATGCTGCCATCTATTGATAAAATAAATTTTTAAAAAAAGGCTGGTGTTGCATTGTAAGATTTTGAATTCTAAACAAGTTTATATCATTATCTCAGTTTATGAATATTGGAGGGTTAGGCCACAGTGGCACTCAACCCCTTTAATAGAAGATTAAAGTTTTACCTACTCAGTTTTTTTAATTTTTGCACTGTTGAAAATCAATCAAACAATCAAATTTTGAGTTTGTTATAACATTTTGTACTTAATATAAAAAAACATAAATATTTGTCTCGGTATGATTTAAATTTTACAAAATTATCACCCCAACTAAATGTGTAATATAAAAACTTTTCGTTTGCACTACCTATATTTATGCAATGTACAAACCGCAATGGCTATGTTTTTAGAAAAAAGTTTCATTTTGTTGCTGTTTTATTATCGTCGCACATCTCCCACCCCGTCATATCTCTTGTGTTTCACAAAAGTAGGCATTAACTTGTTAAAAAGTTAAATTTAAGATAAAAAGTTAATTTTTTTTACTTTTTTAACTTTTTTAACTTTTATCGTAGTTAATTATTTTTGTTTTTAACTTATTCACTTATTCAGTTAAAATGTGTACTGTTGTACCTTAACTTTTTATAGTTTATCATCATTGCAGTTGGGTTAATTTTTTTTTTGTTAACTGGTCACTTTTAACTGAAGGCAATTTAATTTAATGAGTTTAACTTCCTATACTTAATTTTCTCATTGACTTGCCCACATTTGGCCATACAGTCGTCTTATCCCGTATAACCGTTGTTTTAGAAAGTCGACAACCTCGTTCGGTTGTTCTTGGAACACGCGCACCGAAAGACAGCGCATTTTGTTTCTACCAGCAACGTGAACGAGTACGAAGAGCGCGTCAAAGCGGTGTTGCCGTCCAGCGGCCCGGCCAGGGGTCCGCTGACGCTCTATCTGGTGTACAGGATCAGCCGAAAAATCTCGAAGCTGGTGTTCGGCATGTTCGCGACGGACGAAAAGGTGATGCACAACTTCGAGATGACCGTCGACGCGTACGTGCTGCTTGTCGCGAACCGGACGAACCGCTTGAACTACAACACCAAGGTCTACAAGCGACGCAAGAGTGTCGACGTCGACGACTTCAATAAATTGCACGCTGACACGTTGAAGTCGATTCACAATGAATATTCTATGGTAAAATAATTGCGTGAAAATCGATAATCCGTCGTCAGTATCCTAACTATATATTATCATGTTGGCTGCAAAGTGCAAGTGTATACTAAGGTAGATTAGTTTATTATAACAATACGATATCGTTATACCTACGTATTATAAAATATATGTTATCTAAGATATTATTATTTATTATAAGGTCAATTGTTACAATTTTAAATATAATATACAAAGTCTTATGTTTTGAGAAAATAGAAATAACATAATATTATTATATAACAAAATATATTATATATACAAAAACAACACAATAATCCATAGTAATTTAATATTATTTATCGACTATTGACTATTACCAATCGTAGCTATATTACATATTTTAATATTTAATGGTTTAAATGAAAAATTAACTATATATCTAAGTGTATCTTCAACTTTATCACGTGAAACATTTTTAAATTTCATTGTATTACCTCAGTGGCGTATCTAGGATTTTTTTCTAGGGGTTGATAATAATATGGCCCTTGTGGCGCAACAGAATAATATATATATATATATATATCCTTACGACCAATACGTAGAATATAAAAATAATAATATTACAGCAACATAACTGTGTAAAATATAATAATACATGGCTCTTCTGGCCTAATAGAATAGATATAATATAATAGTATTAATAATATATAATAAATAACTCACAGTTTGTCGGTGATCTGCTGGCCAGCCGATACCTATAATAAATATAATAATGATGGATACAAATATAATAAATAATAATAAAAAACGGCACGCACAATGAGTCGAAACAATAATATTATAATCGCAATAATAACGCCGGCGATTTGCGCCACGACAACAACAATAATAACGATGGCGATTAGCGCCTTACAAATAAAAATATAGTGGCGATTTGCGCACACACAATAATAAAAAGAATTTTGGCTATTTGAGCCTTAAAACATTTACAAAAAATATAAATTTACGACGATTAGCGCACATACCGATTCCGCACACACTTGTTAACGGACTGGTAGACTGGACGACCGTGTTAAAATGATTGCGCAGCCGGTGCGGCGGCGGCAGTAATTAACTTATAATCTACATAATGTTATATAATAATTCACAATCACACAATTAATACAAAAATAAAAACAATTATATGCGACGGTGTGTGTGTGTGTGTGTGTGTGTGTGTGTGTGTGTGTGTGTGTGTGTGTGTGTGTGTGTGTGTGTGTGTGTGTGTGTGTGTGTGTGTGTGTGTGTGTGTGTCGGTCGTTGCGGTGTGCCTACGGCTCATCTACCGTCGTGGTGGCGACATCTGGTAATACTGGCATACGCCGATAATCTGTATTCTGTACATTTATATATTATGCATATCCATAATTAATGTAACGGGAAAAATCTAAAATTATAAAGTATCTAATAAATTTTAATTTATTTTGGTACATTTTGGATTAACTGCACCAATTTAAAAAAAAAAACAGTTTATTATTATAGATACCCATAATAGAATTGCCTATTATCTAAACAACTATAGTATTCGAGTTACACACTTACACTATTACTTAACTCGGCCAATTGGCAAGTATTAAAATTTCTACTCGGTCAATACTCAATACCCGGTTATAGTATTAAAAAAAATTACTTGGCCAGTACTCAGTACCCAGTTTATAACAAATTATCAGGACATCTCTAATTATAATATTATTATGTGTGAGGCAACGGAACGTTCCTTATCTCCCCCTGCATATAATAATACATATATTATTATTACGTCGTTGCCCTTGTCGAATAACGTCTTTCTTGTTTGTCCGAGAAAAAAAATACATAATGTACACGCACACGACGTATAATAAAATATGGTCATAGTTGCCGGGCTTAGGCTCAATAAAAATAATATATATGTGTGTGTGTGTGTGTGTGTGTGTGTGTGTGTGTGTGTGTGTGTGTGTGTGTGTGTGCGCGCGCGCGTGCGTTGGTATTCAATACGAAATGAGATCCGTAACGTAAGGAAATGAAGCAGCACTAATGCCCGTATGCATAGTCCTGTTGTTATGTGTCACATATAGTTGCTTAAGTGACCTTTAGCTAAGTGGCCCATAACATTTTTATGTAACCCATAACTATTATTATGTCCCACATAAGTTGTGTCTCGCATAGACAATATTTATGTATTCAATAGCTATGTAAAAGTATAGTATAGATTATTTTAGATTCTGAGCGAAGTGATGAATGTATTGATTCTACAATGATGTGTGTTTTTTTTTTTATTTTTTTATTTTTTATTTTTTAATTTTTTAATTTTTTTTTTATTTTTGTGTCTGTCATCACCTTTTAGGACAGTAAAAGTGCTTGGATTTTCTTCAATAGTAACTTTTCTGATAGGAAAGTGAATCTAGTTGGTACTTTGGGGGGTCAAAAGTAAACATTTCCCAGTAGTTTTCACAAGCGACGTGAAAAACAAAAGAAAAATTAAGGAAAAACGGGAATTTTTACGCAAAATCTGTTTTCGAGAAAATCGATTTTGGTTTTTGGTGTAACTCTAAAAAAAATGACCGTAGGGACATGAAATTTTGACTGAATGTTTATATTAGCATTTTCTATACACCATAAAATGTTGAAAATATTTTGACTCTTTTTGAGCTGTTTACGGCCATTGTCAGTTTTCAATTTTTTTAGTTTTTTTTTCTATAAATATCAATAAAATTTTATCTGTTGAGTAAAAAAGCTTGAAAATTTAATAAAAGGCTCCTAGGTTATTGTTTTAAAGGCAGATGAAAAAAATTAAAAATCCTTAGTCACAGTTTTTATTTATAAGCATTTAAAGTTCAAATTTTGACAAAATACGGAAAAATCACGAAAAATAGCAAATTATTTTGAGTTGAGAATTCATAAAAATTTTTCTTTTTAAATCTAAGATTTGAAAATGTAATATAAAATAACTCATAAGTTTGTCTACCTTTATCAAAAATAAATGTCTACAAGAAACTTAAATTAAATTTTTATGAGCGTCTGAAATTTATATTTTTACAACATTTGATATTTTCTCGATTTCTCATGTAACAATTTTCTTATTTTATTGTAATTAAAAAACGAATGACTGTAGATACTTGAAAAATTCATTGAATGTTTATATTAGCATTTTCTATACACCATAAAATTTTAAAAATATTTTGACTCTTTTTGAGCTGTTTACAGACATTGTCAGTTTTCAATTTTTTTAGTTTTTTTTTCTATAAATATCAATAAAATTTTATTTGTTGGGTAAAAAAGTGTGAATATTTAATATAAAGCTCCTGATATATCGTTCTAATAGCAGTTGAAAAATATTAAAAATACATAGGAAACATTTTTTTTATAAGCATTTAAAGTTCAAATTTTGACAACATTTATCAAATTTATAATTTATTAATTATTTTGTAGTTAAAAATTTATAAATTTTTAACTTTTATGGCTAAGGATTGAAAATTTAAAACAAGGCTCAACGTAAATAGGTTATATATAAATTACTTTATTCACAATAATATCATCAAATATACTTGGTAAAATCATAGGCTGACTGACCGTTTTCGCTCAGAATCGTTTTTCTTATACAATGATATTATATCATTGAATTCAAATTTAACACCATCCATTACAGTGACCCACTTGTAACCTACCGTACAGCAGAGTGACATCCACTTATCCACCTTTTTAGTTGTGATCTCCAAAATCCCGGATCTCATAAAGCTTTCCCTTAATATTGACTGTATGAGTGATATAAATATGTTTACGCATGAAATTAGCTGGATCTCGAAAAGCATGATTTATGAGAGTCTGGTGTGTGGACTGGTTCGGGTGGGTGTGTTGTCTGTAGTACGCGCCACTATCGGTGGTGTCTATCCATAACATTTAATTATTTGCACACTCCATCGGTAATGAGCGCCTTTCTTGAGATCCAGACATCGGCAACGTCACATTACTTAACATGGATCTCTTATAATCGATTGAATGACAATAATCATAATGAGTGGATATAATATTTATTTTATATAATGTGATGCATTATGCGTTTTTTCCGCAATCAGGAATACCGATCATATCATGCATTTTATCGGTAACCAAATTCAGTGTAATTAGATAAAAAAGCGCGCGAATCCTTTTTGATTCGAAAAATGTATTTTATAAACTATATATATACAACTCGTTATTAATTTCGACAAATAGTATGTACAAGAATTATATTTTAAACGCAACAGGAATCGGCTATTAGCAGCCAGCACTCAGCACCAGTGTGTCACACGCAACTAAACGGTGCTGTTCATAATATTGTTATAGGTACTTAAATCGTACATACTTATATAGTACTTTAGGTTAACTAAACTTTTTCATACATTTATTAAAATACAGTTTGGTTTTTATAGAAAAAGATATTAATAAACGAATAATTAAGGTAAGTTTTTATTATTTTAGAATTTTATTGACTCTTATACATATATTTTATTTATACTGTTGAATTATTTATTAGGTATAATGAGTAATCCCTCAAAAATACTTTGTATAGCTAAAGCTATAGGTGAACTTACTGACAGTACCAAAGCGAAGAAAATATTGGGTCCATTCTTTAAATATTGATAGCCAAGATGACTACTGATATTGATATTGATAGCCAACTTTTGATTTATTTTTTGATAATTTAAAAAAATATCCATGAAATTTTTATAATTATTATCGAATGTCCATATCGACGTTCGAGGAATTAAAGGAAAAAGTTTGCCATCGACTATCAAAAAAAAATACATCATTTCGAAATTTAATAACAGTCGAAAAAAGATTAATGATTACATTTAGGTAAACAAATTGTTAAATATTTTTTTTTACAGATTACTTAAGGTGTTACTACATTCATCCGTATTTACCATCGTCAGTTAAATATGAAGATTTATATTAAATAAGTTCAGCTAATTTTTCTCCAAAATCTTTTTTTTGAAAATCAAAGTTTTTTATTTTGATTCTAACTTTATTATAAATATTTGTTCTGAGACAACCTAGAATATTGAGTTGCGTAGTGTACAAGTGTCAATTCATCTTTCTGAAACTTTAAAATGCTTAAAATACTAAAACGTACCTAACTCGGTGTCGACCTGGCACAGACTTTCTAGGCCCCGGACTAGTTTTTTTTTATACGAGGCTTAAATTAAATTAGTAAACTAATACAAATAAAACAAATTGATTCTGTTTTTGAAAAATGTCATTATTTAATTCATGTATTATGTATACATAAATTATATCATAATAATTTTAAAAAAACATTTTTTAAAGTTTAAGTAGGTAATATAAATTAAAATAGGTACATAAATTATAAAGAAAAAAATACAGTCAATAAAATACCAATAGTATCTTCCAATGGCGACTCAAAATATTATGATTATAATTATTATATTTTGGTATATAGTGCATAGTATATGTGTATTAATTATTAATAAAAACAATAAGTAAATCCATCCTTGGCAGTTAAAAATAATATATTTACTTATAATAGTAATGTATTCCAAAAATAAATAAAAATTAATTCATATGTGAATTATCAGATAAATCTTGATGAATATAGGTAGGTTGTGTTTGGTTAGAATTTATTGTATATTATTCTGGATACAATAAATGTTGAGGTGGAACTGGTTGTGGAATATAATTCAGAAGTGGCGTAGGGTTCATTACTGGTAAATTTGCAGTTGACATATTTTGATAACTATTATTAGCAATATCAATAGGATGCTGACCTGTAGGTTTTGTGTGAATTGATGTGGTTTAATTTGTTTTTTTATCACATCTTTGTGATAACTTTCAGTGTGAACTTGAAAGTCCAACTTTTCTTCATCGTTCAACTTTTTTACATAAGGAAGAAAAGTTAGGACGAGATTTTTATCAGGATTCTTATCTTCGTCTAAATGGTGTGAAAGATTCTGTTAGAAAGGATTTAATGATTTTTTTTTTTGTTAATGGAAACGTTAGAAAATGACACATTAACTGGATTTTCAGTTTCGTTGTCAATATCTTCATTTTATTCTTCGCGATCGTTGTGACTATTATCATTTTTTTCAGTTTCAAAATTATCAGTAAGTTGTTCTAAATAAAATAAAAATATGTTTTAAAAAAAATCAAACATTTTACCAGTATGGTAAAACAGGGTTATTCCTATATTAGTATTCAATTATGTTGACTTACTTCCTTTTTTTACTGCAGTGTTTAAAAAGACATAGATTCGGCATAAGCATAAGGCTTTTTTTTGTTTGCTTCGGACCTATTTTCAGAAATATTTGCAAATGATTCAATGATTGTAGTTTAGCATTAACTTTCTGGCGGTCGATGTACCGACCAAATTGGATAAAGTGTTTAAACATTTTTCTAGATAAAACTGATTTTTAAAATTGTTGGTTAAGGAATTATAATACAATATACAACATACCTAATATGCTTATTATATTATTATTATAAGCTAATGGTTCGACTATGAACTTATTGTAGAATTGTACCAACCAATAGTAGTGGTTTTTAAATTGTTTTGAATTTAAAAATAAATTTAAATAATTTTATTAGTAATATCGTCAAAAGTTAAAATGCCTCGGCGGCACGACCCACACATATAAACCGGCCCGGTGTGCTGCGGCACACTAGCACACCTGACCAGTCCGCCCTGTGTGCCTATGTATTTTTAATATTTTTTAACTGCTATTGTAAAAATAAATCAGGAGCCTTGTATTAATTTTTCACGCTTTTTGGCCCAACAAATACAATTTTTTTGATATTTATAGGAAACAAAACTAAAAAAGTGGGTAAGTGGATGTCGCTCTACTGTACAGTAGATTATAAGTGGGTCTCTGTATAATGGAATGTATTAAATTTGATAAAAGATAAGATACTATATGTTGAAATCAAAGCACTCATTCTGGTACAAATTGTGTGTACAGGATATGAAAAATAAAAAAATAAATAAACACCATTTTAAAACCACTAGATCCCTCGTTCCACTCAGAATCTAAAACTTTAAATTTGAAATTGTGTGTAAACAGCCCGTGCACTACGTTGCCAGTTAAATGTACCACCTCTATATGACTCAAACTTTATTCAATCCGTTATTTAATATTCAGTGTATGGTTTTCAACATTTATCTTAACTTTTCTGTTTTATTTTATTATATTTATAAAATTATGAAAATCGATAAAAATGTTTATCGTAAAACGTAGATATAAATTCTTATCTAGTATTGAACTATTCAATGTAAATAATATTATAATATTATTTGTAGGGGTATAGTTAACATAAGGTTTTTTTTTTTTATTTCTATGTTTTCTGGCCCACTAGATTTTTGCACATTCAAAATTAGCCCTCTGGTAGCATTGAGTTGCCCATCCCTGATGTATACGAATAAAGATAATAAATCTTAAAAATAGTAAAGAGGACCAATGAGGGAGGAATGGCTCCTGCCACCCACTGGATATGCAACTGCTAATAAGTATATTTTGCATCAAAAAACTGGTGATTTACAAATTCACTTGTAAATGTTAGGTTTGGTTAGCGTTCCGTTTCAAGTAAATAGAAGGGGTATGCTAAAAAAAATTTAAAAAACAAGGGGGATAAGTTATAAATTCATATATGTGATATTGTAGTCGCAGAAACTTGAAACTTTTACAACATTTTAAATTAGTATTTTCTTCACTTGCATTAATTTTCAAAATATTTTGCTTATTTTTAAGCTATTTATAGTAATTTGAAATATTTTATTTTTATAAGTTGTATTCAGGTAAATGTTAAAAAAAACATTTTTTGATGAATTTGATTTAATACAAGGTTCCATTTTGTGTGTGGCCTTACAGTAATTTAATTTTTTATAGATTCTGAGCGAAGCGATGAATATATTGATTTGTTCACACATTACAATGTGTGTTTTTTTTTTATTTTATTTTATTTAGTTTTTTGTGTCCGACATCACCTTTTAGGACAGTAAAAGTGCTTGGATTTTCTTCAACAGTAACTTTTCTGATAGGAAAGTGAATCTAGTTGGTACTTTGGGGGGTCAAAAGTAAACATTTCCCAGTAGTTTTCAAAACCGACGTGAAAACAAAAGAAAAATTAAGGAAAAACGGGAATTTTTACGCAAAATCTGTTTTCGAGAAAATCGATTTTGGTTTTTGGTGTAACTCTAAAATAAATGACCGTAGGGATATGAAATTTTGACTGAATGTTTATAATTGCATTTCCTATACACAATAACATTTTCAAAATATTTTGAATTATTTTGAGCTGTTTACGGACATTGTCAATTTCCATTATTTTTAGTTTTTTTTTCTATAAATATCAATAAAATTTTATCTGTTGAGTAAAAAAACTTGAAAATTTAATAGAAGGCTCCTAGGTTATTGTTTCAAAGGCAGATGAAAAAAATTAAAAATCCTTAGTCACAGTTTTTATTTATAAGCATTTAAAGTTCAAATTTTGACAAAATACGGAAAAATCACGAAAATTAGCAAATTATTTTGAGTTGAGAATTCATAAAAATTTTTCTTTAAAAATCTAAGATTTGAAAATGTAATATAAGATTACTCATAAGTTTTTCTACCTTCATCAAAAAAAAAATGTCTACAAGAAACTTAAATCAAATTTTTATGAGTGTCCTAAATGTATATTTTTACAACATTTGATTCACTCGATATCTCATGTTCTTATTTTATTGTAATTAAAAAACGAATGACTATAGATACTTGATAATTTCACTGAATGTTTATATTAGCATTTTCTATACATCATAACATTTTGAAAATAATTTGACTCTTTTTAAACTGTTTACGGACATAGTCAGTTTTCAATTTTTTTAGTTTTTTTTTTCTATAAATATCAATAAAATTTTATTGTTGTATAAAAAAGCGTGAAAATTTAATGCAAGGCTCCTGATATAATGTTACAATTGCAGTTGAAAAATATTAAAAATACATAGGCACAATTTGTTTTTATAAGCATTTGAAGTTCAAATATTGACAACATTTATCAAATTTATAATTTATTAATTATTTTGTAGATAAAAATGTATAAAATGTTTAACTTTTATGGCTAAGGAATGAAAATTTAAAACAAGGCTTCACGCTTCACGTAAATAGGTTATATATAAATTACTTTATTCACAATAATATCATCAAATATACTTATTTCATGGGCTCTCCTAGCACCTTTCCATAGGCTGACTGACCGTTTTCGCTCAGAATCGTTTTTCTTATACAATGATATTATATCATTGAATTCAAATTTAACAACATCCATTACAGTGACCCACTTGTAACCTACTGTACAGCAGAGTGACATCCACTTATCCATCTTTTTTTAAATACTTAAGCACAATTTTTTTCATAAGTGTTTGAAATTAGAATTGTTATAAAACTGAAAACTTGTAAAAATTTCGTATTAATAAGAGAAACTTACTTACTACTTACTAACCCTAAAAAAAATAAAATAAAATATCTTAGGCTGACAAATCGTCTTTGTTTTTCATTGTAAATTTAATACATAACAGTGACTACCCTACAATACACTCGACACCTACTATACGTCCAGCCCCTATTTTTCAAAGTAATTCGTACTACACATTTTATTTACAATGATATTAAGATACTGCAGTGACGAAGAGGACCAAGAAACTTAACTTATATTGATATATTTTGTAGTAAAATATAGGCCGTAACTTTTAATAAATTTAAGAGAATTAAAATCATACCACATTACCACAGAAACAATTAAAGGCATCCAACCTTCATAATAATTCAACAGCGTTTTTAACCTAACCTAACCTCATGGACCCCCTCCCCTCGCTAATACGCCACTGATTCTTCAGAATTAATAATTTGTATAAGTAAATTTATTATTATAATTAATACATTTGTTAAATAATAGGAGCATAACTAGTCAAATCTACTTAACCAATAGTAATTATTTAATCTGCCTTGATAGTTGATACCTACTTAAAATGAAAATATTCCAATCAAATTATGGAAATAACTTAAAAATCAAGACTGTCTGACTGCTGCAGGTCGTGGGCATCAATGAAAAGTGATTTCAACATATTAATATATTATATTACCCTATCTTTTAACAAATTGGATCAAGATGGTACTTTAAAGAGGTAATTTTTCGATTTTCTTAATAATTATTTAATGCCACGGGAAAAACTACCGCATAATTACAAAAAAAACCTCTAAACATTTGATTTTAATTTCTAACCATAGCAACGAATAAAAAATAATAAATCCAGACTGACAAACCGTCTCTGCTCAGAATCGTTTTTCTTATACAATGATATTATATCATTGAATTCAAGTTTAATACAATCCATTATACACTGACCAACTTGTAACCTAATGTACAGCAGAGCGACACCCACTTACCCAATTTTGTTAAAATGTTTTTTTTAATGCGTTGAAATATGATCACTTGATTTCAATAAAAAAAAATTGATTTAAAGAAGGTTGGGAAAGTAGGTATATTTATTCCATATAAATAGCTGTTATAGTTGTTACTTACTTTTAAATGCTTCTTTAAATTTGCTGAACTTATCTTGGATGTTGATAATGGTTTCAAATTACCCACACATAATTTGCATTTTACATGCAAATTTGTACCATTTTCCGATTCATTTAAAATTAAAAATACGTACCTATCGTAAGTCGGCCAATATAGGTGCAAGTTCATATTATGTTAATTTTCATCGCAATCCATATTAGTTGTAGGTATTGATTAATATTTTGTGGCTAGCAGAAGAATGTATTTGATTATGCGGCTAACTGACAATTATAGATTGTCAACTGATCGACTGGTACCAAATAGTAAGAAATAATAGCACTCAATCGTGTATATTTTGTGTTATTAAATATTAGGTATGTAAAAATAAAATCATAATACATAGAACACTATGAACTTATAAAATTATAAAAATAAACCATTTCTTATAAATACCAAATGGCTATAATGATTTATAACGATGCAATGTAAATATTTCGATTTTATTTAATTATCAGAAAAATAATGTTATATTCTAATGTAAATTCTAAAATATATAGTAATAACTAATGAGTATTTTCGAATTGAACGGTTTTTGTACAACAGTAAATTATTTATAAAACCTGTATAGTTAATAGGAGCGTATAAAACTTAATAGTCCAAGTTAGATACTCAAAGGAAACGTTCTGCCAAGGTACCTACAAATTTAATTAACTGTTCTCGTGATTTGAGGTGCAATTATACATGTCAAATGTCAAAACCATTGAAAAATGAATTGTGAATATTTGATTGGTAAACATAATAATACCCGCATTTTATCTAGACATATTTTATTTTTTTTTCAATTCGTAATAGGCAGGTACTTCATAATTTAAAACTGTAACGCGTTATTCTATAGAAATTACTTATCAAAAATAATTTCTATTACATTTTTGTAACTTGGAAATAATTCTATAGAAATTACGTGACGCGTTACAAGCAAAGTAACGCCGTTACAGTAACTTGTTACATTCGTTGATTTTTTTTTTCTATAATTGTCAATAAAATTTTATTTGTTGGGTAAAAACGCGTGAAAATTTAATACAAGGCCTGACTATGATGTTATATATTACGTATGCTACTTTACTACTTTAGAGCTCCTGATATATTGATACAATAGCAGTTTAAAAATATTAAAAATACATGGGCACAATTTTTTTTTGTAAGCATCTAAAGTTCGATTTTTGACAACATTTATTAAATTTCAAATCTAGTAATTATTTTGTATTTAAAAATGTATCAAATTTTCATCTTAAATAGCTAAGAATTGACAATTTAAAACAAGGTTCCACGTAAATAGGTTATATATAAATTACTTTATTCATATTTATATCATCAACTATACTTAGTATTTAGCAATATCATAGGCTGACTGACCGTTTTCGCTCAGAATCGTTTTTCTTATACAATGATATTATATCATTGAATTCAAATTTAACACTATCCATTATAGTGACCCACTTGTAACCTACTGTACAGCAGAGTCACACCCACTTGCAACCTTTTTTAATTTACTTTTTATGTTATAAAAATACGCAAAACTTCCTAAAAAATGTTAGTATCATAAAAAAAAAAACCATTTACAAATACGGATAATGTTCTTACCACCAAGGCTCATAAGCTCATAAGAGGTCGATTCACTCTAATTTTTAATTTAACAGTCTGGTATATGTCTATACGATATCTGTTGAGCGTAAATTTACTATGTGTTACGCACTTGTTAAACGGAGACAACAAATTGCCGTGTGAGTACTTGTGTAGCGTCTTCTTAACGATCCTATATAACAACCTGAGTAGTGCCGGTAGTGGTATCCTACAGAAAATGTGTTGATATGTAATATGTAGGTTTATAATACCTAGGTACCTGTTAGAGTATGTCTTACTCAGTACTCTACGATTTGAATATTTGATGTATAAAACCATTTCATTTTTATCAAATATTCAAATGACAATTTTCGTAACTCCTAACCACGATCATCAAACTTGTGGTACCTAACTAATTTATAAGTTATAACATACGTTAACAAATTTTGTTGAATATATAACGAACAAATTACGAATCTTTACCTATATTGCATCTAGATAAATGTATCTATAGCAGGCGGATTGCTCATTTTGTTTACGTCTCGGACGTCTCGGACTTGCTACCTATAGCCAATTTGATATGGTTTTCAAATTTACATTTTTCTACACATACAAAAAAGCACCGGACATACAAGGGGGATCATTAAATTGCCAATTTTTATGGGCCATGGGAGATTTTTAGACACTCAAACTTGATTTTAAATATTCTCGCCTTCGAACCGAGATCGCCAAAGAGCCAAGTATCACACGTTCTTATCACCCAACCGCTTCCAACCGCTAAAATCACCTTCATAACAAGTGCGACTTTTATAATTCATTCAACTGTGTCTCCAAAATTGGTATTCACTTTTAGCTATCACAAGGGGGGGGGGTTGACTAAGGGTCCTGGCTAGACCGGAGGGCTAGTTGAATATAACATCGGTACCTATAGTTAATGTATGAAGTAAATGATATCAGAGCACTTGTATTATGATAGACAGTGAACATTTTTTTCAGAGTAGCAGTCTGTAGATAGTCTGGTGTCGTAGCACTGGTGTTATCTAGTGATGGCGTATTTATCTTTACTTTAATGCTTTATATGAATCGTTTCTCATGTTTCAGGTCCATAAGAGGGACGAGTACCAATGACTATCGTTCCTTCGTCCCCTTTATATTCCAATGATACGAAACGATTATAAATGCGATACGTTTTCGTACGGGTACGGGTACCTACCTAATTTGTGTTTTATTCGTTTTAATAAATATTCAATGATTTGTATAATACCCTAGTGTTTTACAAACATAGATAAATAGTAAATCATTTTTATTTACCAGTTTATATATTTTATTATGATCAACATAATGTAGTATAATTCACGGTAGAGACCACATTAATTCGTAAAATATTATTTTATAACTATAAAACCTATGTCTCAACAGTCAACATATTCGACCTTCATATATCATTAACAAGTTAAGAAATAAAATATTTTATTTTATTTTGATTTGAATTTATTTGAGTCCCCTTTAATCCATATTTTAGCATTTGTCAATATTTATATACATAATATTATATATATATATATATATTGGGTAATGGGAATAGTAACAATATTATAATTAAATAACTTAATATTAAAATATAAAATTCATAATATATGTATAATTTATCACTTTAATCAAATGTATTAACTTAAATTAAATTTATAGCAATGCTTTACCTATAAATGATTTTTTTTAGTACATTATAAATTTCGGTATGTGGCAATCGGTACGTGATACAAGTATGGAACAATTTTACTTTGGACATATTACACATTTGTACCTAAAAGGAACGAGTAGGTGCCTAGTGGAATCGTTCCAATTCGTTCTCCCTCTGTCATCGTTCCAAAGGAACAATTCGTTCACGGACGACCTTTCACTAGTATTATCCCGGTCAAATCGAATACGTTTTTGCACTGATTGCAAAAAGTGCGTCAAATCGAAAACATTTTAAGTATAAATGGAGTATGTTCGCGCTCAAACTGGTGCAACAAATAAATTATATTATTTTTTTTTGTCATTATCTTGTTAACGTGTGCTTTCTGGTTGGTCATCGTTATCAACGACAACCATAATATTATCACGTCTTCGCTCGTTTTTAAGTTTCTAGTTTTTCTTGAATTCAAGATTCAAAATAATGTCGATATTGGTGTTATACAATACTAAAGTCCAAAGGTCCATTAATTAACTGTTATAGTTGGACCTTTGACATTTCTTGGATGGATAAGTTGTTGCTCGTTGACGCACGGCAAAAAATCCAATTTCATTTGGAACGCAAACAATTTTTTTCTTTTGCTCGGACTGCGACTTCTTGGTCTACGTGTAGTTCACGAGAGATTTTTTCATTCATTCAATGTGGTTCTAATATAAGGTAAATATCGTTTAGGCCATCACTTTCATATTATTCACATAAACTTTCCCAGTTCTAGGATGTTTGTTCAATTCTTCAATATTCGGGTGTGTGTATTTTGTATACATGTATATTGATGTGTCGTTTTTGTGAATCGCGCTGTAATACTAGCGGTGTTTGCCATTTGTGTAAGAGATCACATATGTGTATTTTTGTTTTCTAAAATCTTACTTATAGATTTCGGCACCATGCGCACCATAGCATTACTGGGTAAGTGGTAAACAAAATGTTTAACTTATTATTATATTTATTGATTGATTTGTAAGATTGTGTGTTTTAGCCATTTAAGGCTCAAATTTATTATTAAATGTATTCATTTTAAAGCCGTCTAAGACTTAAATTTGTATTATTGTATTAATCCGTTAGGCAAAATTGTGTAATGTACCATCGTCAATAGACTATCAAACAGATTTTTTCCACCATTTGTTATCGGGAACATTGGACCAAAAAATGGGTAAGCCAAATTAACTGAATGACTGAATGGACGAGTACAACTACAGTGGTGCCGAAAAGGATATAATATCTGAAAATAAAAAAGTGATTACAGCATTTTTAAATATCCCTATCTTAAACCGTGTTTGTTATAATCACAGCTGATAATAACTAAATAATATTAATAAATTGCAATTGACAATTATTAGTTATTAATTAATTAATGTGTACAAAATTTAAATGTTTTTTTGTTTTTTTTAGGATGGTGATTTAGCATTTCAAATATTAATGATCACTGAAATATAGTTGTAATAGGCATGGTTGTAATAGGTATCCGTTTCTAGTATATTAGATTTACACTTGATGAAAAAATAAAAATAAATGACCCTGCGGTCATCACAATATAGTGTAGAATTTGTGTTAATTTCACAGAAAACCACAGCATTTCTATTCAAGAATAATATTATTGTTAATGGTACCTAGATATTTTAATTATTTAATTTATTATATTATTTTTTATTTGTATTAAACTATATTTTTTCAGATGATATATTAATACTATAAATGTTCTACTTTGTAACAACGAGTTGCAAATTATAAATAATAATAATTCTATTTCATATGCAGAATATAATCTATAAGATTTAATGAGTAATTTACACAGTAACATTGTGATTAATGGAGATATTGGAACTTTGATTGAACATAATTTCAGCGGTATCATTCTGAAGTAATTTTAATGTAACTAATGTATTATTTTACCACAAGTGTGCAATTCATGTATTTTGTATATTATTGTTTATATGTTTCTTACATTGAATATGATGCATATTGGAGTGCTGTTTTTTTGCAATCACTTATAAGAATAATACATCGTTTGCACATTTGTTGTAACTTACAGAAACCAGTCTTACTATTGCATAACATACCAATATATTCATCAGACCTAATTTACTTAAATACTGTGTATTGACTTATTATCAAACTTTAAGATACAAACATTGTCTAATTTGTTTTGTACAATATTTTAATTATTAATCAATTTAAGAGTACCAGTCACTAGGTGTGGAATATTAATATTTAAAAATTAAAATATTGTAAAAAGCAAACGAGATAACACCGATAATATTACAGAAGCTCTTACATGATCTTAAAGTTTAATAATAGTCAATTTACTCTAATATTGAAGCTAACAAAAAAAATTTGAACTGCTAAAGGTTGAACATACATGTTGGTATTGTATGCGTTAGATGAAGACAATACATGTGGGTATGACATTATGTTAATGTTTAAAGAGTAAAATTTAATTCTTTAATTTATTTTATTGGATGCTGACCAACATTTGACATTTTTAGAAATATAACTAATTAATTATCTAAATACCTAAATACATACTTAATTGAATTAATTAACAACTTTGAGATCAAATTGTGGAATTAATAATCCAATAACATTAAGATCATATTTAAATGATATAAATGTATAAAGATTATATAATTCAATTTAATTATTAAGACATTAATGAATGTAGGAAAATAGGTTATGAAAATATATTTCCAAATGTATATATTTTTATTATATTAATATATATATTTATTTTTGTCTTTAAAATAGGTTTGGTTTATGTAACAATTTGATTATGGAGAACTTTTACAACCATTTAACTGCCATATAAATTCAAATAAGTAAATTGACTCTCTCACCTCAACAATGACAAACAAGGTAAACAACTAGTATACATTACTAAATTGTATATAATATATTATTAGGTTTAATGTTAGTTGTTAAATTTTGTACAGATATTTTAAATAACATTAATTAATCAAAAACATTTAAAATAATAAAAAATATACTTAATTTATCAATTAATTCTAAATATTTTTAGTCCTATAAAAGAGTCTGCTATCAGTGTTAAGGAAATATGAATCAGTGATGTAACTGAATGCATGTAAATATATGAACAAACAACAATCAGTGTTGGTTTGTTGTAATGATCATTAGCGTAAACACCATGAAGATTAAGGATAGAGAACATGCACTAGCTGATAAAACTATACCAATTTTTACCAGTATAATAAAAGGTACACAGAATCGCCACCAGGTTGCGCGTCGTTTGATAGTTCTACTAGAATATGTATTGTTTGATACACCAATACAATATACAGTATGCAATTTTGTGCTAGTATTTTTGAAAATAAATAATGCTATAAAATTTCTAGCCTATACCATAATTTTTTTTCTGTAGAATTCAAAAGAGAACAGTTATAAAATCATACATGTTTATTAAACTGTTATAACACAAATAATAAAATACAAATTCGAAAATATTGATTCACTGTTTAAAAAAAAAAAGTTAAAAAAATTAATTAAGTATACACTGTACACGTAGTATAACAAATTAAGGAATGGTATGAAGTAATACACTATTGGGTACATACAGACTTATAATAAATATTTTTATTTTCAAAATGTTATAAATAATCAGTTTTTGGAAAGAACATTGTTCACGTCCATATTTAGAAAACAATACGTGAACGTAGCTCGTTTTTTGCAAAAAGAACGTGAACGACGTTTATAGTTTTAATTAATTTGATCGATTTTTAAGACGTTCAATTTATTTACCATTTAATAAATAATTATTATCTGTATAAAATATATTAATTTATTTTATTATAATAATAATATTTTCATTTTTCCCATTTTAATTCCCACAATATTTGTTTGACTGCAAAATATATAAATTAAATACGTGAAATTCCAGTGTCCCCGGCTAGACATACAACAACAATAATATTATAATTTCCACGAATTTGTAATAAACCTAATCGGTTTATCATAATAAGTACCCTAGTATTTGCTTAATTTTATCACCAGGAAATCCTAATGAAAACGTAACTCAATTAACGTGTTAGACATTAAAAATTAATTCAAATACTTTATAAATTGTGTATGCTCTAAAGCCGGGATCACCAATTAATATTTTTGGAGTGCCACATTGGGAATTTTTTAAATTTTTGGGGGCCATAAAAATGCAAAGCAAATATTTTTAACATATATTACTTATTATATTGCAAAAGTAACATAGTGATAGTGGCCTAGTGGAAATAAAATAATAATTACCCGATTAAATTAATTGAAATTAAATTAAATACAAATATATAATAATTATGATATAAATAGAAAATTGGGTTAAAATTATTGAAAAAAATAGCGAGTCTTTCTATCAACTAACTACATGAAATTGTATGATTCGTGCACTTAATATTTTATATGCAGATTCTGAATTTTTGATTTTACGAAGTTCACAAACTACTGGACATTTTTCGGCAAATGATTTATGTAAAGTCTCATAATAACGTTTAATATTGAAAACTATATGTCTATATATAATATTATGTATATACTTATAATTGTCAATTTTGCTTTTTTTCATTATCTGCGGGCCGGATAAAATTTGTTCGAGGGCCGTATCCGGCCCGCGGGCCGCCATTTGGTGACCGCTGCTCTAAAGTCTAAATAGTATTTTTATTTTTTGGTTTTTAAAAACAAGAACGTGAACGAGTTTATTTTTTTAGTGAACGTTCCGAACACTGTAAATATTACATCGCAACATTGATAGTACATTAAATAAATGATTGTAATAAATATTTAATACAAAACCAAACTTAAATAACAGAATAATTTGAGAATAAAAGAATTATAAATTCTTTTATTCTCAAATTATTCTGTAAACTAGTATTTAAATTTTTTTTCAAAACAAATTTATAACAATTGTTAAATAAATATGAATAGGATATAGAAATTAAATATAAAAATTGGAACACTACTCGTAAAACCTACAAAATATTAAATTATCAATAATATATAATGATGTACTTATTCTGATCTTTACTTATAATTATGGAAAATAAAGACATAGTATAACTATTTTCAATTTCAATTTATATACCAGGCTTGAGTGTATTTATTTATAAAAAAATGTATGCATCATGATGTTTATATATATATTATAATATTATGTTTACAATTTACAAAATGTTATTTCTTTTTTTTCTTACTGTGTTTAAATCATTACAAATTACATTTTTAATTTTTAATATTTAATACCTACATAGAGTGTTAAAAAACATTTTTATTGTTGTTTGGATTGATATTTAGTAAAAAAAAAAAAAGGTATTACTCTAATGTAATTATTGCTACACAAGCAATTATATTGATTATTATTACATCTTGCTTAATTATTTTAGAATTGAACTTTTCACTAAAGAATATTCAATATTGAATATAGAATATATTTTAGATAAACAAATAGGTTCAGTTTGTAATACTTGCATGTTTATTTTCACTTTTATTTATTAAAAATTTAAATTAGTCAACTTAGAATTAGTAATGTATTATAGTAAGTTATAATGTGTATTATACATGTCAACCCTGGTATATACTAAGTATGTTTTTTCTCCGTTTTTTTTGTTTTCCTATCTGATTTTTATCTGTATACAGCCAGGTACAAAATAACTCATTTTAATAAATATTGAGTACACATGTGTTTTATATTTTAAATTAAAAAATTTAATAATTAATAACTATAATTCACACATTTAATGGTTTATAATCATGACTTGTGTAAATATATTATATATCTTTTATCATATTAATAATAATAGGTAATAGATAAAATATATAAAGGCTTTATCATATGTAATAGGTATATAAAAATATTTTAAATCCTACTTGTACCATCAAACGCCGTGCAATCTGGTAGGTCGTTAACCTGTGCAAAAACTATCATTTCCATTAGTTTAATGGTAAAAGTATACCTACGTTTTTGATTTACACTGCTCATGTATTGTGTTCAACATCTGAACCAAATAATGTCATAATATCTACATATTTTATCAGTTTTTAGTACAAATGTAGAGCATCAAGAAGTAAACAGCTTTAATTATCTATCAAATTGGCCAACAACAACTCCTTACTTTAAGCAATTAAAATCAAGCGATTTAAATTTAAACAAAAATAATTTGATCTTTAAATGCATTTTGTGTGTTCCAAAAGAAAAATAAATTTCTACTTCTTAATCGTCAAATTCAAATCTTAGAACACATATCAAAGTATGCATCTGTATTTGAAATTACTATTTTATGTGTGGATTCTATTTTAAAATAATGGTAATGCCTGATTTCTTATATATGTATAAACTATAATACAAACAGTTAAGTACCTACCTTCGTTTTATAAGATCATTTTAAAACAGTTTCAAAACATAGTTATAGATGTTCATATTTTTATTTGTTCATACATTGTGCAGTAACTTAAGTTTATGATTTATGAATCTATGGATCTTAAAAAAATTGTCAAAATGTAATAGAAGAATAATTATAATGTAATGTTAATATTTTTAAATAATTTGTATTGATTGTTGTGGTTTCTATATAAAAATTAACAAATTTTAGAATATTCTCTAGGTATATTATCGTGCATCATAAAAAATAATATATTTATAATTTTTTTCAGATTAAACATCCAAATGATTTGACAGAACTTAACAATTGTGTGAAAAAGAGACCAACAGATTCTACATCAATATCTCATAAACAATTGAAATTAAGTGAAGTTGGTAAAGTTCGACCAACGAAAAAGTTAGATCAAGCTGAGTTTGATATGGTTAATTTAAAGCTTATAATTGATACTGTGTTAGGATTTAAAACTTATTATTGATGCTGTGTCACCTTTTACATTCATTGAACATCCAGCATTTGTAAAATACTGCAAAGTGTTACATCAAATAAAGTGCATGCTTCACGGAGAAACTTAATGTACAACATTGTTGAATACAATACAATAAGTGATAAATTAAATGGTCAGTGAAATAGATACAATTAAATGTGTATGTATTACAGCAGACCGTTGATGCATATTCCACAAGTAAATATTTTGGACATTTTGTATCTGTTAAATTTTTCTATTTCATATAATATTGTGTTTTATAATATTTTATTATTTTAGATCATACTTAAGATTTACTATCAATTGGATTAATCCTCAAACATTTGAAAGATTTTTGAAAGGACTTACATGTAGACGAATAATAGGAAGACACACTTATAACAATATTGCCGTATCTATAGACAAAGTACTCAACAAATTTAAAATTCAGAATAAAACAACATTAATATTCACTAATAATGCAGCAAATTTTGTCAAAAATTTAGGTGATTATCCTTTTTTAATGATCTTACATAATTTTATTTTATATTTTTATTTTATATGAATTAGTTAATAATTACTGATTAAATTAAATTATGAGCTCAAAAAACAATGTCACAATCATTAATTATAAGTTATAACTCATAATTCATTGTTTAATTTATAAATTAATTATAAAATATTGTATATTTTTATTTGTGCTAGGCTAACTCATTTATAGATTTTGTTGGAAATAATTTTGTTCTTACAGTATTTAAATAACATATTTAATTTTTGTTCAACAATACAGATATGCAATAGGTACATTAATTCTTAATTATATAGTTATATCACTTTATAGTATGTATTTTAAAATAATATTTGTGTTTTTTTTATATTTTAGTATTTATATTTATTTAAACATTTTTTTCTTATAATTCAGAATAATAATTTATACATTTTCATTTAAGCATTTTCAAAACATATTTAAAAAAAATATAACTTATAGGTAGACGAATACTTAAATATACATAAAAGATAATAAAATAATATAAATACTCAATAATTATTTTGGTTTCAATGGTTATTAGCTTAATAGACAAGTGATCCACTTGTCGCAAATTAATAGATACACTTATAATTTATAAAAACTATATTATATATTAGTTATTAATTAAATATTTATATAATATATAAATGTAGGTACTTAAATGTATATGCCAACATAGAATTTAAATATATTTTTATAAGCATATTTATAAAGTAATTTATAGATCACCTATATTATTAAGTATTTAAACAATAAATTTGAATTCAATGATATAATATCATTGTATAAGCAAAACGATTCTGAGCAAAAACGGTTAGTCAGCAATAAAGTAATTTATATATAACCTATTTACATGGAATCTTGCTTTAATTTTTCAGTCCTTACCTATAAAATTTGAACATTTTATAAATTTTTAACTACAAAATAATTATTAAATTTTAAATTTGATCAAAATTCAAACTTTAAATGCTTATAAAAAAAATTGTGCTTAAGTATTTTTAATATTTTTCCACTGCTATTAGAACGATATATCAGGAGCCTTATATTAAATTTTCACGCTTTTTTACCCAACAAATAAAATTTTATTGACAGTTATAGAAAAAAAAACCAAAATAATTGAAAACTAACAATGTCCATAAACAGCTCAAAAAGAGTCAAATTATTTTCAAAATTTTATCGTGTATAG